>NC_085869.1:33527345-33864845 GCF_034702125.1 Engraulis encrasicolus | reverse complement strand
TATTTCCAGAATTTCCCATTCACAAATGTCATCTTTGTCATGTATATATACCACCACCATCAAATTCTAAGCATTCATTATGACTTGGAAATCAAGACTTTCAGTAGGTCTACATGAGTAAGTGAATCGCCTTTTGAATGACAGCATTTACAGCACGTTGGTCTGACCAATAATATTAGTTTATAAGTTAGCATATTTTCAAAGATTAACTTTTTGAATGGTTTGCCCTCATTTTGAAATTAAACGACTGAAATTGCATAAGGGATCTTTTAAGAAAGTGAATGGCAGTCATAGTAGTTGTGGAGCGCTCCAGTCCAGAAGAGAAAGTGGTGTAAAAGAGGAACTGCGACATCAAGGGTTACCAAAATGTGGCAACAGCATAAGTGAAAGTGGGAGGCTCAAAGGACTAGTAGCATGGTTGGTTTAGGCGTTTTATAGAGTGTCAGACCATCGTATAGCTATTTTCTACAAACCCCAACTCCATAGAAGTTGGGACGCAAGCTTAATTGTGAATAATAACAAAATACTGCCATTTCAAAAAAATCTGGTTCTGACATTAGTTGGAGAACGGTACAAAGAAAACATATCAGCCATCAAAACTGACCAAAATTATTGTTTTGGGGGATATTAAAGAATATGTAAATCCAACACGTCTCAAAAGAGTTGGGACGGGGACAATAAAAGGCAGCAAATGTCGAGGAAGACTAAAAACAAAACAAAGAACAACACTTAACAGTTAATAGCATTAACCGATGAGATGATTTTATATAAAAACAGTGGTGATTCCTATCTTGGACATGATTTCACCAGCTTAAATGGTAGGTGTATTCCTCGTCATGTTTTTCAATGTTTTCCTTTCTGTAGTGCTTACAGTGTGACAGGTCTTGACCAAAAGCCAGCCCTTTTATGTCCTGCTGGTCCTTATGCTAGAGTTAAACTGCATGTTAAAACATAGAGAATGCAATTTGTCCTTACTATGTGGCAGTAATCGAAGATCTCCCTTCAAAATATAATGCAAGAGTGGCTTTTCATGCTGTTTAAAACCCATGTATTTCATTCAGTACTGTATTCAATTCTACAGGTGAGTTAGAACAGCTTAACCAATGTACTGCACCCCCATGCCATCATGGAGGCTGACTTTTGAAGTTAGCACTAACACAAGTTGCATGGTCAATTTTCACTGTAGCACAGGATGTGCAAGACTATTATTTAAAAAAATAATTGACTTCTGCAACTTCTGCTGACTTCTGTAAGCAAAGGACAGTTTCCCATGTCTTCTGGGTCTATTTCAAGTGAGCTCGGGTGGATAGGGGAATGTTAAACCCCTCTATCATTTGCACACATGAAGCGTCCTTAATATGGTCAAGTTTTCACTAGCTGTAATTCTCGGAGTGCTAGAGTGAGACTACAGCCAATATATATTTCATGATTTCATGAACCTATGCAATGATTTTAATGACAAAAATATGTCTTATATACACTCAATCACGGTAAATCAATGGAATTCAAAACTTTATGTAATAATTATGGTAGTTGTTCCCTCTGCATCTTTAATTCTGCATGACTCAGCCTCTCCGTGATTGTCTTATACCTGGACACTCAAATTGTTCATCAGTACAATTAATTTTGAAATGTTCTTCCTTGTTGTTTTTTCTTATTTGGAAGTTTATAACATTTCACGGATCCCCGTCCCAACTTATTTGAGACGTGTTGCAGGTATCAAATTAGAAATGAGTACATATGTCCCCTAAAACAATATTTTTTCTCGGTTTTAGCACTTGATATGTTGTCTTTTCACTATTACCCATCTAAGGAATGTATTGAATGTTTTGAAAATGATAGCATTTTGATTTTATTCTCAGTTTACCAAACGTCCCAACTTCACCGGAGTTGGGGTTTGTACTTCAGGACAGAGTTATGTAAATTCGCAGTGGAACGCTAAAGATCTTGCTGTTGTTTTGTAATTGCAGCGGTTGTGGTGGACTCCAGTCCAGAGATAATGGTGTCTGGAGCAGAGGGACAAGATGTGGACATCCAGTGTCGTTACCCCGATGGACACCAGGAGACACCAAAATACTTGTGCCGCCAGCGGTGCTGGGAGAAAGATGTCCTTATTAGAGCATTCCAAGTTACTGAAGGGAGATACTCTCTTCATGATAATCCATCTGCTCTCTACTTTACTGTTAAGATCAGGAATGTGACTCTAAAGGATGCAGGAATTTACTTCTGTGGACTGAGCTTGAGGGGAATAGATACCCTGAACAAGAAGATTTCCCTCATCATCCAGAAAGGTGCAGTGAGTAAAACACATGAATTCCCCATAAATATTTCAGGTCCATGTACTACGTAATTCTCTGTGTATGCGCGCGTGTAATACATATTTTTGTACTCAAAGATATAAAACTCCTATGCACAGGTGAACCTGACAAAGCACAAGTAAAATGTGTTGTTACTGAAATGAAAAAAAAATAACAGCAAATCTAAGTCCACCAGTGTACAGTGATTCTTCTCCTTGTCTATTTCATGTTTTTGTTTATGTTTACTTTGCAGAACCTCCAACATCCCATTCAACGTCACATCCACACTCCTCCACCTCCTCTTCCTCCTCCAATACTGGATGGATTCAGACTCCACCCTCCTCAACTGATGCCCTCATAGGTAGCAGTCGTTTTTGAGTGTGTCCTCCTCCTCCTCCTCCTCCCCCTCCTCCTCCTCTTCCTCCTCCTCCTCCCCCTCCACCTCCAGTACAGCCTCTGTGTGGACGTCCCCCTCCATATCCATTACACTCACACCAGATAGCAGTTGTTTTTGATTGTAACTGAGTTTAACCATAACTGTGTGAGTTTACTGTCCGAGTTTAAGCGTAAGGGTATTTGATATTGATAGTACAGTAACTGTGCTAGATAGCAACTGTGTTGTGTTTGTTTGATAGTAACTGTGTTTGATAGAAAATGAGTTTAACAGCAAGTATGTTTCAAAGTATCTGACTGTGTTTACAAAGACGTATATTTGTTTTTGATAGTAACTGTGTTTGTGTGTGATAGTAACTGTCCTCTATATAAACTGGTCTTAGCATTATGAAATGTACGGCACAGTTGAGTAGAGTAGAATTTGGGGTCGAACCAAAAATCATACATCATGAAATGCACTGAGTAGTAGAGTATAGGGTAGTGTATAGTGGAGTAGAGTAGAGTAGAGTAGAGTAGAGTAGAGTAGAGTAGAGTAGAGGTCGACCCAAAAGCACACCTCAAAACATCCATTGCCTCCCTATCAGACACCACAAAATAATCCCATTACTAATTTGTTGTGTGTGTGTGTGTGTGTGTGTGTGTGTGTGTGTGTGTGTGTGTGTGTGTGTGTGTGTGTGTGTGTGTGTGTGTGTGTGTGTGTGTGTGTGTGTGTGTGTGTGTGTGTGTGTGAGTGTGTGTGTGTGTGTGTGTGTGTGTGTGTGTGTGTGTGTGTGTGTGTGTGTGTGTGTGTGTGTGTGTGTGTGTGTGTGTATTGCAGATAACACCCTCTCCGCTGGTCTTGTTGCCATGGTGGCTGTGTGTGCTGTGCTGGTGCTCTGTGTTACGGTGGGCCTAGTGATCATACTGCTGAGGAGGAGATCTCAACATGGACACACACACACCAGGAGCAGGGTAACACACACACACACACACACACACACACACACACACACACACACACACACACACACACACACACACACACACACACACACACACACACACACACACACACACACACACACACACACACACACTGTATGTGCTATTGCATTATGTCTTGAAACTGACCTTGTGCGAGAGGGGAAGTGGTCACAGCTAAAAATCTAAAGTTAGTGTCTTTTGCAGAAATTTATCTTATCACAGTGTGAGTGTCAGCCAGATGCATCTGCCCCATCTAGTCAACACAGTGTAAATATTGAACAGGCTACTGACCACTCAGGCATGGCAAGAGGCCTGCCTAATATGAGGTCAGCTGTGTGGCACAGTGTTGTGTAATGTCAAGTCATTTTTTATTCATAAAACAGCATGGCGTATTAGAGGAGTAGAGTGACTATTCTGAATATTTGCTAGACTGATGAAGGGCTCCTGGGGCAGTTGGTCTTTTGCCTAGTGGTCAAGAGGTGGGACTTAGAACCAGAGGATTGCAGGTTCGAATCTCACTCTCCCACTCCCGATCTCACTCCATGGCGGAGGTGCCCTTGAGCAAGGGGCTTAATCCCACACTGCTCCAGGGACTGTACCCACCAGTGATGCGCGGGCTGACCCGAAAGCAGCGGGCGCTTGCAGTTAACTGCGGTCGACCGCAGGCACGGGTTATGAAATATTATTTTTAATGAAATTCGGGTCGGGTGCGGTCGGTCAGGACCTTTGAAATGATGCCGAATTTTAAAGTAGGCTATAGGCTAGCCAATAGGCTATAGTTTACTTTAGCAGACAGGGACATTTTTTGCGAAATAGATCAAAGTTTATATGGCTGAATAACTACGATGGTGCCACGCGCTCTGCAGGAGACTTAATGAGGCTCCTGCGTCGGCCGAATATCTTCTGCGCGCAACTGGTGCAGCAGGTGCAACCATTGAGTGCATTTTGAAGAACACAGAGGGTGCTCTCTAAACAGTGCAGTGATGGATATAGCCTACATATTTTCTTATACAATTGTAATGGTTTCGCACTCATGTGTTGCTTACAGAGTTTGTTTTCATGTCCTGTGTCGTACCATGACTACGAGGCAATCCACTTGACGGCTGGCTCCGTCTGCTCACCAACCTACAGATTAATTTTCTCCATGTATCCAAACGACGATGTTGCCGAAATAAACAGGTGACAGTCGGCAGTCGTCATTGCATGGCCTCGGTTCAAAAATCCAACATGTCCTGTTGAAATGCACAGCTGTCTTGTTCTTGACGCAAATTCCTTTTTTAAGACCTTTATTGACGTGATTGTGCTTTGCCAATGACGCTAGGGTGTTCATAAAGACGCACGGCTACTATTTTCAAAGGCGGGTCGGGAAGCGGGCCGGGTCAATATTTTTCATGAATATTTCTTGCGGGCAGGGCAAGCGGGCGGACTAGGGAAAAAAGCGGTCGGGTGTGTCTTGTTTTTTCGTCGACCCGCGCATCACTGGTACCCACTATCCTGTACTTAAAGAAATATGGTGAATCGCTTTGGAATAAAGCGTCATCTAAGCATAATGTAATGTAATGCTCCTCTGTCTTATAGCGTTGGTGATTCCCACATGCAGAGCTTCCACCAAAGACCAAGTAAAATGAGTTGAGAATGATTTTTAAAAGCCTGGCCACGTTTTCCTCCTAACACAGCCTTTACTGAGTGTGTGATCTACTTGTCTTGGTGACCAGGTGATTATAAGCTGGTTGGATGAAAAACCTGGCAGGATTTTTTACTTTTTGGATTTTCTTACGGCTCTGCCCATATAGTGATGTGTTGCTGTGAAGGACCTGTTTGTGTTGGTGACTATTGGCTGTTGTTCTCTCTTCAGGCAGTAGAGGGTGCTGGGAGCACCTATGCTAACGTGAGCAGACTGCAGCCAGTACAGCCCCACAGGGAACAAGAAGAAGAAGAGGAGGAGGACGAGGCTTCAGGTGTCATCTACTCTGTGGTGAAGGCGTCAACACAAGCCCCATCCCCAGCCTCTGCCCTGCATGCCCCATCACAAGGCCCGGCCTCTGCCACAGCAGGCCTGATAGCCCCATCCTCAGCCCCAGATCCAGGTGTCATCTACTCTCTCCTGACCACACCAACACAGCCCCAGCCCCAGGCCCATCCATAGACCAACAATTTCCATCCCCATCTCAGTCATCGGTCATCTACTCAGCAGTAAAACTCTACATGCCGCATTCATTGACCCACTATCCCCATCCCCATCCCCAGCGCAGCAGTCGTGTGTCATCCCCAACCCCATCCCCACCTGCTCCATCCCCAGTCCCAGCAACATCTCCTCCATACCCAGCTGACATTTACACTCTCCTGAAGACAGCAACACCAGTTCTATCCCCATCCCCAGGCCCATCTCCATCCCCATCCCTCACCCCAAACTCAGCCGCAGACATCTACTGCAAAGGTATTCACTTAGAATTTCATTTGGGCCACATTTTGAAGCCAAGGCAAGAACTTAAGTTGGGCCACACATTTTCAGCTTTTCAACTTTTCAAATTACTTTTTAAACATGTTGTTCTAACTTTAAAATGTAACATTGAATTTTCAATATAAAGACACGCAAGAGATTCATAAGAAAGTCCTGTGTTGTACTGCAATATCAAGACTGCAATGTATATTGTTACATCAGGGGGGTATATGTGGTCCATGTATGCATGATGCAATTGTGTGTGTGTGTGTGTGTGTGTGTGTGTGTGTGTGTGTGTGTGTGTGTGTGTGTGTGTGTGTGTGTGTGTGTGTGTGTGTGTGTGTGTGTGTGTGCGCGCGCGCGTGCGTGTGCGTGTGCGTGCGCGCGTGTCAGTGTGTGTGTGTGTGTGTGTGTGTGTGTGTGTTCTCAAGCTAAAGAAAAGAGAAATAGAACACAAAATAGAACACAACAAGACTTGCAATCAAGTCCTTTTCAGATAACTGTCTCAGATAACACTTTGTCTCACTCAAAAAATAGTGCTACTCTTATTCTTTGGTTAGTGTAACATTTCCAGAGGTGATTCTACGATATTGAGTAAATATTTACAGCCGTAGAGTTGCAATTACACTGCTCAGCTGCAGAATTTTACACTGACTCTACTATTGGAGTAATCCATCCACAATGTTGTAATGACTCTCTTTGGTCCAATATTGAGTAGGACTAATTTCTGAATGTCAAACTCATGGGTGTCAAACTCATTTCAGTTCAGGGGCCACATGAAGCCGATTTGATCTGAAGTGGCCTGGACAAATGGTTATTACAAAAAAAGTCACAAATTTGTACTCTATACCAGAATTGCATTGCTTGCCAATCATGTGGAGGAGTATGATAACAGGTATATCAGGACCGTGTGGAGGAGTATGGTAACTGGTACATCTGGACCATTGACTGTAAATAGCGATCAATAAAAGTATTGAGTATTGAAAACCTGAAATATCAAAAACCGGCACCCTCTAGTGGGCAAGATTTACGTTTTATTTTTATATTATTTGTTTCCCTCTTCTCTACAAGTCCGGGGCTGCATTCAACCATCTAGCATGCCACATCCGGACCCCGGGCCTTATGTTGACACTGCTGAATTATAAACTTTTACTGAAATCTTGGGTAACACTTCCAAATAAGGGGCCATAATTAACAATAAAGTAGCTACAACCTAATACTTAAGTAAGGGTTAATAATCATTACTTAATGCCACATTAGACACATTTTAATTGTTATTAATGCATATGTTGAACATTAGTAAGCAGTTAGTTAACTATTAGATAACTATTACCTTGTGTTACAAGTTAATAGCATATTATTATTTAGGCCTAACTATTAAATCCTCAGCCAACTCTAATATAAGGATCCAACCCAATATTTATGTATTATTTATCCATTAGTTATGCCTTACTTTTGTATTAAGTAAGTGTTAATTTTGGTCCTTTGTTAAGTATGACCTGATAGCTACTTAACTATTAACTGTGCCCTTACCTATCTATTAGTTAAATAATAATATGCTATTAACTTGTAACACAATGTAATAGTTATCTAATATCTATTACAATTAAAATGTGTCTAATGTGGCATTGAGTAATGATTATTAACCCTTACTTAAGTATTAGGTTGTAGCTACTTTACTGTTAATCATGGCCCCTTATTTGGAAGTGTTACCAAATATTGACACGAAATTATTTACTGTGCATCTTAGAAGTGTACAAGTATAGGTTTTACTGTAGTTGACATTGTTATGGAAGTTTAAAATAAACCCTTGAAAAAAGAATCGGTGCAAGAACAGTGGTGATGCATCTTCTTTAAACCTGAGCTTTTTGCCAAAATATTTGCCTCTTGTCGCTTGCTGCTTGTTGTAGGATTTCTAGTTTTAAACCTTAATTTTTTCAGTTCGTGACTGCATGGTCAAATCCTGTAACTCCAAACAGGAGTCCCTTCTATAGCACTGTGCTATCCTCGGTTCCGCTGAGCATTTTTGGCTGCACTCTGTAAGTTTGTAACCCTTTATAATAATGGATGCATAAAAGCATTTAACACTTAGTCAATAAATAATTAACTAATGATGAACAAAGCATTAACACAATTTTGTAAATGAGTGGGAAATGTTTTATTCATACTTTATATTTATCCAACATTTACAATGGAATGGAGTCAGAACATGTTAAATCCATCCTTCTAAACAATATAAATGAAATAACGTTGGAAGTTGATATTTCATTAGTATACCTCATGACTGTTGTCATGATGTACAATACAATATATAATTTTGTCAATTGGTACAAAGCCTCATGACTGTATTATAATTCGTTTTGCATGCATTTATAGTGTCTTACGAATAGCACGTTTTTAGAAAGTGTTAGCGAAGATTCTACCTTCAGATACTCATCTGTTGGTGCATCCATTGACCTTGTAAGGAGGGACAAATTTGGAAAGAGCAATTATTTTCCTGTCACCTGTGGTTGTACAGTATGTCAGATATGTGATATGTGTGATTATTTTTTGCCATTTTTGTTGTTGTTTTTGAGAGAAGTCACAATTCTGTAGAGTGCGCTGTTGAGACAGGTGCAAATCTGCCCAGCAGGGAGGAGAAAGACAAACAAGCCAAACTGGTTGTCAAAGACGAGGAAAAGAAATGCTGAACTTGGCTAGTGCGACATTGTAGCGTCGAGGTAAGCCGTCACATTAATGTTCTTTTCATTATTTGTTTGTATGATACTGAACTGCTGTTGTGACATGTTATTAGGCTTTGGAGGTCATTTAAATTTAATTGAATGAGATGGTAAGTGTGAAGCGGTATTCTCAACGAGCGGGTAACTTACAGTCAATCGCATTCCATCACATACCTGAGCGTCCACAACCGTATGCTGAAGTGCAATGATAAAATAGTAGTAGGCTTGTATTGAAAAAGTAAGTACAATAACATTTCAGAACTGAAAGCCTGTGATATGGAATCATTGTTTGTTATATATTGTTACACAATGTATTCTGAATATTGTCACATACTGTATATTATTATGTACAAACAAAATCATGGATATATGAAGTTACATTATTATGATGCATGGATTTATTATGATGTTCACATTTGAATAATGCTGTTTATGATGGAAAGAATTTACCTTAATATTTGACTTCACAAGTAGGCCTACAGTAATTTCAGTGTAGGGAAAAAAGATAGGTTTGACTTGCTGGAAGATAGAATTCCAAAGGAAAACTCAGAGAATTGTAGATAATGGACTTCAAATGTGTGACTCCGTAACATTATCTGCAACAACTGATCCAACTGACAGACATTAACCTTCTCAATAGCAAGCAACAACTTGCTATCAACTGGCAGTGATAGTTTCTGGGTTTTACTGTTCATTAATTTGAAATACATCTGATCCTGTTCAGCAATTGAAATGTTTGTTTGGGAAATGCACCCTGGGCCTGAAACGATTCCAGCAGGGTATAGTGTTGCCTACGGCAACAAAATAATATATGATTGTTATAATGTAAGGACCTTTTCTACCTTTCCTAAAATGCATTAATGTCCTGCCAATGTAATAATTATTACAATGGCAGGAGATGACTGAGGTGATTATGTTGAAGGGAAATTACTATGTTAGCCAGGTTATTGCATTACGTCTGAACTGAAAATGATTTTTATAATTGCATTGACAGGATATTACGTTGTATGTAGAGTTGAAGACATCCTGGCTGCCTAATGGAGTAGCTGACTGGAGTAGCAGGTGGCGATAAAGCAGAGAGGGGCCGGCTGCAGACACAGGCCAAGTGGTCGAGGAGTTTACTATGGCAGAGAGGCCCAGCGATGATGAGGCTGCAGACACAGAGCAAAGGTGAAATTAAAATCGTGTCATATTGTGACATCCAGGGCTCTAAATTAACACCAGCCCACCAATGATGGTGAAATTTGAATTAGGCTGGTAGAAAAGACCAACTTACTAGCCACTTTTACTATTTGCCATTTTGACTGGTGATGCAAAAAGTTAATTTAGAGCCCTGGTGACATCACAGGCTAGGTTTGGTCTACATCCAATGAACATCTACTTGTAAACTGACAATGAAGACCAAAAACTGGATTCAAAATGAAATATACTGTTCTGATATGGCAACACACACTGCAGTATGATTGATTAGGATTGCTAGTTACACTACTTACACTACTAGTTACACTACTTGCTCGTTACAGATATGCTAGCTCTGCTGCTTTTACATTTGTTGTATAAAGGGCACATGTGACTATGATTACAATAAGAATACAACAAACCATCAACATCACAGAGACTACAATTTCACTCTTGACAGTACGAGCATGAAGGGGAGCGACAGTAGGAGTAAAGAAATACACAGACTACATGTTTGCTGCTACGCAGTACTAAATCGTGAATTTCATTGTACTGCACAAGTAACCCACAGTGGCTTGTGTTTTCTCTAAAGTGTACAAATGTAGTGTTCTATTTCATGCTAGTGTTGCTCACGATGGGCCAGGTTCACCTGTAACCAGTATTCTGTCCATGAAGAGTGACCAGTTCATGTCTACAACACATAGGCCTACACAAGAACAGGAGACCACATGCAGGTAGTATACTTCAACTGTAAACTGTGTTGTATATACTATGTAATTAATGTTTATTACATTAATTTGTATTCAACTTGTAGTCTTTAGGAGCAAAGGTTCAATACAACCTAAAATTATTACTAAGTAGGCCTATGACTATGTACAGTATAGGCCTACTCACTCTCTCACTGTGGTAACAGTAAACATGATGGTAAAACCATACTGTACAGATTTCACCATTACATTACATTACAATATAATACACAACAGGCGGCCGTAGGATCGATGCATCGATTCATATAAATTATTTTTTACACCCAGACTCTGAGGAAGACGCAGTTGCGCCTCAACATCTTTCACTTTGTGCACCAAAAAAAAAAAAAAGTCTAAAATACTATGCTGGGTGCTCCGGTCATCCCTGGGTCTAGTCACTGAGAAGTAGCCCAGTCTGCCTTGACAATTACACAACATGTTTTCTCCACAGGCTAATGATGATGTTTTATTGTTCCAGTGTCCATGGAAGACATTCACCCGTAATCAGTGAAGTGTCCATGATGAGTTACCGGTCCATGGAACCTCCATTGACAGTAACGCAGGAACTGAAAAAGTGAGTTTGGTGATGGTATGCTTTTTCAGACAAACTTTGTTAGATTTTGTGATGCGTCATGGGAAAGATGGGCAGGCCCAGGTTACTTTAAATAAACGGAACATTATTCCGTTATTACTCATGCTGCACCATTATTGTACAGTGTTACCCAATGTCTGTAAATTGAGTAAATCACAGACCTTTTCTTATCCCAGCGGGGGTAATTGTGAATTGCCAGAGGTGACGTGGGAAACCTAAGTTTTTTTTCTTTGTAGGGCATTGTTTTTTCATGTGGAAGTTCATCTACGATAACTTTTATTACTTTGTGGTGATAAGTAATTAATTCACTCAACATGGCAACAGTAGTGCTTCTGCAACAGGTCACCAAATCTTGTTTCACAGTGTATAGGCACAGAGTATGGGTAGCAGTCCCTGGAGCAATATGAGGCAGTGTGCCTTGCTCAATCCACAACATGTGTTCTCCACAGGCTAATGATGATGTTTTATTGTTCCAGTGTCCATGGAAGACAATCACCCGTAAGCAGTGAAGTGTCCATGATGAGTTACCGGTCCATGAAACCTCCATTGACAATAACGCAGGAACCGAAAAAGTGAGTTTGGTGATGGTATGCTTTTTCAGACAAACTTTGTTAGATTTTGTGATGCGTCATGGGAAAGATGGGCAGGCCAAGGTTACTTTCAATAATTTTCACATTTCTGATGCACAGATCCCAGACTGCAGAGTGTGCAGCAGTTCTCTGTGATATTTGCCCCAAGAGGGCGTTTAAATCCTGCCTGACTTGCTTGGCCTCCTTCTGTGGGGACCATGTGAAGCCCCACTACACAGCCCCAGCTCTGCAGAGACACAGGCTAATGGAGGCCACGGAAGACCTGGAGCAGAGGCTGTGCCAACGGCACAATAGGGAACTGGAGCTGTACTGCACCACTGACCAGACTGCTATATGTGCTCTATGTGGGGTAACAGAGCACAGTGGACATCGTATAACAGACTTTGAACCCGGAAAATACAAGGTAGATTCTAATGTAATGAATACCTTCATTATAGGAAACCTGTTTTTAATGCAACATAAGCATAATGTTGTGTCGTGTTCCCTTCTGCATTATTAGGTACAAAAGAGGAAGAAAACAACAGGTAAGGGACAATGTTATTATCAGTGCAAAAGTAACATTTCAGCAGAAGATTGTTTTGCCATCCCAGGTTAAGACAAAGGGTGCGTTTCTCAACAATGTCATTGCTAACTAAGTTAGGAACTTACTTGTTCGCAATGCAATCTCCCATTGCCAATCTCCTATGTGGCTAACTAGTTAACAATGCTTTCGAGAAACAGGGTCCCAGATGATGACTGCTCTTTTGGAAACACTTTAGATTAACAGTCCCTTAAAAAACACTAACACTTAATTACCTCCACCAAGGAGGTTGTGCTTTCGGTCGTGTTTGTCTGTCTCTTTCTCAGCAGGATAACTCAAAAAGATATGAACGGATTCGGATGAAACTTTGTGGAGTTGTTGGACATGACAAAAGGAAAAAGTGATGGAATTTTTTAAAGATTCTTCACCATAGCGGGATAGGGCAAATTGTGACATTCCAGTTTCTAACTCCATAAAAAGACGGCAGAAAGATTTGAAAAAAAAATAGGGTGTAACATAGTCAAATGTTCTATCAAAGAGCTTCCTTAGCAGAGGTCTGCACTCTCTGAGTGCATTTCCAGTTAGCAATTATTAATGAACTTATTATAAACAAAGAGTACAAACCAATCAACAGCTGCACAGCCCAGTGGAAATCGGCTCCTCCAGGTTGAGTTTGAGATGTTTTTGCCTGCTTGACACGCCTATATTTTTTGCCTGCATGACACTGCTCTGGCTTTACTATGTCTGCTTTGTTAAAATACTTTTTCTTAATCATTTACAAACATTTGTACATGTTTCATTGATAATTAGTTCATTATTTGCAAAGTGTTTATAAAGCTTTTTAAAGACTGCAACTCTGAAGGGTTACCATATTTTTCCTACATCAGATGCACCCCCTGCTATGACGGACCTTTGTGTCGTGTCCAACATTCCTACCCCTGAGGGTCTTAGTTGTGTTGAGACGGATCTGACATCGCTGTCGGTGTCTTGGAGCGTACCAGCTGGAGTTGAACAGGCCTCGTACCTGCTGACCCTCTACGCTGATAGAACATGTCTGTGGGCAACAACTGTCAGCTCCCTTCAGCACAGCTTCTCTGGGTTGGACATCGGGAGGGAGTACACCATCAGTGTCTCCACCGTGTTCCAAAACAGACATAGCTCACCTGTCTGCACCATCAGCACCACACGTATGTCTGCTGTCAACATCATCCTTCATGTTTTTGATGCCTTTATCACAGAAATAGAAAGGAACTAAGTGGGACAGAGAGATGGGGTGGGACAGGGCTCTGGTTCGAATCTGGGTCCCCATGAGCAAGTTTCCCATTTTAGGGGATTTTAACACCTTTAGTTGATAGGACAGAGTGAGTGGGAGAGAGATAGGGAGGATCAGAAAATAACATCAGGCAGGTATTGCTCAGGTTCCCCGGCATAACAGTGCAGTGCCATAGCCGTTTGAGCCATGGCCAAGGACTATTTGTCAACTGTAGGGTAATGGTAGGGTAGAACAAATTAGAATGTTCTGTCTGCAGACAATGTGGTGCAACCAGGATAGGACGAGGATGATGCAAACAATAAAAGGACTTCCAGTGCAGCACATATGTCTTATTATTTTGCCTACTTTTTATTCAAGCTGCATTCATATTTTTTTATCACACTGTATTGGGAGGTTACTTGTGGTTTGCACACCTTGTATTCTATGTGCAATATTGACGATTGCTTATGGCAGAGTAGAAGTCGAGTCAAGTCATTATTGCTAAGTCAAGTCTTAAATCAAGTATTTTGTGACTCAAGTCTGACTCAAGTCCAAGTCCAAGTCACAAGTCCACATTTCTGGCATACGGTGTTGTCTGGAATGGAATCAGATCATCTGATCATACGAATGCCATGTGTCCATCACAGCCTTTCCAGTACCAGAAGATGTGACTGTGGGCTCAGTGACTCCAACATCTGCTGATCTCAGCTGGAGCGTGCAGCAGGGAATGCAGCAGATTCCACACAAGTTCCTGATCTCCTACTACAATAAAGGGACTGAACCACAGACCATCTCTACAGAGTCCTGCTGTGCGACTCTTACAGGCCTGCAGCCAGACACTCGGTACACAACCAGTGTCTACTGTGAGCTTGAAGATGGGAGAAGAAGTGAAGCTTCTTCAGTCATTATTGTAACAGGTGAGTGTGGAATGTAACCGTTTTTGAATTATGCCTGTCCTCAATAACGACTCCTTGAGCCACTTCTTTTATTATTCACATGCAACAGGTGCGATATCAGATAAAAGTTGTTCTGGGCATTAAAATGCTGCAGGAATCTGAATGCTTAGGAAATGGGTCTTGGGTTTCAAAAGGCTGCAGGTTCCCTAAGATTTAATGTGTCTAACATAATGCCAACAGGAATGACATACTTCACTTTAAGGTATCTAACCCAATGTTGACTAGGAAACTAGTCTGTGCTTACATAACAAAGAAGTGGTCTACGTTAGGCTGGCATAACTCCAAAAATCAGTGGCAGAAATGGCAGATGGAGCATAACAATCCTCACAGATGTAACTATTAAAGCAAGTCCGTCTTTTCTCCTGGTCCCATTGTCATGACAGACTGAGTGACTATTGTGATTCTCATTCCCAGCTGTACCTTCTCCTGGGCCCATTGTGTTCACCTCAGTGAAGCCAGACTCTGTGTGTGTGTGCTGGGGACCTCCGGAGGGGCTCCCTGGACCCCACACATTCAGGGTGTCAAGGAGGCCAGGTGACACCATCGAGGTTCAAGAAATGACACTACAGGTCCGAAACCTCTTCGCAGGACACACCTACACGTTTACTGTGGCCACAATTGGAGACAGTGGCCGGCAAAGTCCATGTGTCTCTGCAACCATTACCACAGGTTTGTTTCAAATAATAATTTTGTTTGAGATTGCTACATTGATAAGCTGGACCACATTAGACTGCTAAGAAAGAAACCCAACCATAGGACACATAATAGTATATACAGTAATAAAATCACAATTAGCTTGTGGTTTGTTGTCAGACTTATTGCAATCACCAATATTGATAAAGCTATTGGCCAGTTGTCAATCGGGTAAGTTATCACTCAGGATTGCAGTGGCAGGTGTAAGCTCAGTTTGTTTCTTTACAAGTTAAGTAAGGGATAACGGCCAACGAGGCGACCATCTCCACAAAGTTAATGGCGAGGCCGCGGCTCAGAACTCTGGTGACACACGCAGCACGGAGACAGAGTTGCCTCCGCTAAGCCATTAACTTCGGGGAACCGATTGACCTTGAAGGCCATTATCCTGCTTATCTGCTGTTACGGTAGGGTACTTTTAAAAATCCATTACTGTCTGTAAAGTTGTAGGAACCATGCCAACTGCACCAGAATCTTGTGAACAATATAGACTTAGACTTGTCTAGAATCTTCGTTTGGTATGCCGACGTTGTGATTATTTAAATTTCCGTAGACGATGTGTATGATTTCCTTAGATACCATCGCCATTCCAAACAAAGATTCTATATGCGTCTAACTTGGTCGCTTGCTTGGCGCCTGACCAGTTTCATGGAATTAATGGCCACCCCATCAGCCAATCAGAAAAGAGAATTCCATTGCGAAGGCAGATAATGTGTTTTGTTTACATGTATTAGGTATCCCCCCACCTGAGGAGCTTACTGCAGTGACGGGGGTTAGATCCGTATCAGTTACATGGAGGGAGCCTGTGGCAGTCCACCAGGCTTCGTACCTGCTGAAGCTCTACAGCGGTGGGAGATGTCTGGAGGCCACGTCTGTCCAGTCCCTACAGCACAACTTCCATGGCCTGAGCACTGGCAGGGAATACTACATCACAGCCTGCACTGTAGTGGGCAGCAGGTGGAGCGAGACGGCTAGTATCACCATCAGAATTGGTAAGTATGCCCTCATTATTTGGCCTGGGAATTATGTTGACAAGGTGTTGGTTACAGTATAGAACATTGGTAGCTGTGGTGGTCTCTGCCTCAAGGGAAATGCCAGACAAATCCCCACCTGCCTCTTCAATCATATTCTCAAAGAGGACTGCAAATAGCAAGTTATTCAAATATATCTAGAATGTAAATCACAAGTCTTCTTTGTCATTGCTGTGCTATGCAGGTAGCCTTGCTCCCACAGACTTGTGTGTGGCTGTGGATCGAGCAGAATCGGGTGACCAGTGGAAGGCCGATCTCAGCTGGAGCCTGCAGCAGGGGATGGAGCAACATCCACACAAGTTCCTGATCTCCTACTGCAGTGAAGGGACTGTACCACAGACCATCTCTACAGAGTCCTGCTGTGCGACTCTTACAGGCCTGCAGCCAGACACTCAGTACACTGCCAGTGTCTGCACTGATGCACAAAGTGGAGCTGGGGCGAAGACTGCCACTGTGTCTACCACTTTCCACACAAGTCAGTGTCATTTTATCAGAATAAATAGGCATATGGCAACTGTTCTAATACTACACACAATGCACTGCACCACTTGCTTGACTTTCTTCTGTTTATTACTGGAGTGAAAAGCATGTTTTACTTCTACAGAGTCATCAGGTTTGCTATAAAGTTGCCATCAGGTTGATCTCTCTGATAATACATTTTTTAAAAAAAATTATAAACATAACTTTTATACAGTAAACACGTTTTCCTGTTATATGCTTTAATTTCCCATTTGTTACCAAAACCTACCTAAAACCTGTGCATGGAATCCTTAACTTTTTTTTTTTTTTTGAAATTCAAGTTTTTATTGATCAAACTTTAAACACACACATAAAAGGTCCACACAGTACATTACAGTGTCCTGTTGTACATAGCTCACCTATACGCCACCTTGACATCTCCATCAAAAAACATGGTCCAGAAAATAACAGTCACATCAATGGAAATACGTAGAAATATATGGAATCCTTAACTTTTGAGGCTTTCTTTGAAGATTTTGGTCATTGTTTGCAATGGGGATACTCTCCATGAATGACATAACACATGGATGTACAGGATGTCAACAAATGTCTCTACTGTGTGTTTTCAGGTGAGTGGAGGATTGTGCTTCTTGGCAAATCCGGGGACGGGAAAAGCAGCACCGGCAACACCATCCTGGGGGAGGAGGTCTTTGAAGTGAAGAGCTCCCCGTTCGCTGTGACCAACATGTGTGAAGCTCGCAGCAGAACGATCAACGGCAGGAAGATCACCCTGATAGACACGCCGGGATTCCTCGACCCCACAACGGAGAACAGGATAAAGTATGAGATAGGCCAGTGCCTAACGCTGAGTTGCCCAGGACCTCACGCCTTCATCCTGGTGCTGAAGGTGGCTCGCTTCACCACCGAGGAGGAGGAGGTCATCAATAAGACTGTGGAGCTGTTTACACGCAGGGCTTTTAGACACTCATTGATCATCTTCACCCATGGGAATGACCTGCAGAGCCAGACCATTCAGCAGTTTGTAGGGGAGTGTAGTCCGGTCACGCCAAGCCCTCAGGCAACATCCTCCGCTCCACTGAAGAACCTGGTGGACAAATGCGGTGGCCGCTACCATGTCATAGACAACTTTTACTGGAAGGAGAAACAGGAGGGTGAATACAGTAATAGAGGGCAGATAGAGAAGCTGTTTGACACCATAGAGGAGATGGTGCAGAGGAATGAAGGAAGATATTACACGGAAGGTCATGCAGCAGAGGGAACAGGCCTATTACAGGGACTTAGAGGGATGCTTAGCAAACTATTTGCTCTGGGGAAGTTGTATTCTAAACTTCCCTAGGGCTGACAAAAAACCTGCCCACAACTGAACCAAGAATGCTTTAGATGCACAGTAAAAAAATGGGATGGGAGTATTCTTAGAGCAACTCCAGTAATCACAACATTTTAGATAGTCAAATCACTCAAAGGTAGTCACACGTTAGTGTAAAATTCTGCAGGTGATCAGTGTAATTGCAACTCTACAGTTCTTAATATTTACACAATATTGAGTAGAATTAACTCTGAAAATCGTCCATTGCCATGTCCAGAAACACAGTTCTTGATTCTATACACAACAACTTTGGGGGACTTTCCCCCATTCAACATACCGATTGCAAATGACCTTTGACCAAATGACCTTTGAATTGTGTTTTGTGAAATATTGATCAGGCTAAATCGCAATGACAATGACAATGACAATGACATCTTGCCTCACATGATGAGGCCAAAAAAATAAGGTGAGGGTGGAAGCTTAGATAGCGAGATGGAAACATGGCTCAGTTACCTGTACGTGCCAATATGTGCATAAAGCTTTCGTAGCTTTTGCAGTGTCATCTATGACGTTCCTGTGAGGAAAGAACAAATGGCTTGGAAACAGCTGGCCTTGGACCAGTATTACATCTGCCATTATGTTATGCATAACATGTACCTGTAACCTTGGACCAGTGTTACATCTGCCATTATGTTATGCATAACGTGTACCTGTAACCATGGACCAATGTTACATCTGCCATTACATTATGCATCCATGGTTTTGTTGGCATTATTAACTGTTACAATTCCATTGTTATACAGAATGTCAATTTGTATTGTTAAAATGTGTAATATATATATGACAATGTAAAAAAATGAAGAATTTCTATTAAATCCATATTTAAGTGGTTACATTATTGTATGCCTACCTGTGTGTACAGAACAAATGGTTTTCAGTCAGCAGTGGGTACTATGTGTAGTACCTTGGAGAAATGTGTTGTCTATGCATTCATGAAGGAGCTACATAATATAATCTCTAATATCTACTTTCATGATATTTCATGTGCATTTATGTGGACTTTTCTATCTATTGTATGACAGGTAATGAACTTCATCAGAACATTGTAAACACACACAACAAAACCTCAGATAAATACTATTTGTTTCTTAAATAAATAAATACGGCTAAATGAAAAATAAATGAACATTTCTGTTTCAGAACATTCAGATATGTAAGTTGTGGTGTTTTATTTGTCTGTGAAGAGTTTCATGTTAGATATCATGCTATCAAAAAGAGTTCATTTGTAAGTTAGAAACACTGCCAAAACGAAGTCAACCAAAAACATCCAAACTAGTCCAGTTCCTTACAACTAAACTACACTGGTCTGATTTTGTTTCCATTCCTTGCAACATACCAAAGGCTGCTGGTGGTCATTTTTATTCCATGATGTTGTTGCTATTATTAACGGCTACAATGTCGTTGTCATACAGAATGTCACTTTGTATGGTTCAAAATTCAAATACACATGAAAATGTAAAGTAAAGTAGAAGAATTTACATCTGATTCACACTGAATTGGATAAATCATTGTTGATTTCCAAAAGATTATTACAGGCTGTTCTATTTCTAATGTTTTGGCCTGCTCTGCAATATTGAACAATGTTACTGTTTGTAAAGCTTGATATTTCTCTATTCGGTATCTAATCTAGAGGGCTTGTTTTGTAGCGTTCACTTAAAAAAAAAAAAAAAGGTTCAAAAGGAGTCAGTTCTGTTTCTGTTCATATTGTGAGTGTATAACAAGAAGAACCGGCTGCTCTTTCTTGTCCAATTAGACTTTCATGATCTGTCAGTCATCTTTTTGATCACACCTGGTCCTCTAGAGCTCTCCTTAAGCGATTATCCCATGACGCAAGTGTAACTTGTCAGGGCTCATAAGCGAACCATATTGAGACCACATCAATAGAGATCTCAGTACGGTTAATTCTGAGAGGACTGGGCACAATTTGGAGCGTTCACATATATGCAGAAAATGCTGAGTCACAGGTCTGAGTTCGCTTGAAAGGCTGAAAGGGACCAGGTGTGAAAACACCCACAATTGAAGCTATCTGACCCCACAAGAACAAAGCGTAACTGGTGTGAGCCAGATCAGAGAGGACCTCTCCATTGAAATAACACGGTTGACTTGATTCCTGATTCATGCTCATCCTTTGACACAACGGTTTAAAATAAGCTCAACATAGGTTTAGCTTAAAATTGGTCCCTCTTATTAAATAGTGTCTCCCGCATGCCCACACATTCAGTACCTATGTGGCGTCAAGTTAATAACCCTGTCTGAGCAATCAACCTGTCAGTTAAAACTTGTTGCAACTTGTTTGACTGAAAAAAGGTTTCGGTATGAATGTCTTCTGAAATAGTCATGAATGCCTCAAGCAAATATAACTGATATTTTCAATGTGTTATGCAGGGACACGGATTTTGCTTTAATATTGTGTTATACTTAGCATTTATGACCAAAGTAATATAAGTAAGTAATGACCTAAGTAATGTGAGCACTGCAAAGTGCTATGGGCAAGTTCTACACAAACAGGTGTTTATCACTGCTGCAGATCTGCATCTTGGAAGAAATCCAACCGAAACCCATCTCCACACACACACACACACACACACACACACACACACACACACACACACACACACACACACACACACACACACACACACACACACACACACACACACACACACAGATATTACTGGAAGTACTGGCATGCTGCCAAGATGAGAATGCCGTCGGAGGATGACAATGTCGTCTTTCAGCATCTCACAGGCACTCTGCTGTGGTGATGAGGAAAACACAGGCACACTGCTGTAGACCAGTGTTGCCAGATTGGGCTGTTTCCCGCCCAATTGGGCTGCTTAGGATGGCCGTGTGCAGGTAAAAATGGCAACATTTTTGCCATAGAAATCAATAGAATTGGGCGGGATTTTGTGCTAGGCGGGTTTTGAGCCTTTTTTGGGCTGGAAATAATCAGCCTCATCTGGCAATCCTGAGTGAGACCTAGGGTCGAGACCTACCCCAGATCTACAAAATGGCGACTCATATTCTTCAGCTTGCTATGTTTGCAGTTTGTTTATTTATTTAACAAAGGGACCGCATATATGAATGACATTTGCGACAAAGACACAATTTTACTAGATTAGAGCCATGAGGCTCATTTCCATCGGTGGTCCCTTGACAGGTTGATGGTCCTTAAAAAAGAAATGAAAACAAGTATTGCACACATTGTAAAAATATAAATGTGAAAGATATAGATTTTTTTTATGTCTGCTACATATGTACTGTATGTGTGGTTTACAAAATGGCCTCCAGCCCACAGGCCTTTATCGCACTGATGGATGCCATGGAGGGTGATGCACAGCCTCAGGGGTATCTGGGCACGCTGCCAACAGGAGAATGCTGTCTATCCACATCTCACAGACACACTGTCATGGGAATGAGACTGCCTATGTCGAGACCTACCCCAGAAGCCCATATATACAAAGTACGAAATGGCTGCCATGAGACTGCCTATGTTGAGACCTAGCCCATATGTACAAAATGGCGGCCTGAGGCCTTCACTAGTACAGCAGATAACACGTGGGGTCTTGCTAATACGGAACAGATGCCCGAAGGCATCGCCAATATGGCTAACAAATGACATAACTTATTGCCTTTGTCATTAGACTCAGGACTCTCTGGGCGTACTGCTAACAGGATGAGAATGTCGTCTTTCCACATCTCACAGGTGCACTGCTGAAGTGATGGGGATGAGGTCATCTATGATGAGACCAAGTCTTTGAAGGACTGAGATTGGGTTGCGAGAGGTAGAACATAAGACTAGAGTCGGCATGGAAATTCACGACAGCACCGGAAAACGCAAGTGCAGCCCCCATATCGTGTAGATATGTGCTCTTAGGTCAATGAAGTTAAATCATGGACCGGATTGGAAATGTCAGACTCATTTTTTTAAAAATGTAACCTTTATTTTACCAGGGTTAGGGTTAGGGTTAACCCTAGGGAAATCTCATCATTTACATCTAGAAAACTGCTACTGCTATGACTGCAACTACTACTACTACTACTTATGGTCTATTACTACACTGTACCACCATTACTACGACTACTATCATCATCATCATCATCATCATCATCATCGTCCTCCTCCTCCTCCTCCTCCTCATCATCATCATCATCACATGACACGATAGGAAATGTCTGTTTCTTGCATCTTAATGAGTAGAAAGCACACAAGGTGAGATGGGAAATCACCATCCAGAATCAACACATCATATGTCGTGTCAAGTTTAATACAGTTTTAAATAAAGTGCCATTTACAGTTGAGTTTGCATTATCTGACGTGGTCACTTATTGCTATTAATGTCTCACGTTGTCACTTATTGCTATTGAAGTGACTTAAGGTTAATCCCATTACACCCTTTAACCCTACGCCTTTGCCCTTCCCTTCTGTTTTGCGTGCCCACACGTAGGGGTAGTGGCATCTCCATTCATGTTCAGACAGAGGGGTAGGTGTACGGCGAAAGGCTTTCCACCCCTCCGCGCTGCCCGCGCAGACAAGAGATTTTGTTAGTTAAATTATATGAGGTGACCATTGTTATCAAGTCCACATTAATTCATTGTTTGTCGGTTATTTTTGTGCTTCGGAATGCAACCTTCCCACATCAAATAGTTTAGTGAGCACGTCCTTCAGTCCCTTCAGTACTCCGGTTATCCCTTCACCTTGATCTTCAGTGTAATACCTGCCACTATTCCTCTGCACCATCTCCCCTATGGTGTCAAACAGTTTCTCTATCTGCCTTCTGTTGCAATATTCACCCCTCTGTTCCTCCTGCCAGTACCGGTTGTCTATAACATGGTAGCGGTCACCGCATTTCTTTACAAGAGCTTGCAGTGTGGCGTCTTTTTTCTCAGAGTCCTGATTACTGCACTGCTCAAGGAACTGCTTAATGGTCTGACCCCGCACTCTCAGCTCTTCGCCAAACGTAAAGACTATCAGTGCATGCTTAAAAACTTCGCTTGTGAATAATTCCAGAATCTTGTTGAGAATGTCCATTTGTCCCTGCGTGAACCTCGCTGCTTTTAGCACCATGATGAATGCGTGAGGTCCTGGGGAGCTTAATGTGAGGCATTTTGTTATCTCCGGTTCTATGTCCCTTTTGGTTATTGGGTCAAGGAAACCTGGAGTGTCAATCAGGGTGATCTTCCTCCCGTTGACTGTTTTGCTGCGATCTTCACACCTGTTCGTCACAGCACACGGTGAACTCTTCACTTCGAAGACCTCTTCCCCCAGGATGGTGTTGCCGGTGCTGCTTTTGCCATCTCCAGATTTTCCCAGAAGAACAATCCTCCACTCACCTGAAAATATAAGCATATACATGTTTTAACTTTGTTTAGCATGTGCACATAATTAACATAATGAGTGCACTTTTTCACCAACTTGATTATCATCGACTTTCAAATCTCTGTTTGAGACTTGGTCTGATGCTGTACATAACGTTTGATGTTTCCCAAACAGCATGGTTGACCCCCCTCCCTAGGTTTGCTACTGGGCAAGGCCAGAAAAGGCTGTGTCGAAGTTTAAACCAAACATTTTCTTAGTCCCAATAGAACGTCTTTGGTTAAACCTTGTCACTGCCTTGAACACTCTTCAACCCAGGGTTGTTGGAGCTGCTCAAAGTTTATTGGTTCCTGGCAAAGTGGGTGGTTCCCTATTTTCCCAGAGCTCAGAAGTGATATGTACATTACTTGTGGGCTGATTAGAAGCGACGTCGAAGAGATGTTGCGTAACTAGGAGGGCTGGCAATTTTTTCATCCCCTCTTTAGTAGTCTTACCACGATGTCAAACACTTGCTATATGTTGTTAATACATTAACACTAACTTGTGTGGAAGGTGGCAGATACAGTGGCAATCTTCTCGCTCCTCTGGGTCTCAGTGCAGACACTGGCAGTGTACTGAGTGTCTGGCTGCAAGCCTGTAAGAGTCGCACAGCAGGACTCTGTAGAGATGGTCTGTGGTACAGCCCCTTCACTGTAGTAGGAGATCAGGAACTTGTGTGGACCTTGCTCCATCCCCTGCTGCAGGCTCCAGCTGAGATCGGCCTTCCACTGGTCACCCGATTCTGCTCGATCCACAGCCACACACAAGTCCGTGAGAGCAAGGTTACCTGCATAGTAAAAGCATTGTGATAAACGAGGAAATAATAATTACAGTGGAAAATGCTTATAGTGATCATGTTGGTCCAATTTGAAACACTATATTTAAACAACATATAGAGCCAATTTGAACACTATAAGCGGTTGATTACTAAAACCGAATTTGTATTATTTCACTTTAAAAAAAAAAAATTCTACCACTAGATGTCTTGTGGTGAAGTAGCCTAGAACTGTCAAGACAGCGAAAATGAGTGCTAGGAATTTGAAAGTTGAGGCTAAAATGCATTGCAAAGCAGAGAGAGCACACACAGGTCGTCATCTCTTTGAATGTCAAATAAGTTTTCAGTCATCAGATATCAACCAATCATCTCCTCTCCTCACACACCAGTCATCAGATATCAACAAATCAACACACAAACAAATGGGCAGTCAGGGGTAAGCGGTTAATCATCCTCCTCCATGACTGAGGTACCCTGAGCATGGTACCATCCCGCCGCAGTGCTCCCTTGGGGCACCATTGGGCGCTGCCCCCTGGCACGGATGAGGCATAAAATGCAATTTCGTTGTGTGCAGTGTGCAGTGAACACCTGTGTGCTGTGCATTGCTGTATCACACAATGGCAATGGGAGTTGGAGTTTCCCAGGTGGGCTTTCACTTTTAAAAAAAATCCCCTCTCTAGTCTGTTCTTACACTCACCAAGTGATTTGAAAGATCCATCCATTCTCTTCCTCTCTTCATCAGTGATCACCCTGTTTGCTGCAATAGCAGAGTAAAGATAAAAACACACATGCACACTCACACGCACACACACACTTCAGCAAATTATGGACAACACACACTTCTTTCTATACAAAGCAATGGTAGTTCTAGACCAAAATTGCCAGGGCGGCCGAGGTTGGCCCAATGTTCTTTTAGGGGGGCAGATTTAATGGAAAAAACAGTAACCATGTTGTATTTTACATTTAGATATTTCAGTAAAAAAAAACAATTGACCATTGTTTAGTATAGGGGGGACAACAGGGGCCAGGAGCAATTCTACAGGGGCCGGGGCCCACCCTATGATACAAAGCCAGGCTGTAGAGTGGTGTGTTGTGTTGAGATGAGTGGTGATGTTGAGTGAACTTGTTTTGCCAAACCTTGAAATAAAATAAAAATGGGTAAAAATAAAAAAATAAAAATAAAAGAATATTTAATTTTAAAATATTTTTATAAAAATAGAATAAAAATAAAATGGGTGATTGTGAGAGTAAGTGAGAATCTCCCCAACATCGGCATTCACACTACTAAGAATTCTGCCGCCATTATTTTGCCTTCATTGTCTGTCTGTTGACTCAGGGTGTAATTATCACCGTTAAGATTTGTGTTACACTTGCTGTAAAGGCACTCAGCCTTTTGTCACACAGACACATCCGAATGCAATTAGAAAAAAAAAGATTTATTCGCAAACTAATCATGTTAGCAAACTAATCATGACATTCTTAATTGAGGGGGTTTCATCTGGCACTATGACACTAACTTAGATGCTACCACTGACTTAAGTATTAGGACATAGCCGTACAAAAGGTTGAGCAGTTGTTGTGGTAGGATACTTGGTTATTTAGCACTGTGACATTGCATGCTACCGGGCTGGATGACTGCCGGAAACTGGAACGTTCATAGATTAGGCAACTATATAAAAAATCATCGTTAGTTGCAGCCCTAGTGTACGTACTTATTCCTTGCTGTCATGTGAATGTTTAAATCTTCTAGCCAAGACAAAAATGCAATTGTTTGGGTGGTATTGGATAGAACGGTAACACTTTATTTTAGGGATACATCTATTAGCACTAATACATACAATATTAATGCCTGTGTAAGTAACTTGTAAGGCATGTACTAAGCAAAATAAGGCAGTTGTTAAGCATGTATTCACAAATGTGTTGTTCATGCCCAATTAGGGATGTATTACTAATATAACCTTAGTAAGGACCAGTAAGCCTAAATTTCTATTTATTAGTTAGTAGTAAGTGGCAGAATACAATGTGTATAAGCTCCCGACACACTGTGTGAAAAAACCCTGAACAGTGTGAAAACAGATGCGGAATAAGGGTCCCTTTCAGTGATGCGCGGGCTGACCCGAAAGCAGCGGGCGCTTGCAATTAACTGCGGTCGACCGCAGGCACGGGTTATGAAATATTATTTTTAATGAATTTCGGGTCGGGTGCGGTCGGTCAGGACCTTTGAAATGATGCCGAATTTTAAAGTAGGCTATAGGCTAGCCAATAGGCTATAGTTTACTTTAGCAGACAGGGACATTTTTTGCGAAATAGATCAAAGTTTATATGGCTGAATAACTACGATGGTGCCACGCGCTCAATGAGGCTCCTGCGTCGGCCGAATCCTCTGCGCGCAACTGTTGCAGCTGGTGCAACCATTGAGTGCATTTTGAAGAACACATGGGTGCTCTCTAAACAGTGCAGTGATGGATATAGCCTACATATTTTCTTATACAATTGTAATGGTTTCGCGCTCATGGGTTGCTTACAGAGTTTGTTTTCATTTCCTGTGTCGTACCATGACTACGAGGCAATCCACTTGACGGCTGGCTCTGTCTGCTCACCAACCTACAGATTAATTTTCTCCATGTATCCAAACGACGATGTTACCGAAATAAACAGGTGACAGTCGGCAGTCCTCATTGCATGGCCTCGGTTCAAAAATCCAACATGTCCTGTTGAAATGCACAGCTGTCTTGTTCTTGACGCAAATTCCTTTTTTAAGACCTTTATTGACGTGATTGTGCTTTGCCAATGACGCTAGGGTGTTCATAAAGACGCACGGCTACTATTTTCAAACGCGGGTCGGGAAGCGGGCCGGGTCAATATTTTTTCATGAATATTTCTTGCGGGCAGGGCAAGCGGGCGGACTAGGGAAAAAAGCGGTCGGGTGTGTCTTGTTTTTTCGTCGACCCGCGCATCACTGGTCCCTATTCTAAAGTGATGCATTGGTCATCCCAGATGGCTCAGGGCCTCTGCACTACCAAAGTCCCCCTCATTACCTAGGGCCCCCACACCACGCAGGCCCACACTCCCTTGCTCCCCTGATCAAAGTGTAAGGGTATATTAAATAATTAAAGCTTAATTGGCTGAGTTATCTGTTTTCTTTGTTTCATAACCATTTTGGGGAGGTCACAGGAGCCTATATATAGCAAGGATTGAACGTACACTTGTCAATGGTGGTGGGTTGGTGAGATGTCATTTTTTTCATGTACCACTGAGTTTTAATTGTAAAACCCCCCGAAAATAAATGCAGAACATTAGAATAATAGTTTTGAAGCAAAACCAATCTATTCTTTTGTGATAATTAAGTTAATGTTTGAGAACATTAGCTTCAAGAAGTGCAGTGCATGATGGGTACGCAATCTAGGCCAACAGACAACCTACCCAGCTCTGAGCCTATGTCCTTAGCTCCTCCCCTCACTCATGAAATTTAGTTGCTATGCAAACAATTTGCCATGTACGTAACAACAGAAATATTATCATTGCTGCATTGGCCATGCATTGCATTTCTGACTAAGGGCGTACCCATCATGCACTGCAATTCTTGGAGCTAAGTTTCTCAAACATTAACTTATTTATCACAACGGAATAGCTTAGTTTCGCTTCCAAACTATTACTCATCATTATATTCTGCATTTATTGTAGGGTTTTTACAATCAAAACTAATTGGTGTATGAAAAAATGACATCTCACCACCCACCGTCATTGAGAATTCTACGTCCAATCCTTGCTATATAATGCTTCCAATTACTCTTCCCTGCATTGAGTAGTAAAAGTGAGATCTGCTGATCTAGTGAGATCACTGTAGTTGCAGAAATGTTCTTACACTTTGCTTCCCGGAGGGTGGGGGCTAGAGTTGGGGCCCTAGGTAGTGTGGGGGGCCCTATGCAATCTGGGCTGACCAATGCATCACTTTAGAATAGGGACCCTTATTCCACATCTGTTTTCACACTGTTCAGGGTTTGTTCACACAGTGTACCAGGAGCTTATACACATTGTATTCTGGCCCTTACTGCTTACTAATAAATAGAAATCTAGGTCTACGAGGTCCTTACTAAGGTTATATTGGTAATAAATCCCTTATTGTGCATGAACAAGACATTTGCGAATAAATGTCTAACAACTGTCTGATTTTGCTTAGTACATGCCTTACAAGTTACTTACTAAGGCATTAATATTGTATGTATTAGTGCTAATAGATGTATCCCTAAAATAAAGTGTTACCGATAAAACCATTGATACTGAATAAAAGGGATCGTGGACACACACTGAAGTGAACAAACGTCGAGGGGTGGGACTAGACCCGGAAACCGGAAGAAAATCTCCAATTTCCATTCATCTCCATGGGAGACTTAGGCCAATGCATCTCCTTGCCAATTCTTGCCAAGTCTATTCTATTTTGTTTCCCATCCGTTTGAAACATGCCAAATATTCTTTGTGTGATGACTCTTTATTTCAGATAGCTATTTAAATGGTTTAAATGACCAATGGACATAGTTAGTTGATTTGATTGACAGTTAGAATTCTTTTAGAATTGTTTTGATTGACAGTCAAACGCAATCACTGTCCTATCCTATCTGGTTGTTAGAGTTGCTAAGGAACGAATGCGGACATTTAGGGTATAAAAATCCTCACAGATCGGTCACGGATGCTTCGAAACCGTTAAATGGAATACAACAGAAGAACACAGTCCATGTAGGCTATACAGTATATGTCCTGGCATAGCCTACCTATTCCTTGCTGTGCTGTGAATGTTAACATATTCTAGCCAAGACAAAAATGATAACGTGCAAATGTTTAGGTGGTATTGGTTAAAACAGATCATTTATTCTGGAGAAGATCAATCAAGATGAAGGTGACCAATTTAAATGAAAATGTAAGAAATTCTACACAAACACAAATTTGTGTGTGTGTGTGTGTGTGTGTGTGTGTGTGTGTGTGTGTGTGTGTGTGTGTGTGTGTGTGTGTGTGTGCGCTTGCGTGTCTGTGTGTGCATGTGTGTGTCCTCTCTGGTACTTACCCCCAATGACTAAAGAAAATAGAAAGAAAGATGATGTCAATGAATGAGGTCGGAAACGGAGAGGCAGAGAAAGAAACTCACACTTCAATCATTTTCAATTAAAGATACAGTGGTGCTCATATGTTTACATACCCCAGCAGAATATACGCTTTCTCTGCGATTTCTCACGAAATATGACGGATTACACAAAACCTTTTTTTTTCACTCATTGCTAGTGACTGGCTTAAGATATTTATTAGCAATATTCTGCGTTTACTCTTTCAAAAGCATGATCACAACCAGTGGCGGACTTAGCAATTTGGGGGCCTAAGGCGAATTTAGCTAGGGGGCCCATCGGCCCATTTCATATCACATTTTTTTTTTACATAAACTCTCTTGTTCTATTTTTTATTTTTTAAAATCACGATTTTCCATTAAAAAAATAATTACAAACCGAAAAAAAAACAGGCTATCTTGGGCTACAACCCTTTCATTTTTCATGCAAAAATTGAACAAACTGAGATGTGAAATTTTCTGTAATCCCACTTTCACTTTGATATGAGAGCAGAGTGATTTTCCCCCCTCACAGAAGTGTTATTTCATATGTCCATGCGTGCTGTCACGTATTTGAAGTGACTTTGGTTTGGAATTTCATGGAGGAGTTTAAAATGCTGCTGTTGGGAGTAGACAGTAGCGTAGGATAAGTGACAGGTGGACACTGTTTTCTGACAGAACAGCGGTTTGCAGGTAGGCCTATTTGGCGTTTTCAGGTGGATATTGTCTTCGTCGATGTTTTAGACATCCCAACTTTCAAAAACTAATCAAGGAGATATTTGCTGACTAAACCGAAAAGCGCGCTCTCTGTCAAGCGGTCGCCTTGACCCAAGCCTACCTGAACAGACCCATTGAGAAGAGACACGCGTACAGTCAGGTTAAACAGAAACAAAGCCTTCATGCTCCCCGCTCGCCTGCCTGTGATGAAATCTAATCGAAGTAGCCGCGGAGCTCAATGCGCGAGTTGCCATCTTGCCTGCACTTCTCATATGTTGGATGTTGGATTTCATGGGACCCTTTTAAATGTCGCTGTGGGAAGTAGACAGAGTAGGCGACAGGTGCACTCTTTTCTGACAGAACAGCGGTTTGCAGGCATTTGGCGTTTTCAGGTGGATATTGTCTTCATGGATGTTAGACATTTCAACTTTCCAAAACTAATCAAGGAGATATTTACTGAATAAACCGAAAAGCACGCTCTCTGTCAACGACCCAAGCCTGCCTGAACAGACCCATTGAGAAGAGACACGCGTGCAGTCAGGTTAAACAGAAACACAGTTCACGGTCCCCTCGCTCGCGTGCCTGTGGCATGTAATCGAAGTAGCAAATTTCGCACTCAATGCGCGAGTTGCCATCTTGCCTGCACTTCTCATAGCCTATGTTGTAGGCTATGTTGGATTTCATGGTAGACTTTTAAATCTCGCTGTGGGAAGTTGACAGAGTAGGCGACAGGTGCACTCTCTTTTCTGTAGGCGCTTGCGTTTTCACGTGGATATTGTCTTCGTGGACGTTATAGACACCCTAAGTTCCAAAAACTAATCAAGGACACATTTACTGCATGAACAAAAAGACACGCTCTCTGTCAAGCTGTCGCCCGAACATACCCTTTGAAGACGTGCGTGCACAAGATAAACAGAAACACAGCCTTCACTCTCCCTGCTCGCGCGCCTGAGAAGTCTATTTGAAGTAGGCCTATCGAGTAACCCACTCTGCTCTCAATGCGCGAGTTGCTTTCTTGCCTGCTTTTCTTTCTTGCTCAACTTCTCATAGCATTGTCAAAAAAAATCAGGGGGTTGCCGGTGTTAAGGCTGTTGTTTTCTTCTATGGATGTTAATTGTTTCTTTTAAGTGGTGACGCTGCATTTAGTCTAACAACACCATAGCAAACGCTGTCTGCAGACGTCTTGTGCCTTCCTATTTTTTGTGCTCCGCTTGATGTTACTGACCATGAAGAGTTTGTTGAGTGTGGCGCTTGACAGTTATCCTCCTTAGCCTATCTGAAGACGTGGTTGTGTGAATGTTTAGGAACTCGCCTGGCGCACATGGCACGCAAGGATGGAATAGTCCATTTTAACGCGAAAGAGAGGGTGTGCACAGAATCTGTATTTTTTTGTAATGTATTGTGTTGTTCTTGTTTCCAATTTAAACATACAAAATTCATTATTTATGAAAATCACCATTAATCTGTGAATTACTGTCCAAAGGGGCCCAATTACCAGCTATAGGCCCATGTGAAATTTGCAAAGGGGGGCAGAGGGGGCCCCTAAAGCTGGAGACTAAGCTGGGGGCCTAAGGCGGTTGCCTAGCAACGCCTCAATGCAAGAACCGCGCCTGCACAACCCAAACTACCCAAATGACCCTGTTCAAAAGTTTACATAGTTTCTGATGCTGAATATGGCCCTGTTTAACATCAAGGACCGCTCTAAATTGTTTGTGGTAGTTGTGGATAAGGCTCTTAATATTCTCAGATGACAAAACAGCACATTCTTCCTGGCAGAATGGTTGTTTCCTATAATATATTTGGGTGTCTTGCTGGAACCTCACATTTGAGGTTTCCCCTGAGTGGCTCAATGATGTTGAGATCAGGAGAGTGAGATGATCGCTCAAAAACCTTCATTTTATTCTTTCTGAAGCTAATGATGGGTTGATTTGGCTTTCTGTGTCGAAATATTGTCATGTTGGCACTGTTGGAATTTCAATTCAGAAATGCAATATGAGGGGTTTAGTTGGAATCAAGCCAATGGGCAAGGGAATCATTGCATTGCAATGTTCATTGCAAGGGAAATTGTTCAGGAGGCATAGGACAACCAAAAAAAATAACTTCAGGTGAAATGTAGGACAACATGAAAAAATGTTTTAAACTGTACAGGAAAGAGGCACTTGAGGAAAGATGGGCTGTTGGGGGTTGCCAGGAGAAAGCCATTACTACAAAAATGCAAACATGTTATTTTGCATATGATACACCAAATAACATAGTGGGAAGCATCAGATTGCCTGTGACAAAGTCATTTGGAAAAAATAGATCAATATGGAACTTTTTTCAGCCACTATTAACAGTACAATTTGGAGAACAGTCAACGGAGCCTATGATGAAAGTTACACCATCCCTTCTGTGAAACATGGTTATGGACCACTGATGCCATGGGGACATTTGAGTTACAAATGCACTACACTTTTGGTCCATACTCACAGAATGATGAATACATTGCCCCGTGAAAAATACTGGAGGAAACTTGACACTCATCAGCCTTGAATCTGCACATGGTCCATTGTTTGGACATGCCAACATGACAATATTTCAGCACAGAAAGCCAAATCAACCTATCATTAGCTTCAGAAGGAATAAAATGAAGTTTTTGTGCGACCGTCTCACTCTTCTGATCTCAACATCATTGAGCCACTCAGGGGAAACCTCAAATGTGAGGTTCCAGCAAGACACCCAAAGGTATTATAGGAAACAACCATTCTGCCAGGAAGAATGTGCTGTTTTGTCATCAGAGAACATTAAGAGCCTTATCCACAACTACCACAAACAATTTAGAGCGGTCCCTGATGTTAAACAGGGCCATATTCAGCATCAGAAACTAGGGTATGTAAACTTTTGAACAGGGTCATTTGGGTATTTTGGGTTGTGATCATGCTTTTGAAAGAGTAAACACAGAATATTGCTAATAAATATCTTAAGCCAGTCACTAGAAATGAGTGAAAAAAAGTTTTTGTGTAATCCTTCATATTTTGAGAGAAATTGCCAAGAAAGCGTATATTCTGCTGGGGTATGTAAACATATGAGCACCACTGTAGATACATAGAACATAGAAGTGTGTGTGTGTGTGTGTGTGTGTGTGTGTGTGTGTGTGTGTGTGTGTGTGTGTGTGTGTGTGTGTGTGTGTGTGTGTGTGTGTGTGTGTGTGTGTGTGTGTGTGTGTGTGTGTGTGTGTGTGTGTGTGTGTGTGTCATACCACTATTTTGAGGACCACAACCTGACATTCTACTTTTGCTGTGAGGACATTTGTGTTTGTGAGGACATTTTGGTTGGTCCTCACAGCCATTAAATATGTTGTTTTGTTGTGAAAAACAAAATGTGGAAAAACATTTCTTTACTACAGGGCCACATTGGCTTTAGAAGTGCCAGTATGTGTGTGTGTGTGTGTGTGTGTGTGTGTGTGTGTGTGTGTGTGTGTGTGTGTGTGTGTGTGTGTGTGTGTGTGCTCTCTGGTACTTACCCCACCCTAAAGAAGACAGAGAGAGATGAGTCTATGGATAGTCAATACAATATTCAACAATTCATCTGTGTGTGTGTGTGTGTGTGTGAGAGTGCTTGCTTGCGTGTATTTGTGAATGCATGTGTGTGCGTGTGTGCAATGCATGTGTGTGTGCATGCATGTGCGTGTGTGTGTGTGCATCCCCTCTCTGATACTTACCTATTCTGGCTAAAGAAAAGGGAGAGAGAGAGAGATAAGTTGATTAATGATGTCCAATGGAGACAGACTCGCACTACAATAATCTATTAAATAAATATAGAGGGAGGTACTGTGTGTGTGTGTGTGTGTGTGTGTGTGTGTGTGTGTGTGTGTGTGTGTGTGTGTGTGTGTGTGTGTGTGTGTGTGTGTGTGTGTGGTATGTGGCATGATTGACAGTTGTGAGGCGTGTAAAACTCCAAACAGACTTACTGTACAACTGGACTCTTCCCTCCAGTGTGTGTTCTCCACTGATGACCTGGCATATGTACACTCCCCTATCTTCCCATCTAACCCCCTTTAGCTTCAGAGACACGTCTCCTGCCTGCAGCTGCTGGGGGTCCACACTCACTCTGTCCTCATAGCCCCTCCTCACTGTCACATCACCATCCCTATACAGGTAGATACACTCTGTCTCCTTAAACCACCTGATCTCCATGGCAACAGCACTGGTTGCAGGAGAGAGGTGACAACCCAGTGTGACGACATCACTGTCAAACCCATGTCGCTCAGGGATGGTCAGTTCAAAACCTGTTGGCAACAGAGAGGCGTTTTAATCATAGACACGCACGAGCACAGACACAGACACACACACACACACACACACAGAAACACATTTTTTGTTAGTTTGTTTGTTTATTTTGTTTTTGTTTGTTTGTTTTTCCTCCTGCTGGCAGACCAGCCAAACAAAAGGCCCATTTCTGTCCACAGCAGGGAAGCAGGGCAGAATGGAATCGTTTTTTTACCGGACGTGGCGAAAACACATGGAAAGAGATCTGTCCTTTCACATCAACATGCGGGCAGTAGCGGCCGGCAGTGTCCCGTTGAAATGAATGGCAAAGTAGCAAACCAGCATTGGCTGTGGGGGGGATTTTGAACAGGACTGGCCACGCACGCCGAAGCGGGCGGTGTGAAAGGCAGAGTAGAACATACCGCCCGATACTCAGCTGAAAGACGTTCATCTTCTCGCTGCCATCCCGCCATGCTATGGATCTGGCCTAACGTTTGGGGAATCATGTTTCTTTAGGCTCTTTGATTTCATTAGGGTCATGGATTGGTTAGCTTTGTCTCACAGACTCACTACGCACACGCACACGCACACACTCATGAATTCATGGATATTACAAACACACACACTCAAAGAGAGAGATTGGATAATGGGTGTCCTACCTCCAACTGAAGCCATGGTGAGTTCCTGAAAGAGAGAGAATGTGAGAGTGAGAGTGAGTGTGTGTATTTGTGTGTCCGGTGTGTGTGTGTGTGTGTGTGTGAGAGAGAGAGAGAGAGAGAGAGAGAGAGAGAGAGAGAGAGAGAGAGAAAGAAAGAAAGAGAGAGAGAGAGAGTGCATGTGCGCATGCGTGCGTGTATATGCATGTATGCTTGTGTGTGCTTTTTGTACCGGTATGTTTGTAAAAGGGGTCATTTTCATCATCCATGTCAATCGACAGTTAATTTAGACTAGGCTTACTTTTCATAATGTTAGGTTGCCATTCCTGAGTGTACTGATACAGTATGCCACAGAAGCGAGTACACCCCTCACAGTTCTGCAGATTTGTAAGCATATCTTTTCATAGGAGAACATTGAAGACATTTCACTATCACAAAATGAACAGCAGCCAGCGTACAACCTATATAGCCACTTCAATTTATTATTTACTCTAATTTAAAATACAACTAATACAACTAATAAAACTAATTTAAAATACAACCTGTCATAAACTCCCATAGAGAGGATCATGATCTGCTTCAGTAGTCACAGTACATGTTGACAATGCATGATTCTTTTGGTGAAATTCAGCTCTCCAATGTTGACAGCACTCATGCAGCCCCAAACCATATCAGTACCTACCTAGCCTGACTATCATCGACTTTCAAATCTCGTACGGAAATTCTGGTCTGACCAAGAAGATAATATATAATGTTTCCAAACGGCATGGTTAACCCACCTCCCTCGATTTGCAACTGAATTCTGGAGCCCCTCCTCACTGTTAGGGTTGATTTAATCACAAAATGAGCCTTACCTGATAGTGGATTATGTGCAGACTGTTCACGCCTGCTGTAGAGGCTTCACACACACTGGGCCAACATGACAGGACAGCAGACACACTGACTGTGTAACACACAACAGGACAACGTCCCCTTCAGACAGATACTGACACACTCGTTATATTCCTCTGTATCAACGTTATATTGCTGTATCAACCACAGCAGTACATGGACACCTCATCTTCCAGTATCGCTCCTTCTTTTGAAAACTTTTCCTTTTCGCTATTTCTAAACCGTCCAACTGTTCTCAGGATGTGAGAAACATGGAATCTATTGCTGTCCTGAAGCCCAGGCAGAGTACGGTAAATATCCGAAGTGAATGTGTCCTGTAGGTGTCGAATTCGTAGCGAAGGAACTCACCGAATCTGAGCTGCGATAAACACATTCCAAACCCCAACGTCTCTCGCATCTCTCTCTCTCTCTCCCTCTCTCTCTCTCTCTTCACGGAGAGGAGGAAGTGCAGAGACCTGGTTGGACAGGTGTTGCCACATCCAAGTGCAGGAGTCATACATATTTAAAAATGTCTGTGTGTGTGTGTGTGTGTGTGTGTGTGTGTGTGTGTGTGTGTGTGACCTAATTCTCAACTATACTGGTGTCCCTTCACCAGTCTTACTCTCAAACCATAATGTTGAAATTCTCAACTGTTTAAGTATTTATGCACATAGATATATTGACTGCAAACTTAACTTTGCAAAAATGTTGATGCCATATGCACAAAGGCCAATTAAAGGTTGCTTTTAATCAGGAAATTGAAAGCCTTTAGATTATGATGCAACATCTTGGAGAAGCCATCCAGTTTTCTTACAGCCATATGAAATTTCTGTTTGGTATGGTCACCTCACCCTACTCAACAAGAACAGCCTGTCCAGAGTGGTGCAAATGGTAGGAAAGATCATAGGATGACGAAGAAAAACAAACAAACAATGCAGGACTCCAGTTGACAGGAAAAATGATGAACATTTTAGATTATGATACCCATCCCTCTTCCCTCTGAATTTAAACTGCTGGTTTTTTTCTTCTTCTTCAGCCTTTTCCGAGATCCTAGTCATGGTAATGGGGGCAGCACTTTTGCTTACATTAAAAAAAAAACATTTTTGTTTACTCCCAAAAACATCCAAAAGGTTATACATCAGCAGACAACTAGCAAACAACGGTACCTTTTGGGAAAATATCTGGAGTAGGCCTGTTTTTTTGTTTTTTCAATGTAAACAAACGCTGCCCCGGGCTGAGCCGAAAAATGTGGCATCACCGGGTACTGACAAGTCAAGGGTAGCATAAGCAATACAATATTGAAATTGACTGAAGTGTTCCTTTAAGTACCTAAAATAAGAGGGTGAAAACAAACCATGCATATTATGTAAAAGTGAAGTTTCTTGTCACCTCCGTCAGGTTTTGTGTGCTTGTTCCACATGTGACTGAATTCTGCTCGTTAATATAACATTACAAGACATAGTATTCACTATGATCCGAAGTTATACTCTAGCCTCAACTGAAGCGAATTTCAGTGTACATGTTTTTAACGTTTTAAGGATAAGCTTACAATATACGTATCTACAATGCTGTTGAATTAATTCCTTATTTTAATATATATATATAAAAAAGAAGTAAGACAGTATCTACAAAAACAAATAAGATGAAAAAATATATGGGGAGGTTGTTCCAATACATTGATGCACAGCCAAGACTGTTTAAGCCACATTCTCAAGAATCAGTGATTTCTCATTTCGAGAGAAGTGAATGCATTTCTCAAATGTTACGTGATGTACAAAGAGTGAACGCATGTCTCAATTCTCTTCTAATGAAGAGGAAGTGGCCTGAGACTTGACCTCTGTGTTTAGTCGTCTGTACCGTGTGTGTGTGTGTGTGTGTGTGTGTGTGATATAGGCTACTATATAATGAGAAGTAGTGGTAAGTAGTCAGTAGTACTTCACTGTGGATGAGACTAGGGAAAACTATGGCCATGCTAACACACACTCTACTGTGTCTCCTGGGTAAGTCTAAAAATGTATTTTGTGGCTATGTATCTATACTCAGATCATATGTGTGAATCTTAAGCCTTTGTGTTTAAATGAGGGTCATGTACTGTCTGTATTTAATACATGAGACATTCATAGCAGACTCCTCAAACTTGCATCATTATAAGAACATTATTTACATGTTTTAATGGTGTAAATCTGATGTATAGAGGAAATGTTATGTATATGCTTTAATAGTGTAAATTAGGCAGGCCTATTTAGTAGAGATGCACCGGATCCTGATTTTTAGGATCCTGCCGGATCCGGAATCGGATACCGGATCCTACGAAAGGGTTGAAACACATAGCCAACTTGCACACGTGGGCCCTTTTTATTACGTTGGTGCAAACTTTTTTTAAGATTCATTGGCTTACTGCCACACTGCCTTCCAAAGGGCTTTCACTCCATGCAGCGATTGGGGTTGTGAAAGACTGACCGAAAAGCCTAGGCTACGTAAAAAGTAGAGATGCCAGATCCTGATTTTTAGGTAACTGCCGGATACCGGATCCACTGCTTAAGAATCCTGTTGGATCCGGATAGTCTGAAAATCCTATTATCCTGCCGGATCCGGAACCGGATCTTGGATCCTGTAGTACATCTCTACTATTTAGAAGATATAGCAAAGTGATGGCTGCATTTATTGTAATTCAAGTGACTCTGATGCAGAAATTACCAGTGTATAGAACTCTTCATCTTATTGATTATGGAAGTTACTATGTAAGAGGGTAATTCTATAACTAGAGTGACATTTTAAGTCCATGGGCTTTATTTGCCACGTCCACCAACTATTAATGGCAACCAATGACATTTTTGACATCAGCACACATATATCTTTCATATAATACAGAAAGTCAAGACACAACATTATTTTGTCTATATAATGTTCCTTGTAAATAGAGGCTGTAAAGGACTGACACAGTCGCAGCAATGCTGTTATACACATTTTATGTGAAAGTCGTACACTAAGTGACAGAGTGATAGCAACACTAAACATGTTTGTTGCTAAATTACGTTAGAGACAGACACAGACATAGGGATGTTTTACAATAATCACATTTTAATTGAGGAATGATGATGCAGTCATATGTTTTTGGACACATTTTAATAGTAATGTTGGATATCAATAGAATATTAATGTTAGTTATTGCAGTGTTATTTGACCAATTTTAATGTTACATAACATGATTTTTCTATTGCTAAGTGAGCAAATCGCTAAGTATCCTATGTTGTTGTGTGAAGTTACAGCAGCAGTGCAGGCCGGAGTCCCCAGAGAAAAGGTGTGGTAGGTCTCTGCAACAGAGGGAGAAGACGTGGACATCCAGTGTTATTATCCACTTGGATATCAACAAACAGGAAAATATTTCTGTCGTGCCCCCTGCTGGGAAGAAGATGTTCTAATTAGATCAGGGGAAGTTGCTAAAGGGAGATACTCCGTTCATGACAGTAGATCCATTCGTAGGCCTTTCTTCACTGTTAAGATCAGAAATGTGACACCAAAGGACACTGGGATTTATTACTATGGACTTGATGAGTGGGGCCGTGATACACTGTACAAGGTTTCACTCAACATCCATCCAAAACCAGGTAGCTGAAAATACACTGTTTGTTACCGTAACCATGGTTGATAGTTCTGTGAATCTTGAGTTTGGCACTGAGGGGAAACCCAAGACTTCTCCTGTGGAACCTAAACATTCTCTGAGAAAAATTTTAAAGTAAAAGTATGAAATTCCATCACCATCTTCTTAACATCTCAGCCAAAGTGAATTAATTTACTGGATTGCTCCCCAAATTACTTTCCGTGTATAATACATTCACACCAAGTAAAAATGATGGTGGAAATCAACACAGCGGCCTTGACCTGGTCTTTTCGGTTAGGGAACTAGGCCTATTTTCCGGTGCGGAAATCCACAGCTAACGTACACACCACGTTGGGGTGTACCATTGACGTTCTGTGTGTATGGGGTATCCCAATGACGTTCTGTGGGGTGTATGGGATATCCCAATGACGTTCCGTGGTGTGTGCTGACTGTGTCTATGTTTCCCATTCAAAAATATTATTTTGACATGAATATTTACCAACATCATCAATTTTTAAAGTATTCATTATGATTTTGAAATCAAGACTTTCAATACACAAGTGAATCTTATCCGTGTTCGCCTTTTGAATTACCAGTTATAGACATCTTTGGCTGCAGCACTTAGGCTACTACACTTGGGTCTGACCGGTAAATATTAGTTTATAAGTAAGCATATTGTCAAAGATGAACTTTTGGAACAGGCTGCATTTCCAAAATAAATTACATAGTGGACCTTTTAAGAAAGCGAATGGCAGTCAGTTATTTTATTCTTGGTAATGGGGTTAAAATGAAGTGCCAGTAAAATGCTATAACTATTGTGTTTTGTAGTCGCTGCGCGTGTCATCATTGTGATCGGTCGTGATGGTGGGAATTAGGCCTACATGTGTACCAATGGACCAGTCCCGGATGACCTCAACTGGAGCGATGACAATACACTGTCTCCGGATGAAGCCAACTACTTTGAAGCCAACGGAATGAGATGCTTTGCCCTCAAAATAAAGGAAGGTAATAACATGAAGTCCTCATTAGTGTTTATAGCAAGCAAATATTTAATGAATTTAATGAATACACGTATATGATTGATTTTGTTTCATTCATCTTATACATATATTGTGCAGAGAGGCGTGAATTGGTTACCCTGGCTCCCATCTGATGTTGTCCCTCCTTGCTCCACAAAGTTTCATCTGGTGCTATAAGCTTAGCACTCTGAAGGCGTAGTTTTATAAAAAAAGTCCTTCCTATATGCAAAAATCGTCTTATAGCCCAGAGTGAGATACATCAAGCCCGTTCTTTTCTTAGTCTATGAGACGATTCTTGCTGTACACTTAGCTCTCTGAAGTCGTGGTTTTATATAAAAAAAGAATTCCATGTGCTTTTTTTACATTCTACTTTATACTTACAGATTCAACAACACAGTTGAAATGGGAGAAATTATGTTGATGCCTGACTCCATGCATTCCGTCAGTGTTGTCTGAAACAACTGTCACATTTCATTTCAGTTTTCCCTTTGCCACTCTGTTTAATCTTTGACTATCACATCCCCTAAAATCTGGGCGATCCTAATTGGATCAGCGCCTGGAAGCTGGGCGAATATACGAGAGCCAGGTCATGTTTTGGTGGACACAGAGAACCCGATTCTGAAGTGTTAACACAGACTTTGGCAGACAGATTGTCCAGCTCAGTTCTTGTTTGTAGCTGCTGTTCTCACCTTCCAGTGTTAATTTTGACAGGAATTTTGTTTTAGTTTTAGTCTCTTGACGAAAATGTCATTTTAGTTTTAGTCACAATTTAGTCATCTAAATCATTTTTATTTTAGTCAACGAAATCTAAAATAATTTTAGTCAACTAAAATATTACATTAATTTCCTCTTGTCTACACTTCTCTAAACAATTGTCAAACTAAAATACCATTTGGGGAAATCAATGACTAAAATGACATATTGTAATCATAAAATATTGTCAAAAACTGCCAGAGCGCCGTCTTATAGGCCTAAGCCAGTGCGCCCAATGTGTAAAAAAATCATGGCCACGACACTCATAAATCTCTGTCAATAGCTATTTCAGAGCGACTTCGGGGGGAAACGGGACTGCACGTTATAAAAAAATAGGCTACTTGTGGATACCAGTAGCCTAATCAGAGCGTTGCGGGGTAGGCTACAGTAGCCAGGTTACTGTATGCAAGTGTTACAATGGCACCTGTTGGAAGACGTCTCTCTCTCTCTCTCTCTCTCTCTCTCTCTCTCTCTCTCTCTCTCGCGGTGCGCCTATTGCAAGCTGTTGCACAGGGCCTATTATTTGCTTGATGCAAAGTTGTGATGGCATATGCGCTCTCATTGACAAGGTTGTGTGCATGGCTGCATGCATTGGCAAGCCGTTATTGCAATAAGCATGCTATTTCAGTGTCCTTGACTGAAACAAGTCGCAAAACTCCACACTTCCGAATCCTTTGCGATCGGCACTAAAGTGATTCTTATCAGAAGGCTTGTGCCTACGCATAGCCCCTTAAATTACAAAAATTAGCGAACACTGAAAAAAGAGAGGAGGAGTGAAGAAGTTCTGCAAAAATGCATCGTTAGAGAAAGATGTTTGCTACTGTGCGACAGCACCACCACTATTTTATGACTGCATAAACTTCTTCGTCATGGATAAATGGACAACAATATTTTTTCCAGCCAGGATTGCACTAAAAAGTAGGCTACTGTTGTTAAAAAAGGTCGGGTGTGACACCGACGCTGCCTGTCACTGCACCTGCGTGTGTGTGTGAGGGAGGGGATGAGAGGGAGACGCGGAGCAGATGAGGGTCGCCACTTGCGATATAGCAGGCAATTCTTTTTCAATATTTCAGTGACATATTAACAAAAATGCTTCCTATTAGTTTTCGTCTCCGGTGGTATTGTAGTCACATTTTTATTTTTTTTGACGAAAATATAAATCAATATCTTTATATTTTTCGTAGGCCTACAAATGCATGCTGTTTTTTTCATCATCGTTTCATTGTCGTCACGGGAACAACAATCGTTAATCGATAATTATGACGAAAATATTTCGTCACGAAATTAACACTGTCACCTTCACACACATGTATTTGTGTTTTTCCCCTGACAGCCAAGTCTGCAGTACCTCAAACCTCCACCATCAGCTCTTCCACCACCACCGCCTCCACCACCATCACCTCCTCCATCACCATCACCTCCTCCATCTCTTCCTCCTCCTCGTCTTCCACCGTCTCCTCTTCTTCCTCTTCCTCATCCACGCCTGAAGCACCCCTGACAGATACAGAGGTAAGATAAAAGCCTCCACTGTGTGTGTGTGTTTATGTCCTATACTTGGCTGAAAGACCTCCGTCTTCTCGCTGTTTTCACACACGTTTATTTGTGTTTTTCCCCAGACAGCCAAGTCTGGAGCACATCTGACAGATAATGAGGTCCAGACTATGTCACCAGAGGAATTCGCCACTGCTGTCAATATATTTGGAGAAGGTGCAGGGATTTTGTAGGTTTAGGATAGATTAAAATTAGTTAGGTGGATTGTAATACTGGAAGTTTGATAGCTTCAGACTTTGACCAAGCCATGGCTAATTTTCTTTTAACTTTGGTAGGTTTCTAGTACATAGCCTACTAGGGCTGTAACGATACACTCAACTCACGTTTCGGTTTGTATCACGATTCATGACCTACGGTTCGATACACCCCACGATTTCACATTTGCCAACATTATAAACTTTATGAATAAAAACTATGATAGTTTGTAGAATAGGTTACAAGAGGCTACTAATAATTTAAAAAACGTTAAATATAATAATGATTATGCTTGGAAGCACTATCACTTCATATCATGTGGTTGTTTTCTGGGCTGATGGTTATCAAAATGCTAAAAGGGCGTATCACGATACTGCCTCCTTGTATCGCGATACAGTATCGTGGCTCTGTGTATCACGATTTCTCGGTTCGATACAATATCGTTACAGCCCTATAGCCTACATATTGGTACTGATAAAGTATGACAAAGGAGCTATATATTTTAGTTGTCAAATTATTTTTATCTGACCATTTTTAATGGTAAATTACTAACTTGTTTTCAGTAAGTGAAATGGCTTAAATTAAGTTATTAAGCAGTGTTGCACTTCTACCATTTTCAAGTGATTTCCATTGAGATAGCTGCACCTGCAAACAAAGATTCAAGATGTGCAGGCCACCTCCTCAAATCTGTTCTTTGTGCCAGTAAGTACATGTATTTTAGTTGTCAAAAAATGACTTTCATGAAGAGAGAGATTTCTGTTTCTCATACTGTAATCTCAGAAATACAACCTAATAAATTGTTGAAAACTCAAATGGTGTGTTGTGCTGATGTTGTGTCAGAGATAGCCTGTTACAAATATTTAGATGATTATGTTAAGTTGCTTCGTGATCAATCAAGTATCTCTACTACCACACAACATTACTTTTGGTTGTTTCATAAACATGTATTTGTATTTCTATTATATATTTCATATAGTTATTTTGCTGCCCTAGGCAAGTTTGAGTTCGGCGCCCCCACACACTAAATTTTGCTGCCACCCAACACATTGGTTGTCTTGCCATTTTTTGCAGTTCCTCACAACATTCTTGAAGAGCCAACACTTCATAACAACAGGCACCAGAATGGTATCAGAACAGTTTTACTTGTAATAAAAGGCACTTAGTCATACTGTATTCATAAATCTCTATGCTGATGATGTTAGCATCTTCTATCCTGTCTTTTTGGAATATCAAAGTCAGCATGTACCTGGGATGGTCTTCTACTGACCATGTCTGTCCTCTCTGAATCAGAAAGATTGTGAGTCTGCATGATATATCATTGCTTTCCAGATGCACCGTGTAAGATGGTGGCGCAGGGTGGCCAGAGTAGCTATTGCAACTACCTTATGCAGCTCAATGACACTGAAACTGCCTATTGCCAAATTTGATCTTTTCATCAATATTTTATGAATAATAAACCAATATTTACTAGTATGACCAAAGCACAGTCAGTTTTGCAGCTAAAAAATGCCTATTTTTGGAAATTAAAAATGGTGGACCATCAGTGTTAAAGGCCAACTTTCGATATAAAAAACAATTTTACTCGCTCCTTTTGAAAATCTGACAGTCACCCCAAGTTAAACTCACATGCAAGGCTTCATAGTGTTGTGTTTCCCAATTGACATAAACAATGCAGAGCCACGAGCGAATCACGAAAGCCTGTCTGTGTTGCGTCACATCGAAAGAAGGTGATGCCCACATGGGTTTATGTCGACCCTTTTTTGTAAAAACATGTTGAGTATTTTTTTTCAAAATAAGTAACGCCTGGTGACCCGAAACCTAGCTTAGCCTAACTATCAGCTGGTTGCTATTCTCAGACACACACAGCCAGTTTACATACAGCGTGCCCACTCTAGTCGACCCATGCCTGCAGTTCGCCTAGGGGTCGCTGTCGAGAGAGCACAACCAGAGCCGTATATAGAGAGAGTCTGGCCAACTATGGATCGAACGTTCGAGCTATCCCGCTATTTTGATTGGCTCTGGGCTGGTCACATGTTTTATGGACGCCATTTTCGTTCCCCACGCTCCCATTAATGAGCATTATCAGATATAAAAAATAACGCTTCACTATAATATTATAACATTATTATTATGACAAACTGTTGTGCATATGGCTGTAGTGCCGGGTCAGGAGAAACAAACAGCATCGTTTAACTCGTGACATAAACGGAGGATTTGGGACATGCATGGAAACTCCCTTTTATGGAATATAAAGGTCAGAATTAATAACCGGAAAGCAGCAGATTTCTCCGTGTTGTGTGTGAGGTAAATGTATTTTTTTTTCCCCTTCGACTTTTGTTAACAATTGCTTTTGAAGTTAGGTTTCTGTCTTGAAATTAGCTTGTCAAATCTTAATTGCCACCTGTAACTATGTTATAGGTCTACTGTGAAAACTTTGCCCACCAAGTTATTATTTCTGTCGCGCTAATAAGGTCCTTTCCCCCTGCGATTTAAACTCACGTCCTGTTTCATACTATGAATAGGCTATCCGACACAACCTACGAGCATCCAGATTCATCCTACAGTTCTACTGTCTGCAATCGCGATTATGCTGAGCACATCGTTATTTTTAAACTACTAAATCTCGACACAACGTGAAACTTTAGTATCACCAGGGTCCCTGTACATCAGGGGTCCCCAAACTTTTTTCTCTGGGAGCCACATTATCGTTCCGGACAGTGATCAGGGGCCGGGATCAATCATGTGGGCTGTGTACTAGGCCACTGCCTGTTATAGCCATAATTTCTAGCACACAATAGTTCAGCATTACAAGTGATTTGTAAAAGAAGTGAGTACTTCACATGTTATTCAATTTGAAATACCACAGGTATTCCTTTTAATTTCCAATAACCATGTAAAAATAGCAAGGAAAGGTTAGAAAAATATGGTGATTGACAATTTCTGAGTGATACAATAGAAATGGGAGGCCTGTTTATATTACAGTGAGATGAGAAACTATCAAGACAAGAAACTTCTGGTGATTCACACTAGGTTAGTGAAAATTAAACTGTAGGAAGGCCTGTTGATAAACAAAACAAAATATTTAAAATATATATTTTATCTTTCTTTTTTTCTGTGAGGATTGTTTCTTTGGACCAGTTCAGATGGTGAGGTGCAGAGAGGTGGAGGGCTGGTCAAAGGGGCATGGCGGGCCGCATTCGGCCCCCGGGCCTTAGTTTGGGGACCCCTGCTGTACATGAACTTTACCATCGTTGTGAATATTATTTCTGCACATTACTTAAATATCGTCTTTGACGTTGGCTGTACCTAGGCAACAACAACTCGGAAGTAAAGCTGGGCTTACACTGTGCGATTTTACCCCAATTTGGCACTCGTACGACTTTTTGAGAGTCGGGCCGATTTCTTGCTCAATCGCAGGTCAATCGTGAGTCTCGCATCGTGCAGTGTACATGGGGTAACGACAAGAGATTTCGCCTCACGATCGTGCAATCATAGGGTCGCAAGAAAATCAAAACGGTTTGAAATTCTGGTCGTGGTTCGTGCGCAAATCACACAGTTAAAGCAGTGCTTCGACCCGATTTGACACTTCACATGCACAAATGAATAGGGCCGTGCGATTCGCTGTTGAGCGCGACCTTATCTCCACCTCAGGTGTGCATGTTCCCTCCTCTGCAGACCAGGGAAACATGCCTGTCGCGTCGTACGGTGGAAGCATTTTGCTCGCATCCGACTGTCGGCTCGTGCAGTGTGAGGACATGAGTCGTGAGCTGTGAACTTCTGAACAGTGAAATTCTATCGTGCAGTGTGAGTAGAAGCTTAAGACCCACGAGTGAAAATATTGCACAGTGTATGCCTGGCTTAAGGCTTGAATGCACTGCTGAGCACATCAAAACTATGCCGACAAAACCCTCTTTTAAGCAAACCCCTTCTATACGAACGAACTTGTTAACGTTTGTTTTCATATGTTGGGATCTTGATAATACTACAACCCAAGTTTGATGGTCTATGAAGCCTTATTTGTATTTTAGATCCAGCGATTTTGACGGTATGCTGCTCATAGGGTTACACTGTAGAGTCCTCGCCGTGGGGAACGAAAATGGCATCCATAATTCGAGTTGGCCAGTTGCACACTATATGAAATGATAACATGGACTTCACTATCACTTAGGAGGAAAAGCCATTTCCTCATTTTTATTGTGAAGGCATTGGTGGGTAAACTCCCATCATATATCGACTGTCTGGTGTCACGCCAAACCAGCTCCTATGGCACTAGGTCAGGAAATAAAATTATCTTAAATATTCCTACAGTGCGTACTGAATTAGGTAAGACTTCTTTTAGTTCATATGCCCCACATGTTTGGAATAACCTCCAAAACACATTAAGCTTGGCATCTGTGCCCTCTATAGAGAGTTTTAAAAATCTTTTAAAAACAACTTTAGTAGGAGTGTCACTGCTTTTAAACTCAGTTTTACAGAGGTTTTTGTGTGTGTGTGTGTTTTATGTCAGATTTTGTTAGTTTGTTAGTTCTTACTGTTTAGTGCTTGATGGTCTTACTTGTTAGTCTTGTCCAGTGTCTATTTTGTTTGCCCCTATGTTTGATATGTCTTATATCCTTACGTGTGCTTTTTTTTTTTTTTTTTTAAATTGTTTTTATGTCATAATATGCATGTGCCTCCTCTGTCTTAATGCCGTCTTGGCCAGGACTCCCTGGAAGAAGATGTTTTTACCTCAATGGGACCTTCCTGGTTAAATAAAGGTCCAAAAAAAAAAAAAAAAAACCGGCTCTGAGCACAATCCTGAATGGAGCCTGCAAGCCCCCGTTGGCGCCCCTAAAGTGCAGTACCACCCGGGGAAGTGGTGAGTCTATAACCTTTAGAATCTCTCTGCAAAGCAGGAGGAGGGAGCCAATCAGAGACAGATACCCACGAGAAACCCGGAAAACCCTCTCGCTTGTCCACAAGCCACCTTGCAAAAACGGCTTGAAACAAAGCAACCAGAACGTTTTCTGAAACAGGACCAACGCGTAACGCATTCAAAAACAATGGGGAACAGTAAATTAACCAGTAAATTAAACAAAAACTTTAATGTAAGAAATTGACTGGAAGTCCGCCATTTTTTCTCACAGAGGCAAAGGCTGGATATAGGGTGGCCATCAGTCCGTTTTTACGACCTGTTCACAACGTCTGTGTGTCCCTCTATTTGTCTTTCTTCTCCTCCTAGTCTTTTGCTTATGGCCTCGAGATGCGAGGCAACGTCATTGACGCAAACTAGACCTTGACAGTCGGTTTCCGATATCTGCGGCCGCCATGTTACTCCAGATTTAACTCCAGACTTCGCAAGCGAATTAACTGTATTGCTGTCGCTTTATGTCGGGGAAATCTCCGTGCAATTAGTGTTAGGCCTAATTGCGGTCCATAGCCCTATGAAGTGCTGACTGTATGAAAGTTAAATAAGGTAGCCTATCTATATTTAGGGGCCAAGCACCGAAGCTGCCTGGCACCTTATAGTGTTTCTACTGTTTCTTCTTCTTATTATTTTACTTTCCTCTGGGAGTCTATGGCAGCCCATAGAACCGTATGGTCGAAAATGCTGAAAATTGGCGCACGCGTTCAGGACCATCTCAGCATTACCCACAGCAATTTATAGGTCCCCAGCCCCAACCCTCTAGCGCCACCAGCAGGCCAAAGTTGCAAGTACATATCTGCTTGTAACTTTTGAACCGCTGGGTCAATTTTCAAAAACTTGGTATCCCTGCAATCCTTGGGCTGAGACGAATCCAAAATGGCGGGAAAACTATCCAGGCGGAAAATTACGTTATAGGCCGCCATTTTGAATTTTGTGAAAATCACTAAAAATGGGTCTCCTCCCTCAATTTGTGACATTTTTTTTCTGAAAGTTGGTATATAGCATCTCTGGACCAGGCCTCACAAAACCTATTGAGTGGATTTTGCTGTAATGTTTTCGTTTGGCCATGACAGCCAATCAAAAACGGCCTAAAAGTCGCCAAACAGGAAGTGAAGTCATATCTTAGGAACCCATGGGGTATTTCTCAAATGCAAGGCCAGTAGCCTTCGAAGTGCGTGACGCCCATTTTTCAAGGAGTCTACGTTATCGCGAGTCGCCAAGTACCGTTCCAAAGTCAAGTGTGCCCGAGTGTGCTACGAAGTCCACAGGTCCACACACTTCATTAGTAGTGACGGTTGCACAAACCAATGGGAGACCTACACCAGCCGAAAGACCAGCCCCGTGCGATTAAAGAACGCGGCATGAAAGATTGCGGCATCAAGGAACATCTAGGTAAACAATCATGGCGGCGGAAAGCCAGGAGAAGGCCAAATTCACTCTAAAATGTAAGTTGCATGCTATGTTATTGTCCGTAACTGTTATTGTTGATCATCTGACGTGTAACCCACTCATGTAGCAAGTAGTCTACATGATACTCCAGCTGTAAGTTGCCTTAAACGTCCCTTATGCACTTTGTTTACCTGTGACTTTTGTCGACCGCACTGTTCGTATGCCGACATGTGGTCCTGCAAACGGACATGTCTGTTCTACGGTTGCAATGATTCCCTTGGTTGACCTCCGGTTCTCTTTTGGCAGGGTCTAACGAACAAACAACACAGTTCATCGGGCTAAGAACCGAGCACAAGGACAAATTTACAGGGGCGAGGGAGTCGGCCCAAAAAGGATACACGTGAGTTGTTTGTTTCTGTAGGCCCATCCTATGTGCAAGTCATTCAGGCTACCACATAACATTATAGTTGCTCATAACCACATTAATTTGTGTTCCCGTCTGTATGGTTTCGTAACAGATTCATCATGGAGAAGATGGGCCTGGGAGATGTTGTGACCCACCAGCAGGCGAAGAAAAAGTGGGACAACCTAAAACGCAAATATAAGGTGAGAACAAGGGCCAAACCGGCTTGTCTGAATGGCTCCTATCAGTTTTCACCTTACTTAACTTGTGTTGCTGTAATGTTGTACCCCTGCTGTTAGTTGTATTCCCCTGCCTGGTGGTATTCGGGCAAATGATGTGTCATTGTGCTTGGTTGTCAGATGGTGGAAGTGCAGACAATGGCCATAAAGTTAGCCATTGGACATTAATGTGCTGCAATTCCTATGCTACTTGGATAATACACTTAAAAGAAAACCTGTCATCATCCACGCACCCATTGGTCGTGGTTCCATTACTGTGGCTTGTGCTAGTACTAAGGTCGTTGTCGCATGTGAATACAGTAGTAATTGCAGTAGGCCTATAACAGTAGCCTATTTCACAGTATTACCATAGCATAACGGTTGTATAGTGACACTGTCCATCAGAAACCTTATAAAATAAATTGCAAAACAATACTATTGGTCAGTATCCATGACAATTCATGTATTGTCACATCAACTGTGATAACTTCATCAATGTATGCGTAGAACCGTTACTGTCAAAGAGGTGTTGTCAACAATGGCACCAGTGCAGATCCAAGGTGTTTGACAGACAGCGAAGACAATAGCCTACTGCAGGGGTTCCCAAACTTAACCATAACAAGGCGATAGACTCCAGCCAAGGTCCTCCTGACATGGGCTGTGCCACACAGTTTTTTTTTCTGTGCACTCTTTCACATCCTTAGCAGAGATTCTTTAAGTATAGAGATATGCCAACATAATAGGCTTCTATGGGCACCTAACGTGACCAGGTTCTGGTCTGCCTAAAGGGGCGTGTCATAATGCTCCTAGCATTGAAAAGAACAGTCCTTAATTCTGCCTAGGTCTGCCTAAAGGGGGATTTCCCCCTCAAAAATAGAACCCGGAAACAATGGGCCAATGGAACTTCTCTCTCTCTACTCTCTCTGTCCTTAGTCTCGATCTGTGTGTCAGTGCCCCATTTGGATATATAACATACAGAATTCAGAGATAAAATACATTATTATAATGCAGTTGTCAACTGATGGCCCCCACTTTGAAAACCAGACAGTAGCATGTGGTGAATGTTTTTTTTTTTTTTTTTTTAAATAATTGGCAGGACTGCAAGTGCCCTGCATCAGGGCAAGGGACTGAGGACGGAAAGCCCACCGCCGAAACCTGGCCCTGGTTTTCTTTGATGGACGAGGCCCTTGGCAACACGGCTGCCATATCGCCCCGCAACACTGTTGCCACTATTGTTGGGGAGGAGGACGACGACAGTAAGGCTGAGGCTGAAGACGACGACCCCAAAGCAGGAGGAAGTGGAGTGAGTGGCAGAGGACAGAAAAGGAAGAAGGACGAGGACCCATTCCTTTCCCTCTTGCGTGAGGACATCCAGCACCAGCGCGACATGGAGGAGCGGAGGGAGAAAGAGGCCAGGGAGAAGGAGGAGCGGAGGGCAAGGGAGGCAAAGGAAAGGGATGACCGTTTCTTTGCACTCCTGCAGAAGCTGGTGGATAAGTAAGTGTAAGTATTTGGTAAGTTGCACGTATTTTGTTTGTGTGTTTGTTTGTTATGAGGGAGGGGAGGGGAGGGGGTTTATTTGTCAATTAATGAATGAATGTGTATTTATGATTGCTTGAGTTTGTTTTTGGTGGGATGTCCTTTTTGTTTACATTAACATTTATATGATGACTATTTTTGTTTACATGACAAATACACAATAAAGATGTTATTACCCAGTGTTCTGCGTTGTTGTCTGTTATTAACCATTCTTAACGTTCACAGTTCGACACATACTACTCCAGTTATTGCATGAGCTGTAATGTGTGACGTTGCACGCACACTGCTCACCACCATGTTTTCATCACCAAAGACGGTTAGGCTGATGCCATAAGCATGTCACGATGATTTGAAAGGCTGTTTTTCACTTCACCATGAATATTGGTACAAGTGGTCGTATTGGTCAAGCAAATGTACTCTACACTTTACATTCACAATCTCTTGGGGTACCTGGTTACAGTATGGAGAGACAGGCCTGCAGTTGCAGCAGAAAATCAGAGTAATGACTTTGTGACATGGTGGTGCAGGTTGGTCAGAGTAGGTATTGCAACTATGCAGTTCCATTTGAACTATGCTGCCTATTGGCAACATTGATACTTCCATGAATATTAGCAGGATAATAAACCAATATTTAGTATCATGTCCAAAGCACAGTCATGTTTGCAGATTTCTGCAAAGTCACAATGGCACACCATGGAGAATATCCTCCTTTTCATGTATTACAAGTGCAATGTCCTCAGTCAGATTGAAAATTGAGAATTTGGTGGTGGTGGTAAGTAGGGCTGTCCCGACTATTCGACGTAATCGATTACGTCGATTGCGCAAATAAGTCGGCGTGTTCAACATACCGTCGATTGCGTGATTTGCGCTAAAAAAATTCAAAAAAAATTTTTTTTTTTTTTACTTTTTTTTTTTTTTTTTTAACGATGTCCGTTTTTGTTAAATTTGAATTACGATTTCCTTAGCATTTTCCTCCTGGAGTAAATACATCCTATAGAGAAAACCACAAGTGCTTGAAAGACAGGGATCAGTCAAGTCTAGTCTAGGAAGTCTAGTCAAGTTGTTGTAGTTAACTTGGGTTTGGGAGCAATATGTCTATGCGTTAACAATTTCACAGTGCTCTTAAATTCTTATCTTTGCTCCTATTTTGTTTTATTATTTTTTTCATTACATAGACCCCTGCATGAGGGACGAATGAAACTGTGTTGTAAACATAAATGATTCACTGTAGGCCTACTGTATTTTTAAAATATAAATGACAATGTACTACTATATACACATGTCATGGGTAAAATCTTATGTAGCCTTGTTTGTCAAAATATAAGTGGCTGAAATGTAGGCCTAGGCCTATAGTTTCTCCATGCGCCAATGTCATACTTTCATTGTTTTGTCTGTGACTAATTTATAAAATTTCCCCTTTTTTAGAAATCATTGTCCTAATAGGCCCTAGGTGCACTCTGCTTTATTTGTCTATTATTTTTCAGGTCAAAATTAAGTGGCATATCACAGTTTTTGCCTTCCAAAAAAAATAAATAATAATCGCGACTATTCGAAAAAAATAGTTGATAGAATAATCGGGAGAAAAATAATCGTTAGGGACAGCCCTAGTGGTAAGTATGTATTAAATGGGTAACAAGGGAAAAGGTCATAGATTGCAGTGGTGTCTTAAGTCTGACCTTGGGTGTTTCCAAAGGCGCTATGTAAAGCAAAAGTGGTGTTGTTGAAATTAGACCTATTACCATCTATCAGTAGCAAGTCGGTTGTCCTACAGATATGTAGACTTGTAACTACACTCCAGGCCAAAAATCATTCATAACATGCATTAATGTCACTTCTATTGAACTGTGAAAATTGGCCAAAAAATGTACAAAAGTTTGGCCACCCTTTCAATTTCAAAATAGTTCTGTTGTATTTACTCATTACCTTGCAGCTAAGTTGCTGTGATACCTACACTGAAGTCATACAGGGTACACTTTGCAGACTACAACAGCTAATGTGACCGGTGATGCATGGAAAGGTTAATGTGTATTAATCCCAATCAATCAGTCAGGCATACAGCCAGTTCTTCATGACAGACACTGTACTGGCATAAATAAATACACGCAGATGCGATTGGAATGTCTCACCAAATCATATTACACATTTTATTATGTCTAACAACCGCACACAGAAGCATCCCAGAAAGCCACACACACACACACACACACACACACACACACACACACACACACACACACACACACACACACCTGTCTGCCAAAAACGGCATGGTGTGGACTATAAACACAAAGATCCTTAGCCCTATCCAAACACAGAATAACAAAACAAGAACAAAACACAATCTTCAATGAGCTCATGTCACACTTGCAACAGAATAAGTAGTAGAATAAGTAATGAGGAAAATCCCACAGTCCCTCTGCCGGAGAGGTGCTGCTGGAGTTCGGGCTGGTCAGGGAGTGCCGGGGGCTGCTGCATGGACCTGTGGTACCCCAGGTGAAAAACCCATATACTTAAAGTGTACTTTTTTTGACCGTACTTAGTACAAAGTGTACTATTTTCGGCGATTTAAAGTGCGCTTCATTGCACTATTAGTGCGCTGAAGCACTACTAAAGCAGTACTTCAGCACACTTGCAGCACACTGAGGATGCTAAATTGGCACCGCTTTTGGACAACTTTAAGTGCACTACAAGCATACTTTTGAAAGTATGCTCCAAACACGCTTTTCATGCATTCGTATGGCATTAATAGTGTGCTTGAGTACACTTCTATAACATTTTATTGTTACTAGAAGTACAATAAAAGTATATTAACTTAATGCTTCTTTGGACTACATTGGAACATTTTAAGTATGTAAAAAGTATATCATATTAAGTATTGTAAATATATAACAGATATGCTTGAAGTATATTTACAGTACACTCCCAAGTACAACGAATAATATAAATTTAATACTACAATCCATGCTGGTTCTCAGAGCTTGTACACACACAGCCACATGTTACAGTAGTGATACAGTGTGCATGCCTAGCACAACTGACATTTACAGTCATTGCATTGTTACAGAGCTTTCAGGTACACATTTCACTTTACTTCATTATTGTTCCACCTTCCTGCAGTTGATCATTTGAATTGATCACGAATGGTGACCCTTGATTCTTTGTTTGAACAACTAGTTCCAACTTACCTCTCACCATGATATCATGGGAAGTGTGAGTCTATATATACCAGAACATGTACGTGACCATCATAATGACGGTGGGAACATGGCCATTTTTTGTGTACCACTTTAAAATGTTAAAACTCCTACAATAAATGCAGAATATAACAATGAGTAATATTTTCATGCAAACCAAACATATTCCTTAGAGGTAAATGGCTTTCTGTTTGAGAAATTTAGCTCCAGGGAAGTGCATTGCATGATGGTACATGCATGATGATGCATGATGGGTAAATGCACTTTGTGTAAGCACACTTTGAATATATTTGGATGAAGCACAATCATGGTGCACTTAGAAAAAGTATACTTCCAATATGTTAAAGTGATTTACTTTAAAGCGCACTATAGAAAATCACACTTCGAAGTCACTTGGGTGAAGTATAATCAAAGTGCACTTAAAAAAAGTGCAATTGCAATATGTTATTAAAAAATACACTTTCAGTAAGTTCACTATTAGAACACTATTAGTATATTCCTCTAAATACACTTTAGCCAAACATCTTCTAAGTGCACTTTATGTATGGTTCGCAAAGTGTACTTTCTTTGAGAGCAACTTAATTACATCTCATTTTAAGTACACTTTAAATAAGCATATTGTAAACATACTTTTTCTTAGCACAAAAAGTGTGAGTGCGCTTTTAACATGCTAAGTACACTTCAGTCGTGCTTTTATTGTACTAAATTGAACCACTTTTTCACCTGGGACATTGTGAAGTGCAAGTACAAAGAAACATCAATCAGTCAATAATGCATACTGTTACAGTCAGTTGTGATTGACTGCTGGGTATGCAGTGGTAGTCTAAGTCCCATCAAAATGTCACTGCCCCTCAGCTACATAGTTACACCACTTGTGTATCATGTACAGATAACTTAACTTTGCACTGGCCGACTTTGTCAGAACATGGGCGTATTATCTGATTGTTACATGCTTAATAGCCATTTACCGGCAGAATGTAATCATGGTCGACGGGCAGCTGTAGCAGAGGATTAAGGGCGTTGGTGAGGGCCTCCCTCCATTCTCTGCCACTCGGTGTATCTTCGTCTGCTCCGCCACCCACATTATCCCGTGGGGGGTGCACCTCAACCTGCTCGATGTCACCCACCCTTAGACAGATGTTATGGAGAACTGCACACACTGAGATGACCTGAGGGAAAGAGCAGACAACAACCAACTGAAAGATCAAGGGAGGTGGGTAACCCACTTAATTTTGGCAAAGCCATCAGAACTGGATTACCGGTAGTTTAGAATGTAAAGTACACATTACCTTGGAGGCAGAGTCAACATGTACTTCAAGTGTATCTTGGAAGATGCACCTGAAGCGGGACTTCATCATCCCGAAGGCACGCTCAATGATGATGCGGCCCCGGGAATGATGAGCGTTAAACCGTTGCTCTGCCACGCCTCTCACTGGCTGCTTATACGGTGTAATAAGCGCCACAGGTTCTGTTTGGCAAGGATAGCCACCATCTGCCAAGATGAAATACCCCGGAGGGGGGTAAGACCTCTTGACAGATATGGGGCTATTCTTCAGAATCCGAGAGTCATGAACACTCCCTGGGCAACCAACAAAAATATCTAGAAATCGTCCCGTGTGGTCACACACTGCCTGTAGGACCACGGATGAGAACAATTTCCTGTTTTTATAGTCCTGGCCATCAGCGGCCCCAGGACATTGCACCCTAATGTGGGAGCCATCAATGGCTCCAGCAGCCTTAGAGAAGACTTGGTGCCCTGCCAGATGGGCAAAGCCCTCCCCAAGAGCACCTACCTCCTCCAGGGTTCGTGGCAGGTGGATGAACAGGCACCGCACAGCCATCACATCATCCATCGCACGATGGACAATGCGGTGGACAGTGGAGAGGGGCATGTCAAACACCCTTGCCACGACCCTGTAAGATGCCCCTGAGGCCAGCCAGAAGAGGAGCACAAGAGTCTCCAGCTCTGCCCCCCACCCATGATGCCTGTGTGAGCCTGTGGTCTGCAAAAGGAGTTGTATTGAGGCCCTACTAAGGCGGAAGTCGGGCCTTGTGTCCTCACCGCTGAAGTAGCGCCGCAGGACAGGGACTGTCGGGTTGAGCTGACAGTAATGTCTCGGCTGCCGAAATAAAAACATGACAAACTGTGATTATGCTGTGTTATGGCATTGCAGTGTAGTTCCATGTCCATGTACTGTTACAGTACAATATGAAGCAATGTTTAACAACACCAAAGTGAACAACAACACTAGACTACATGTCTAAAATGGGTCCAATACATAGGCTACACACAACACCCTACGACAGAATAATAGGGACAGGAGTTGTAATAATATTATAATGACAATGTAGGCAAGGTGTAGTGGAATAGTACAGTGATAATACATTGCCATGGTAGCACAGTATAGTTGAAATTGTAGTGATATTCAACATTAGGCCCACCAACCTTGAACACAATGATGCAAATTATGCCTACTTACTGTTATTCAGTTCATGAAATGACATGGATAATAAATATTGTTTTAGAACACTTAGGATATGACTTATCGTACAGTCGTTTGACGCACACTTTGAGGAGCCTGTGATGTGTATTCAGTATGTTTGACACTGGCACAGATGGTTTGTATTGACATTTCATTGCAATACAAAACAAACAGAACACAATCCAACATAATGCAAAACAATGGTAGCCTGTTACCTCGCTGCAACGAGGTTGGCGGGCACACAGCACACGACACAACACAAACTGCCGTCTTATTCTCCTTCTCCACTCTTGTATTCTGACAGCAGCGGCGTCCTCCTCGTCGCGATGTACTTGAATTTGGTTTTCTCTCTCAACAAACTGTGCGTAAAGCGCGACTGTCATGGCGGCGTCCATGTTCCTTCCAAAACATTGAAGACCGGAACCGGAAATACAATGACGTGCACATCCACACTAGCAAGCACGTTCCATTGTACGAACGCTCTCGAATGCTATCTAGTACTTCAGCTGCATCCGGCAAGTGCAGACTACGAAGGCTGATACACTTGGAAGTGTGCGTCCTCGCGTTTGAGAAACACCCATGGTCACAATCTTTTGCAAATTGTCACAGTCATTTCTGTCCATCCCATGACCCACCAAAAAAACTTTCACTAGCTCTAAATCTCTAGCACCACCAGCTGGTCAAACTTTTAGCTACATTTCTGCCTGTAACTTTTGAACCGCACGCTCGATTGTAAATCTGGTGGGACCGCTGAAATCCTTGGGCCAAGACAAATCCAACGCACCCTATGACATTATACTCGCAGTTATAAAATGTCCGCCATTTTGGATTTGATGAAAATGAATACAATACTCCTCATCCTTCAAATTTAGTCGGATTTTTATAAAACTTGATACACATGATCTCTAGAGCACTGTGAAGAGATACCTTAAAGGGTTTTATTACATCTTTTACCGTTTGGCCGTAACAGTCAATCAAAATTCTCCACACAGACGCCAAACAGGAAGTGAGGTCATATCTCAGCAACCCAGTCAGAATCTTTTGGAAATCATCACACACATTCTTGGCTATCACATGACTCCCCACAAGAACTTTCAGGTCTCCTGCTCGGGCGCTCTGTCTGTATTTTGAGCTGGTGTTGTTGCTATGGTTATCCAGCGTCTGCATGAAAAAAGATTGACAGAAGCGGTTTGCCTCTCATTTTAAAACACCGCTGATAAACACACTGACCAACTTTGGTTAAAGTAAATCAAATTCATTGTTGGCTATTATAGGCTACGCATGCATGACTACCCAAAACCTACATGAAAAAGATATTTATGAAATAATACAGACAACAACGGAAGGATTTGTCTATCGTAACCTGCCGTCTCTGATACAACATTGAGTTAGTGGTAGCCTACTGAGGACCCCTTTATTGGAATGAGGTAATGAAATGCGAAAATCCTTCCAAAAAAAATCTTGTTTTACAAGTATAACTGTTGTTGGCAGCTGAGTTAGTCTGAAGAAAGATGGCAGCGCTGTTCCCTGATTTCTGCCTACAGTTTAGAATGCCGACTTCACTGTCTTCTCCACGGAGGCGGGGAGTTGGCAAGTCGAAGCAATGGGTACGGCGCGAGGACGCTAGGTTAGAAAGTTAGGGGGCGGGTTTGTCCGGCCGAAGTCCGGACAGCTGGTCACCCTAGCTGGATCTCAAATGGCGCACTTGTTGGAATAAAGTGTTAAATCGGAATTAAAGGAGAATTCCGGCCATTTTGGCAAGATATCTTATCTGATTTTGGCCAAGGGATGGCTAAAGGGGACCCTGTGAGACATGTTCTTGCGCACTGCGCAAAGTTGTTCAATTGAGCTGTTTTCAGCTGTTTTCAGGCAGCTGGCATAGATTTCACCTTCTATGAAGCTTTTAGCGTGTATCAAAATGCTTCATAGTGAATTGGCTTGCCGTTTGGGCACATACGTACAACGAACCCCAATTGGTCATTTTAGCATTAGCTAGCACAGGCATGATACATTTGGAGATTTCACAACTGGCGCACCTACCTCTCTCCACTTCCGTCTTCCACAGACATCCTTAGAAATTGATTGCAGTGATTATTCAGTGAACGAAAATGTGTAGCAGTCAGTCTGCCTTCCCCCTGATGACTCAATTACATTCACAAAACATTATAGACCTACTTTGTAGGGCCATGTCAAACACTGCAATGTTCTTCACCGACATGATTAAAGAAGCTCTCTGAAAATGTGTAACCTACATGTGCAATACAGCCAGACATATAACATTTAAAACCAATTCATTATGCTTTCCTTAAAGCACATAGCCTAGAAATCTAGACGCCCCTAGCGACTGCAAATTGAATTTGCTCTCGGGGGCAGTCTAGCGGACCCCGGTCGTTTTGCGAGGCTGAAAGTTATCCGATGACAGGGCCAATCAAATCGCAAGGAGCGAGATGGGGGGCCGGGCTACCTAGTAAACACAGAAAACTTTCTAAGAAGAAACATGGCGGCCGTCCGTGCTACTAGTACTTACAGCACGAAAGTTTTTACTTAATTTAAAAAGCCTGGATGATAATACATTTCGTGGCTGGCATGGATTGATGTAAAAATACACCATGAACTTATCAGACACAAATAGATCACTACACATTACCATTTTTGATCATTCGATGTTTTAAAGATGGCCTCTCAACGTCATTTGATTAATATTGCTGTGTTCCCCATTGTTATTGAATGTGTTACGTGTTGGTCCTGTTTTAAAAAACGTTCTGGTTGCTTTGTTTCAAGCCGTTTTTGCAAGCCAGCAATGTGGCTTGTGGAGAAACGAGAGGGTGTTCTGTGTTTCTCGTGGAAATGCATCTCTGATTGGCTCACTATTCCTGCTCTCGTGGAAATGCGTCTCTGATTGGCTCAGTCCTCCTGTTCTTGGATAGAATGTAATGGGAAACAGAGTCGCCACTTCTCCGGGTGGTACTGCACTATGGGGCACCTAAGTCACGCCCTTCTACTTCCGATCCATGGGGCAGAAGCTCGCAAAATTTTGAATGCGAGTTAATGGAGCGAGTCAAGCTAAATCCTCATCCCGTTTGGCATGTGCTCCGGATTTCACATATGATGACAGTGAATTTGAAAGGTTTGGATTTGCGTCGTAAGACCACTCATTTTCGGCACGCAAGAAACGTTATTTTAGCTTTTGTGCAAAACTGTGTTGGAGACTACACGTGCGCCTCGCATATCTGACGTGAACCGAGGCACAGCCAACCCTACCGCTGCACCGTGGCTTAAGTGGCTGCACGTCGGACATGCGACGTCTGTTGTGTAGTCCAAATAATTACATATTTTTGCACACTCACAACTCAAAAATCGCTTGCCAAGTGAAGTCAACAAGCACACCATTGGTTGTTATTAATTGTGAGGCACATCATATGTGTGATCGACGGGGAAATGCGAGGTGGGTCGGAAAATAGCTTTGATCAGTCCATTACAGCCCAGTCAAAAGTTTTTCCGTTGCCAGCCCCATAAGCCGCCCGGAAGGGGTGGAGACTTAGGTGCCCCATTGGGGCGCCAACGGAGGCGTGCATGCTCCATTCAGGGCTGTGCTCTTTCGACAGCGACCCCTAGGCGAGCTGCAGGCACAGAGCAACCAGTGTGGGCTTGCTGTAAGGATGAGGCTTTGTGCTGTGTGTGTACCTGAGAGTAGCAACCAGCTGATAGCTAAGCTAAGCTAGATTTCGGGCCACCAGACGTTGCTTGTATTGAAAACAAGCAGAAAAAATTACTCGACATGTTTTTAGAAAAATGGGTCGACATAAACCTTTGTCGGCAACTCCTTCTTTCGACGTGACGAAAGGCTTTCGTGATTCGAAAGGCTTTCGTGATTCGCTCGTTTCTCTGCATTATTTATGTAAATTGGGAAACACCGGGAAACACAGCCAGGCCTGAGAGCCTTGCAAGTGAGTTTAACTTGGGGTGACCATCCGATCTTCAAAAGGAGTGAGTAAAACTGTGTTTTATCGGAAGTTGGCCTTTAAGCTAGCTCGGTAAGTTAATTTGAGCATTTTACAGAACCAGATAGTCACACGCTATTATCAGACCACAATGAAATTGCTGCCCCAATTTCTAATAAGACACATGCCATTGAAAACGAGACATTTGGGGGCGTTGAAAGTCTTTGAGTAGCTTACTAAATAGATGGGAATGACACCTAGTCTACCGAGCTAGTGGCTAGCCAACCTGTCGTCAATAACACACAGAGCTAGGTATCCAGCCGTGTGTTATATGCCTGCCCCAATTTCTAATAAGATCCATGTCATTAAAAACGAGACATTTGCAAGCTTTGAAAGTCTTTAAGTAGCTTACTAAATAGATGGGAATGACACCTAGTCTATCGAGCTAGCGACTAGCCAACCTGTCGTTGATAACACAGAGCTAGCCAGGTATCCAGCCGTGTTCTATGGGTATACACCTAGCTAGCTAACACCGAACATGCCATGTTGACAACAATCATAAATATAACCATTTAAGAAGCCCCAAATTGCTCAACATTTCGCTGGTTGATCAAGGAGGGCCATGTGGTTGAAAACGAGGCTTTTTTAAACTGTGTAAGTGAAAACACGATTTATTAGGAAACTTGTTTGCGGTGATCTTGGCTGCGGTGATCACACTCATTCATTCCTATGAAGGCACCAAGTTGCCGCTTCACCTACAAAGGGGTGTGTCGCGTGTGCGTTCTGAAAGACAGCTGTGTCGTTACACAGAACTGTGTGTTGATTGGTTGTTCCACCATCCTATTGCGTGGCGTTGAGTGCCAAGGCATTTTGAAACAACCGTTTATCCTGCACACACTCACCATTTCTCAATCGCCTAGTAAGCACACTTGGAAGTGTGTCAGCCTAATTAGTCACGCCCAGTGATTGGATAGTCTTTGGCGAACTCTGCGGAGTATCCAATCACTGGGCGTGACTAATTAAGCTCACACACGTCCAAGTGTGCTTACTAGGCGATTGAGAAATGGTCACTCTCTCCGAGCTCGCCCAGACCTGGTACGGGTCTGGCTCGCCAGGCTATAAAGCACATGCTCTGACCTGTTACTCCTTCATGCGTTCCCCTTGGGCCTATACTGTTGTCTGTTAATACATTGCAGGGCTCTAAATTAACTTTTTCCACCACCAGCCAATTTGGCTAGTGGACATTTTTTCTTACCAGCCAAACAGAAGTTCAACAAGCCATTTTTTTTATCTCGTCAAAATAAACTATGCTTTAGGCTAGTTTTTTTTTTTTTTTTAATTATGGTCATTTTGTTCAACTATTTCTACAGATACACCATAGGCCTGCATAAGCTAGCCTACTATATGCCTACATAATAAGCATATTATAGGCTATATATTTTTTTCATTATTTTTTAACTTCTGCTTTATTTTTTACTTTCATTACTTAGGCATAATCAATTTGATTAGTTTTTGTTCAATTCCTCTGAAAACAGCTGAATCACATCACACAAGCCACTCACATAACAGACCTTTAACATACAGTAGGCTAACCAAGCACACAGCTTAACACTACAAAACCTCACATAGGCCTACGCACACCCCAAGGAAGGAGAAGAGATGAGAGGAGAGAGGAGGAGCTCTTCTCTACCATGCGCAACAAAATGACAAGAAGCCTAGTTTAACTAAAAGTAAACGATATCTCGGGAATATTCGCTTCCGTTGTTACTTCGACAGCTTCGTCGTTGGTTGCTTTTTTTTCCCGATGGCTTTCCAACTTAGTTGCGCCAGGACTCGGAACATTTCAGAAGACAACTGAACTGACAGCTACGGTCACACTACTCTGACAGTCAGCTCTCCTCCTCTGCCCTTGTCGCTATTTCGTTCCACAGCCACTCATTTTTAACGTCACTATTATTACGGTTACAATTACTACTAGCATTCACCAACGCACAGAACCTTGCGCTAACCCCCGTCACATTCTCATCACTCGCACAAAACATAGTCTACAGAACAGAAGTAGCTCTATGCATAATCTGCGTAACTCCTGTTATTGAAACGGCCAGGGCCTCGCTGCTTCAAAAATGCAGCCTGTTACAGCAATGTTCATAGCAGTAGTGACGTTAAAAAGGTTGTAGCGAAAGCGACGAGAGCATAGGAGGAGAGCTGCCTGTCAGAATAGTGTGAGCGCAGTTTAGCTGACAGAATGTTTTCAATCCTGGCGCGCGCAACAGCATGGAGTTGCCGCTCGCTGCACTGGAAAGCCCACTGTGGGAGGCTACGTCGTGACGCTAGTGTCCATGGGTAATGTAGGGAATCTCGCCGTCTAACGTTCGTCAGAGCAGCGGTTTACCGTTCATAATTTATTGTACTCGGGAACTACTAGCCAAATTGGCGGGTAGGTATTTTTTTCTACTAGCCAAAATGAATTTTCACCCCTGTTTGGCGTGTTGGCGTGTGTTAATTTAGAGCCCTGATTGTACAACATCCGTTACATGCATAGCTATTGAACTGAAGTCAACCGCTGTGAAAGTGACAAGTAATGCATGAATGGGTCCCCAGTAACTATATCATGCGCGCTTGTTTACCCTTCACTGACCGTCTTGCATCAGTATATGCAGATGAAGGGATGAACCTTTACACAGACGCTGAACGGAGGCAACCCCTAAAGGGCCCTCTTTATGAGGCCAAAGAGGAGCCTGAACTGTATGGTGTTATAATCGGGACAAAAGGTCCACGACCGCCACTTACTGCAAACGCGAGGTATTTTATTCTGCGCGCGCGCGTAGACACTGTCGCGCGCGCAAACGCTGCCACGCGTGCGCAAACACCGTCTCACGCGCGAGAGGTGACATGAATTTCCTCACGCGCGCAAGCAGAAATATGAATATTTAAATTATCTCCTCCCACTGGTTAGCATAACAAATGAGGCGGAAGTTTGTTTAGTCCATAATAGTCAAACACAGAGATCTCAGATCTCAATTGTTGATAGACTATCGTTGCTACGGTGACTGCAAACGACCACCTTTGAAACACAACTGAAACGCAACTCACGGCTGCTGCTGACAAGGGCATTCACCTCTTTATTCGTAAACCCATTTTATTTTTTGGTGGATGAAAACATTGTGTCAATATGTCTATGTTCGCCTTATTCACCCGGAACGTTCTAAAGACGTTGGGGGTACACTTCAGGGGTACATTCGGCAACGCACCAGCTGTCATGCCGCCTCACTGTTGTGTGCCCTCAAAGGTTCGTCCTCAAAGAGAAAAAAATCCTACCGTGGACAGACTTTCCACCGTTTCCCCAAAGAGCAGGCACTTCGCCGTGAATGTATAAATCACATCAAGAGGGATCCTGGTCCATATTTCAAGGTAAGATGCAAAATTATGTTCAATCATACGCATTAGCTAGCACAAATAAGCTAGCTCGTCAAACTTGTCATGACTCATGTAGCCTAATGACGCGAATGCCTCGGTGAAATAAAAAATATGAATGTGTAATTACACAACGCTACATTTATATGATATTTCCAGATCGCTATTTCAAGATTAGGCTTTTAATTGTGTGGTAAGCGATCCGATGGCCACTGATTTTGTGCTACCAGAACCAGTAGCATAGGCCTACTTGATTCCCTGATGGTCGCTCCCAACGCAGGACGCTCCCCGGTCAGCTCGCTCCCACTACAGACTATCGATCCCACCGCCATATAACGGAGCTAGTTATCTTTTTGATGTTAGTTTTTTGTTTCTAACCCTAACCCTAAACCTAACCCTAACCCTAACTTTGTAGCATGCTAGCTTTGGCTCTTTGGGAGGGTTTTGAACAGGACTGGCGGCGCACGCCGACGCTGTCATTGTGAGGCCGTTCCGCCTTGGTATGTTTTGACCCCTTACATATCGCACGAAGCAAAGCGCTCAGGCCTGGGCAGGTTGCCGTGGCAACGCTGCGCACAGCCCTGGCTGGTTGAGCTGTGAAGGATTTTGAATGCCAGGCAGCCAGTAGGGTACAGGGTACAGTACAGGGTAAGCTCGCTTTTATGCTGTTATTGAGAATTTGATTGAATGAGCAGGCGTTGTAAAATATGCTATGCATCAAAAAGCCCTATGTTCTGCGCAGTGCTCCTCCCTCCGAATCCAGTGACTTTTTAATAACTCACTTTTCTAAAGTTTTAACTTGGATTCCTGTCATGTTTAAACGCCACCGCTCCTGGATCTCTCTCTATGCTGTGCCCTGCCTAGTATTTCTGAGTCCCCTGAAATAGGCTGTCTGCATTCTCTTTTTTAATGCACTGGGCCCTTTCTTTCAAATTAGTCAGTTCGTTTCAGATCTTGGGCCTCATTTATAAAACTTTGCGGAAGAAATGCGCCAAAAGATGGCGCACGCACGACACTCAGGATGTGCGTGCGCAAGAACATATTCAGATTTATAAAGCATGGCGCACGCACGTTCCACTTCGATTTCCCTTCATAAATCCCAACTGACTCTGAAGTTGCGGCAAATGTGCGCACCTGTGGACACACCCATAATTATATATGAATATTCAGTGAAACGCCCAAAATGAATATTTATATCTGTGGACGGCGTGCGGAAAGCAGACGAGATAGCCTATACCACATGTGGAGCAAACAGTTTTATTAGATAGGCCTAGAGAACGTTGGGCAAAGTGGAGCGGTTAAGTTTGGGAAGTCGTACAAAAATAATCCCTCGAATTGCAGCATGTGGATGGTTATATGTTCGCAAAAGTCACGCTATTCCAGAAGTAAAAAATAAATAAAATAAGGATGGCATGGACATGAACCTGCCAAGTCATGGACATGTAGTATTAATTGAGTTGTGGACAAGGGGAAAAATAGCTGCGTCAAGGAAACATCTCACATGGCATGTCCCCATGTGAAATTCATCGGTAGAAAATCTATTCGCTGTCTCATGACACCTCATATGCCCCGGGTTTCATTTTTTTCAACAATTGCTGTTAATGGTCACTGCGCACAGCTGTCTGCTTTCAAGAAATGACATGCAACAAGAGAAACAAAGCTGTCCATTAGTATGACACTTGGCTGTATGTTTGCCTGTATGGCTTAGAAAATCAACCATTACAGACGCACTTGGGACTCGAGCAGATGATTCTGCAACTGGCTTAAATAGTCGAGTCATAAATGGAGGTTCCGTGACCAACCTCTGGCAACAATGTTTTGATGATTGATTTGACCTCTATGGACCCTTTAGAAAAGATTTAGCCCCCATGTCCCTCGCAAAAATCCCGGGCTTTTTTGCTAGAGAGTCAAATTCAAAATGGCGTCCAGCGGCATCTCTAAAAAATAACTTTTGATCTGGATGACCTAGAATCATGTATGAAGGCACTTTTTCATACAAGCCAACCATGAGGATTCCAAATCTGACATAATTTTGGTTATAAAACTTTGTTTTGACAGCGAAATTCAAGATGGCCGCCATCTAGAACCGTTATTTTCGACCTTTTTAGGCCGTCACCGCCCAAAATTATCATATTTGGACTGGGAACCTCCCAATTTGTGTGACTCCATTTCTCATGTAAAGATATTGAGAGAATAGCTGATCTACAAGCCCAGAATTCCTCACATTGGGAGGCGTAGTGGGCTTGTAGATGGGCTATTTTAACAATGTGTCTTTTTTTTAATAGGCTATTATTGATATTTTAGCATTGTTTGATGATTACTTTGGATGCAGTGATGGTCTTTCACTTTGAGAGTCCTTACATTATGACCCCCCCCCCCAAGACAGTGGGTCTTGACCCACAGGTTGAGAACCACTTATCTAGTAGAAAAACCCTTCACGTTTCACATTTTCCAAGCATTCTTGCACAGAGAGGCCCGTTGAGGAACTCGAGGCAAGAGCTGCTGAAATGGAAGAAGTGCGCTCACAGCAGTGATCAACTTGGTTGAAGACAGTCAGTTTGTGAAGCTCCCCCAGTTGCAAGAACACTGTGTTGTTGAGGAATGTGTGGTCTTATTTCAACCCCAATGGCATATACAGGAAGACACAGAAGAGCAAGCTCATCTCAAAGATCTCCCTCCACCCTGTTTTGATTTAAGAATCCTATCTTGCTCTAATTCAGTCGTTCTCAAACTTTTCCCATCATTTGCCCCTCAGAGGGTCTGGATGCCTCCGTGGCCCCTCCCCCTTTTTGTGGGGTAAAAATCACTTCTGGCTGGCGCTATCATAGTTATGTCTGACCTGAGGTAAATTAGTAAATAAATGGTTTCTAAGCAAAAGCAGTACTTGCGCAAACTGATTTTGCGATTGCTGCGCAGAATTAAAGGAAAGGTGAGATAAAACAAAGAGGGACTGCAGTCGAATGCAGTGCAGATGTGTGTTCATTTCCTATTCTATTCAAATCAATGACAATGAATAATATAATGTTGGTGAGGGGGGGCTTTAAACATATTGGCTTATTGGCCATATAGGAAATCTTCTTTTTGGGGGGGGGGTGGCAGATGTCACACGCCCCACCCCCCCCCCCCCCCCCCTGTGATGCCTCCGCGTCCCCCCAGGAAGGCTTGCGCCCAACTTTGAGAAACTCTGCTCTAATTGACATAGGCATGATCTGGAGGATGGGAACTCCATCAGCAGAAGATTGGCAGGCACAGGACGGTACCCTATACAAGTAGGTTGGGCTATGCCCAAAAGCTGTTATCCATCATCCTTGCCTTCTCATGCTCCCAGTATCATCGGTGCCAATGATCCCTACGATACACCATACTTAACAAAAGAAGACGAACGGGACCTGCGCATACATGGTAATGCACATACATACACATGAAATTGACAAGTTCCCATCTGCCAAGTCTTTCAAAATGTTATTGTGTACTGTCAAAAACAAGAAAAAGACTACACCATTGAGCAGTTTGAAGCTCTTCACTGTTTATGATGGTCAATGACAGTCAGGTTGTAGTGGCCCTGTTGTTATTGATGCAGCTGATATACCGATGTCTACGGCAGCTTCCTGGCATGCTAAGCATTAAGAGAGACAAAGAGACGGTCCTCTTCTGTGACCTTTTGACAGAAGAGATGGCAGACAGCCTGCAAAACAGTGTAGCTCAATGTCATGATGCCAACTCAGAGTTTTATGAAAAAGGAAAATCATCAGTGCATGAGCTCCCAGGGTCACCCCTATGTTGCCCGGCAGCTATGTTCCCCGAGTCCTATGTCCCCCCGCCACCGAGGAACTTAGAACCCTTTTTTCAAGAAGGGGTTCTATTCCTGCTGCTTCCAAGTAGACTGCTGCCGCATGACTAGCGAGGGTTGTTGTTAGAGTTATGGTTAGGGTTAGGCTGCCACTGTTCGCAAACTTGACATGAAATACGCATGGCAACCGTTCGTGCGCATGTGAAGCATCCTGGGCCATACAATGCGGGAAACATAGGACCCTTTTGAGAAAAAGGGTCGGTAGTTCCTCAGTCCCATACAAAGACCGGGGAATACAGGACCTGGGGAAGCTATACGCTATACTCTCAACCATGTTTGAGTGGCGATGGGTGGTTCTTTAGTGTGGGGTGGCATACTAGATACGGCAAGTAGTTGGGACAGAGTTGGCATAAGCTGTCTGCATATGGAGGGAGACAGATAAAAGACTTTCTCTTCATGGTCATGGCATGTGACATCTGCCACCCCCCCCCCAAAAAAAATTTCCTCTATGGCCAATAAGCAAATATGTTTAAAGCCCCCCCTCACCAACATCATATTATTCATTGTCCCTCTTTGTTTTATCTCACCTTTCCTTTAATTCTGCGCAGCAATCGCAAAATCAGTTTGCGCAAGTACTGCTTTTGCTTAGAAACCATTTATTTACTAATTTACCTCAGGTCAGACATAACTATGATAGCGCCAGCCAGAAGTGATTTTTACCCCACAAAAAGGGGGAGGGGCCACGGAGGCATCCAGACCCTCTGAGGGGCAAATGATGGGAAAAGTTTGAGAACGACTGAATTAGAGCAAGATAGGATTCTTAAATCAAAACAGGGTGGAGGGAGATCTTTGAGATGAGCTTGCTCTTCTGCGTCTTCCTGTATATGCCATTGGGGTTGAATAAGACCAAACATTCCTCAACAACACAGTGTTCTTGCAGCTGGGGGAGCTTCACAAACTGACTGTCTTCAACCAAGTTGATCACTGCTGTGAGCGCACTTCTTCCATTTCAGCAGCTCTTGCCTCGAGTTCCTCAACGGGCCTCTCTGTGCAAGAATGCTTGGAAAATGTGAAACGTGAAGGGTTTTTCTACTTGATAAGTGGTTCTCAACCTGTGGGTCAAGACCCACTGTTTGAGGGGGAGGGGGGGGGGGGGGGGGAGGGGTCATGATGTAAGGACTCTCAAAGTGAAAGACCATCACTGCATCCAAAGTAATCATCAAACAATGCTAAAATATCGGCCAAATTGTCAAATAATAGCCTATTAAAAAAAAGACACATTGTTAAAATAGCCCATCTACAAGCCCACTACGCCTCCCAATGTGAGGAATTCTGGGCTTGTAGATCAGCTATTCTCTCAATATCTTTACATGAGAAATGGAGTCACACAAATTGGGAGGTTCCCAGTCCAAATATGATAATTTTGGGCGGTGACGGCCTAAAAAGGTCGAAAATAACGGTTCTAGATGGCGGCCATCTTGAATTTCGCTGTCAAAACAAAGTTTTATAACCAAAATTATGTCAGATTTGGAATCCTCATGGTTGACTCATATGAAAAAGTGCCTTCATACATGATTCTAGGTCATTCAGATCAAAAGTTATTTTTTAGAGATGCCGTCGGACGCCATTTTGAATTTGGCTCTCTAGCAAAAAAGCCCGGGATTTTTGCAAGGGACATGAGGGCTAAATCTTTTCTAAAGGGTCCATAGAGGTCAAATCAATCATCAAAACATTGTTGCCAGAGGTTGGTCACGGAACCTCCATTTATGACTCGACTAAAATGTTGACGTAATTCCTTGCAGACTCGGAACACTTTATAGCCTACCGATACGATTATAGCCTGATACTGGAAAGGTCCATGGTTATTGAAAAATAAAATGTAGGGTATTTCCAAATTTAATATAGGCCTTCCCTAAACGTAAAATTTGAAGCGTCTATTTAATTCCTTACAAAACATGCATTTGGCTATGGATAGGCCAGGTAGGCCTACTTATTATTTTCCACCATTACCAAACAACAAACAACCGCGTTTTCGTTGCGAACTGGATTAACTAATGTTAAAGTGTCTATCGTGACACGTGACCGTCGATTTTTTTCTTCAACCAATTTCGGGTCGTTCTTCCAGCTACCTCCCGAGGTCGCGCTTTCCACGTTTGGTCTTTTGTTTAGTGCCTACGCATGGGTCAAACTTTGCGTGGAGCTACGCATGTTTACCGCCAAGTTCTTTTTCTATAAATACCAAACCTTGCGGTGAACTTGGCGTGCGCAGTCTTTTGTGCGTACGCACCCGTTATAAATGAGGCCCCTTGTCATTTCTGCTATTGGTGACTGCTCAAGATGTGGCTTCCTGTAGTTCAGAGATAGTTTTCAAAACTGCCTCAAGCTTATGTAGTAGTGTTAAGAATAAACAGGTGTGGAACATATGGCCTATATTTGAATAGTTGTGGGAATAACTGTGGGAACATGGAGCAGCAAGAATAAGCTGTGGGACCAATGGGCTGTGGGAACATAGAGCAGCTGACCCCCAACAGGGTCTTCATGGTTGTATGACCTGAATACATTTTCAAAGCGGAGCCACTGCGGACTTCTACTCTTTTCCACTATTAGACGCGCCTTTGTCCTGCACCTGGCCTCAGCGAGGTGGGATGTGCATACTCTTACTTTTATAAAAATGTTGTAAATTGACCACTAATTCTGTGCCTGCTGTCATACAGAGATGATGACCCATTCCTGAAGTTGGACACCAGAATGGAGGAAGGTGCTGTTTAAGAGCCTAGGTAGGTATTTGCTCTCAAGACACTTGTCTGCCACAATTTAGGAAACACTGTCAAAGTGTGTGAATGACGAAGACCAGCTTACAATGTTTTCTCTTCTCTTTTCTTTTGTTTCTGTGCTGTGTGGGACATATTTGACATGTAAATAGACCACTAGGCTAGTTCAGTTGTTGGTGGTGGATTTATGTTGATTATAAATACAAGTCCTTTAGTAGGCTAGTAGGCTAACTAATTAATGCAAGCATGACCTACTGTGTCATGCTAAACAAGCAGGAAGCTGGGCATTCTTGGCGACTCTGAGAACTACAATACAGGCCAAGTCGTCATTGTTATAAGATGGTAATAACATCATCAAATATTTGCCCTGTTGAATGGATGTACGTTTTTGCGTCACATCCTGTTGATGCTAAAATTACGTGCACTGTTACATCAAGATTCATGAACTTGTCAGCAGTGCAGCCAGCCTTCTTTCTATGGCAGTAATGTAATCGTTTACAGCTCTCGAAATGAGCAGACAGCTCAGCTGCTTGGTGCATACTCTTACCAATCGGTCTATATTATTCCCTCTTGCATTATTTTCAGGCTGTGGAAGAAGCACTTGCAGGTATGCTACTAACCAGGCTCCTCAACATCAATCCGAGACGGAAGATGAACCGGGATGAAGCGGTTAGATTGAGGTAAACATCTACACACCCCTGTTCAAATTCCAGGTTTTTGTTACGTAAAAAAATGACAGAAAACAAACTTAAAGCTTTAAAAGGAAAGAATAGAAAATAAAAAAACTTCTATCTACATCGTTGCATAAATATGCACACCCTTAACCTAATACCTTGTTGCAGCACCTTTGGCTTCTATTACAGCACTCAGTCTTTTTGGGTAAGAGTCTATCAGCATGGCAAACATAGAAGTGACAATATTTGTACACTTATCTTTGCAAAAGTACTCAAAATCTGACAGATTGCGAATGCATCTCATCTGCACAGTCCTCCTCAGATTGCCCAACAGATGTTCCGTGTCATACAGGTCTGAACTCTGTCTGGGTCTTTCCAAAACCTCAATCTTATTCTAATGAAGCCATTTTTTGTTGATTTTTGGCATTTGCCTAAAAGTAATTGTCGTTCTGAATGATTAAGGTAATCCGCATCATTACCTTTCTAACAGGGGGCAGTATGTTTTATGCCACTACAATGGCCCCTGTGGAACTGTTCTAAATTCCAACCTCCCAGTTACAGCTGAAGAACGATAATCACATAGCATGATGCTGGCACCTTCATGCTTCACTTTACGCTTGGTGTTACCTTGGCAATGAGGTGTTGTTACCTTTTGTAATTATGTCCAAAATGTTAAACCTCGGTTTCACCTGACCATAATACGTCTTCCCACATGCATTTGGGAGATTACAGAAATATTTTTTGCAAAATGTACTCCACCAAGATGGTCATAATTCGAAAGGGTATATTTGGCAAAAAACTTCACCCCAATAACACCATACTTAAAGTGAAGTATGGTGGTGGGAGGGTTCTTTTGTGCTGTTTTTCTTCAGCTGTCACTGGGGCCTTCATTAGGTAGGAGGCAATTATGAACATTTCCACAGGGGCTGTGGTAGTGGCACAAAATCTTCGCCCCCCTGGTAGAAAGGTGAAGATGCAGAGGAACTAATCTTTCACAACGACAATTTCCCTGAGCGCACACCTAAATCTACTAAAGACTGGCTTCACCAAAATAAAATGGAGGTTTTGGAATGGCCCAGATTGGGGGCCTTGTTGGGTGATCTGAGGAGGACTGTGGGAGATTGCACTCGCAATCTTTCTGATTTGGAGGGCTTTGCAAAGAGGGGTGAACGAATATTCAAGTGAAAAGAGAAGTCCGTGACACTGCTTGTCTATTTATTATTTAATCGAGCAACGTTTCGACCTTCAGGTCTTCATCAGGCAAAGTAATAAATAGACAAGCAGTGTCGCGGACTTCTCTTTTCACTTGGATTTACTCTCATTGTCCTGCACCTGGCCCATCGAGTGGGATGTGCACACATCTACTTCTCTGAGGGTGAACGAATATTGCCATATTAATGTGTGCCATGCTGAGACTCTTACCCACAAAAGACTGTGCTGTAAATTACAGTAATGAAGGCCAAATGTGCTGCAACTAAGTATTAATTTAAAGGTGTGTACATTTTTGCATTGCATTGCATTGAATAATAGTTTAGATTGAAGGAGGGAAAAGCTGTGAATTTATTTGTCTTTCTGTCATTTTTTTTACATCACAAAAACCTGACATTTGAAGAGGGGTGTGTAGACTTTTGGGAGCCACTGTACATGTAGAAATTATGTGTTCATATCACTAACCCTCTTGGTTTAGCACGATAATGAAAAGAACTGTGAGCAAAAATGTGGCTAGCAGAAAACCAGAGTGGCTAGTGACTTGGGAAAACCACTAGCCACTGTGGCCGGAGAGCAAAACATAATGTCAAACCCTTGTCTGTACCCAGAGATGGGTTCTACCAGCTGTACGGATACCCAAACACAGCCTGTCACATCGTATGCAAAGCGCAAGTCTGAATTAAATTTTCTAAACACATGTACCTAAAAAGTGGACCACAGTCACCTTGTAGTTTGAATACTTTCACTTGAAGGAGAGGATTGTGCACATCCCAGAGAAAGGTGCAGTACGAAGGTCAACTGTAGTTTTCAGAGTGAGGAGTCTGCACACTTAGAATCGTTTTTGTTGCGTTTTATTTTTTCATGGCAGGATAACGTTTCTACCTCAACAGTCTTCTTCAGATTCTCAGATTCAGATTTTTCATTGTTTTTGGACAAGTTGGGTAAGACTGTATTATGTGCCAGTGCTTGAGTATTACCTGTTTGATTTCATTTGCCAACAATTAGAATTATTTTACACTGTCTGGACAAGATGTAGAAAACTACTACTGACCGACAGTGATATGTCATGTTCTTAATACTGTATATCCTGTCATTACAGACAAGGCGGCCGGAAACTTTGATGACCTCAATGACACTGGCTAGGTGAAGGACATCAAGAAAATGGCATCCGGTCACCAGACATCAGCTCATAAGCCACAACGTCATCAACCGTTTTGCGCCAAAAATGAAGCCGCTCACATACCATGGCATCCTAAGCAGGTAATTTCATACCTCTCAGTAACCTCAGAATGTTGCTGGTGAAGGAGAACATCCCGTTCAATATCAATATTAACAGAATAAACAAAATCATCACTTCCCATAATTTCTACCACATGTTTCAATAGGCAGCACCACACTACTGTGCAACAGTGAGAGAGAGCGGGCAAGGACAAGTAAAACGGACCTACACTACAGCAAGACTTTGACACTTCTCCACGTGAGAGGCAGCCATCGCCCACCGTTGAGCAGTGTGTACCCAGTACCCCCAAAAGAGGAGATGATCCGACGCCATCACAGCCGATTTCCAAAATTGTACACCAAACTCTGTATGGGCGCGTGTGTGTGTGTGTGTGTGAGATATTGTAAAACTTTTCAGTCCTTCTTCTATACTATACAGTGTATAAATATACATGTGAAAACCTAAATATGCATTAAAAACCATTACTGAGGTTAAGAAATGCATTATAACAAATACATCTGATTCAGGTGTACTGTACATTGAAATGTCTTTATTTGCCACAAATACATCACATCCTGGAAACCTGTACAATGTGTGGATTCAAAGGTCTGCCAGATCTTTGTGACGGCACAGGATTGCAGTGGAACCCAAACATAGCCTAGGAACTCCCACGCCATCTCACCAACTGCCGATATGCAGTATGCCTGAATTTCCTGTACAGCAAAGAAATGTAGAGATTGTGCCTTCATCGAGAATAGGTCATTTGGAATCACAACAATTATTCAATTGACTTTGTGCGTGTGGTGTAGCTATTGCTGTTATTATTATGTTACTACTAGTGACCCATTTAGTTGAGCTTAATAGTCTACATGACATCTCTGCACTTGTGTTACCACTATTGGGATTGGCAGCTCCCTAAATGAAAATGAGAAAAACTTGCCCGGATGAAATGTTATGAACTGTGTGCGTTGTGCTGCTTGCTGAAGTAACATGACACCCACATCACCTTCCAGAAATAAAGTGTATACAGGCTACCTAACCAGAGTCCTAGAGACCTGTTGCTGCTGTGTGATGAAATCCAGGCAAAGACCCACCTGCTTTGGCAATTGCTGCAACATGTAAAAAAGGTAGACAGATTAGGCCCCTGTAGATATGGCATGTGTAGATGGATTCACTTAATTCTTTAACCACTTAAATGGCTAGGGTCAGACAAGCTGGGCTGCACACTGACCTCTTCCATGTTGCCCATGTGGTTTCGTTGGCTGTGTGTGACCACCTCCGTACAGGGGCAGATTTATTTATTTATTATTATTATTTATTATTTATTTATTTATTAAAATGTCTGCACCTTTTTATTAAATGTATTGCATTGCACTGGTATCACACTGCATGAAATGTACTAGCCAAGTGACAAACAGAGCAGGTAAATAGTCTTGATCTGTACCATTTATGTCACTTCTTAAAGATTCAATTATTCAACTCTATATTCGAAGAGGCCGGTATTGCGCTACCATTTTCCATGAACCAGTCAACTTCTGGGAGTCATTGCAGTACTTTGAGAAAGTGATCTTACTTTCTAGCCTAATCATTCATTGTGCTTGTGTCAGTATTGTAGTGTCATTGGTTATTTACAGCAGTGTTTCCCAACCTTTTTTGTCTTGCGTACCCCCTAAGCCTCTTAGTTGTGCCATGAGTACCCCCTAATTAATTTTCTATATCATTTTCTCTGTCGTGATGTGGCTGCTCCATACATTTGTTATAATAATAACACTTTTCCAAGTACCCTCTGCAGTGTGTTCGCGTACCCCCAGTGGTACACGTACCCCTGGTTGGGAACCACTGAGTTACAGTGTGTCGACGCCATCTACTGGATACTCCACGCACGGTTCATTTTCTATCCACTTAATCATTTCATTCCAAAGCACAGAGTGAGCTCTTTGATGCAATGTAGGCTAAATTCACCCAGAGCTCTAGTTGTGTATACCCGTTGGATCGCTGAATACATAGCCTACATTAAATCCATATTTCAGCCTCCGGTCTCAAGTCAACTGCGGCCGTCTTGCCCACTGTCGTCACCAGCTATGGAGAACAGTGGCAAAATGAATGATTGTTCCAACCGATTTCAATAAAGGGTTTCTGATCTGACCGCTTGAATTGACTATCCAGCTCCCTCTTTTATTGCAATGCTTACCAGCAAAAGTATCAAACACACTTGAATCCTTATACATTACAAAAAATATCTGACTGGACCATCGTAGGAAACAGGTTTGTACCGGTATGTCTCTCAGTCATGCAGCATGCACGGAGCTGGATTTCAGTGAAACATTGCACTTACAACATGTTAACTTAAGGTCTCTGTAAACGTGCATTTTGGTCTTCTTTGCAAAACAACTATGTCATCATGCCAAATACCTAGCCTGCTAACTTTAAGCTCTTAAAACACACTCGTCGTGAGCAAAATGAAGCTTGACAGGAATAGTCCTAGGCTACAACACGAACCATATTCAGTTGATGAAATGTCTACTCACTTTATTCCTCATCTGTTGTCTGCGAATCTCAACAAGTTCGCCCATGAAACAAACATATGTATTAAAAACAATGTTTTCATAAAAATGGGTAAGAAATAGAGGTAAATGCCCTTGTCAGCAACCTTCAGTCATTCCACTCGTCAGTAAACGCGAGCTGCAGTCACCGTAGCAACGATATAAACAATTGATCTTGATATCTGTGTATGACTATTTCGGACTAAACAAACTTCCGCCTCGCTGGTTATGCTAATCAGTGGGAGGAGATAATTTAAATATTCATATTTCTTCTCGCGCGCGTGAGGAAATTCATGTCACCTCTCGCGCGTGAGGCGGTGTTTGCGCGCGCGGCAGCGTTTGCGCACGCGCAGAGCAAAATCGCGCGCACGACAGTGTCTACGCGCGCGCGCAGAATAAAATACCTCGCGTGTGAAGTAAGTGGCGCTCGTGGACCTTTTGTCCACATTATGACGCCATAGAACTGCTCTACCTGGATGAGGCCATGACTCATGAGTTCAAGGAGGTGTTCAACCCTAACAAGGTGAGCCGCAAATGGAACACCGTGGTTGATGGATACAAAAAGGTAAAGGACCACAATGCCTCAACAGGCCGGGGCTGATCCGTTTTAAATTCTTTGATGAGATGGAGGCCTTATTGGGGGGGTCACCATGACATCGACTTCCCGATTGTTGGCACCTCAAGAGGAATAGTGAATAGGCCCAATGTACGTTTGTAGTAGATCAAGGTGGCAGCCAACCCAGTCCAGCCCAGGTCAAGGGCCACCTACTTCTACCAGTCGGCCAAAGTCCAACACGACTACAGTGTTGGACATTTTTAGGGACTCGGAGACCGCAAGCCAACGCCGCCATGATGAGCTCCTCCGACACTTGGATCGTTTGCAGCAGTCCTTTGAGCAGGTTATGAGGGACTTGTTTGGACCTGGCAAACAGAGCTAGTTCAATGTATAATGATTTTTTAAAAGTTGTGTAAATGAAATCCTTAGTTATTTAAAGAAAATGTTTTGTTTCTAACATTGTATAAAGAAAATGCTGAGTCCTGTTTGTTTTGGAAAAACTTTCATTTACTTCCTTCTGAGGCCTTTTGTTTGGATTTTTGTCCTTTTGTCATGTGAGCAATATTTTTGTTATTAAAATCAATTATTATGAAGCCCTTTCTACATTATTCTTTTCATACACTTGTGCCCTCTGATCTTTGCTGATACAGACTCTTCATTCTCCCATTGCTTGTTAATGCACATTGACACCCTGTCGGTAATGTTGAAAACCTCTTTGCCTTTTTAATACAGATGCTAACACTTCAAAAGACGAGAACATTTTATGAGGGTCCTTTCAATATGCTGACTCTGGTTGGAGCACTGCAGCAGGGTGATGTTGGAAGACAAGATGTTTTCCCCCTCCAAACATCAGTTGTTCAGGAATGGTGCAAGACTGATTTTCACAAATGCATGCAAGATTAGACTGTTTATCAAAATGCTTACAAGTCATGTCAAGAAATAAAGGGTCAGATGATAGAACTTGTGAATGTCACGTCACAATTCCATTGCCTAGACAGTAAACACTGTGTAAGGAACACAGATTTAATGTCTTATGCTCTCGTCTTTACTTCACACTCTAAGAAGTCATGTGTCAGAAATGAGACAATGCGTTTGCTCGGGGACAACACATTGGAATGTGTATGCTCAAGGACAACATGTCTTGTCAATTGTTAGATGTGTGTACAGGGTTGCCAGATGAGGCTGATGATTTCCAGCCCAAAAAATGTTCAAAACCCGCCTGGAAGCACAAAATCCTGCCCAAATCTATTGATCTCTATGGCAACCACCTGCCACCTGCGCACAAATTGTGGAGCATGCATGCCACCACAACGATCATGACCACCATCTCCATATTTGTGTTTTGAAGGTCTCTCAGCCTCCTCCATTTACACTTAAGCCTGCCGAATGCTTGTTTGACAACTACGTGGCCTTTGCTGATTTTTGTGTTGCTGTTCAGCTCCTGGACGGTGAGGGCTCCATTGTCCTTTTTAGGGGCAAGGATAAATGGATAGGCCTGGCTGATGTAGGCACTATCCCCCGGCAGCCTGTAGCCACCCATCTTCTCCACCCAAGCCTCAATCCTTTTTTTGCCTTCTTACATGTCATTGTTGTACATCAGGATGGCCATTTGCGCAGAGTCAAAATGCCTCTTCATCAACAGCGCGAGTGTTACTTTTTGTTTCTGGTCGTCCATGCTGTTTGGCAGTATCGCCCGGATCCGAGTAGCTGTCTGGTGTAACCACGCACGCGCGCTTTCACACAGCACAATATTTGGATCAGGTAGCTACATAGAAGGTTGTGAGTTACGACAGTCTGGAATGCGTCGGAATAGGAAGTGGGTGGTGACTTCTGTGCAACCGGGAGGTTCCTACCGCTGGGGAACGCACCATTATAGTGTATATGTTGCCATGACAATAACATTCGTGAATTCACGGGGGAGGTAATAGGGACGTAAGGTAAAAGATAACAACTCTACATCTGGGCAGCAGATAATGTCCTTAATGGTTATGTGTTTGGGATAGCACCATCTCTCGTTGATATAATTAATGAGCCCGCCCCCTTTACTCTTGCTACTTAGACTGGGGTCTCTGTCCGCTCTGACCTGCGAGAAACCGGGAAGTTCAATAGTTGCGTCTGTAATGTTATTGCAGAGCTGCGTCTCCGTAAAGATCATCACACTACTTTCCCTGTACAGTTTGACATTCCTCACCAGCGCTCCCAGCTCATCCGCTTTGTTGGATAGCGAGTTCACATTTCCCATCACACACGAAGGGATCACCGGTTTGAATTTCCACTGTTTGGCCAGAGCTCTCTTCTTCACTTTCTGTCCAGGGGTGCGATTCTGGAACGTTAGCATTGTACTACAGATGTACTTTAAAGTTATCTACTTACTTCAAGGCGAACTGCGTGCATTTCTCGAAGCCTTACCATTCCCACAGTAAGCCCAAAGTAGTGTGGCTACTTTTCTGAGTCCACACCGCTACTTACTTTCTTACACCATGTTACCATGGCGGCGCTTCCGAGAGGGCGACGCTGCGGTGCGCTCCGAGTCAATTTAATCGTTTTTCTGTTTATAATCACAATATTTATTTGCCAAGTTAATGCTCATGTATATGATAGAGCTACGTTACTACAGCTGAGAGCGGGAAGCCATTTCGGACTTTTTGACGCAAATAAGTTGGAAAATGTTCCAGAGTTGATAGTGCGGCATCAGTCGGAGAATTCGGATAATAACAATAACAAGCGAAGACGCGGCAGACGAGGAGGGGCGGACCGAAGACTTCGGCGCTTAATTAAAAACGGAAGGACAACTCTACCCGTCATACTGTTTGCCAACGTACAGTCTTTGGAAAACAAGATGGATGAGCTTCATGCGAGGATTTCCATGGAGAGGGACCTCCAGGAATGTTCAATTCTATGTTTCACCGAGACCTGGCTGGGGAACAGGACTCCTGACGCGGCGATAACACCTGTCGGCTACACACTTTTCCGGGAGGACCGAAGTGCGGTGGAGAGCGGCAAGACGCGCGGAGGAGGAACAGCTGCCCTCGTGAAGCAATCCTGGTGCACTGACTGTAAGCCCATCTCCAAATCCTGCACCCAGAATGTGGAATTTCTTACTCTGAAGCTAAGGCCTTTCTATCTGCCCAGAGAGTTTCAATGCATACTTCTGTCTGTTGTGTACATCCCTCCCTCCGCGAAAGAAGACCTCGCTTTGAAGGAGTTACATGACATGATTAGTGCGCAAGAAAGCAAGTATCCTGACGCTGCCAATATTATCCTGGGGGACTTTAATCACTGTAATCTGCGAAAATACATGCCTAAAATGTATCAATTTGTGAATTTTCCCACCAGGGGTGAAAAAACATTAGATCACTGCTACAGTAACATCAGAAATGCCTTTGTAGCTGAGCCAAAACCTCACTTTGGAAAGTCTGATCACATGGCAATTAGGCTCAAACCAGTATATGCAAAAAGACTCAAAACACATCCAGTCAGTGTCAAGATGGTCAACACCTGGACAGAAGAGGCACAGGAAACCCTGCAAGGATGCCTAGAGACCACTGACTGGAGTGTTTTTAAAGAGGCCACTGAGGACATCCATGAGTATACAGAAACTGTGAGTGACTACATCAGCTGGTGCATGTCCACATGTGCTCCCCCTAGGGCTGTGCGTGTGTTTCCCAACCAAAAACCGTGGTTCAATGGGGATGTGAAACATAAGATCAGGTTGCGGCAGGAGGCCTTCAAGACGGCAGACCAGGTGGAATACAAGAAAGCACGTTATGAGCTGCAAAAGTCCATCAGAGCAGCAAAAAGGACTCATTCCCAAAAACTGGAAAGCCACCATATTAGCCAGAACACACGCAGGATGTGGCAAGGAATTCAGTCAGTGACAAATTATAGGAGAACAACAACATCTACAGACTCCAGAGACACTACCCTTCCAGATAAGCTTAACACCTTCTATGCCAGGTTTGACAGACTGAACACAGACAACCCTATAAAAGCCCCCTGCGACTCCACCCTCACAGCCCACCAAGTGACTCACACACAAGTCCTTAAAGTCCTGAAGCAAGTAAACCCCCACAAAGCCACCGGACCGGATGGGGTTCCCCCCAGAGTGCTGAAGGCCTGCAGTGAACAACTGGCTGGTGTGTATACAGACATTTTTAATTCATCTTTATCTCAAGCAGTTGTCCCACATATTTTTAAAAAATCAACTATTATACCAGTTCCAAAAAGACCAGACACAAAAACTCTTAATGACTTCAGGCCTGTGGCACTTACATCAGTCGCCATGAAGTGCCTTGAAAAACTGGTCTTAGCCCATATAAATTATACAGTCCAGGACACTACTGACCCCTTTCAGTTTGCCTACCGTCCCAACCGATCAGTGGATGATGCAGTAGCAATAGCTTTACACCACATATTGGAGCACCTGGAGAGTAGCGGAGCGTATGTTGTTGGATTTTAGCCATTTTGTTCCAAACGTTGTAAACCCATTTCCAAATCATTTTCCAAACTTACTATGTGTTGGCTAGAATCCAGCGTGTTCTTTTTAAAGAGTCAGAGAGCATGGTGTCCAATTCTTGATTTCAGCGGGTTTATTTATCCAAAGCATCTGGCATGAAGTTACAAATAATTAAAGCATTTTTGAATTCTGTTCTTCTGTGACCTCACCCTAACAGCAACAGCCTAGAAAAGTTCTGTCTTTCCCTAGTGTATCTGTCTTTTTTGTAGTAGAGTGACCATCCCCCGTCTGTCTCCAAGCTGTGGGGGCTCCCATTGTGTCCAGGTAGACCTAGGCCCCTTGGCCAGACCTCCTGAGGTGTGTCTTGATCACACAGAGAAAGTGGGTTGGATGTGGCTGATAACCCTTCGCAAAATATACAGCATATGATCATGACCCTTATTAAACATTCTCAATGTCAATTTACAAAAATGTATGCCAATATATTTTCAATTCCCTCTCTTGATTCGATTCAACATCGAATCACAAAAAAAATATCTTAGCATGTCCATCTGCCATGTCTTTATCTGAAATGCAATCGAACGGCTATCACTTGGGTTATGGTTGGAGATTCATAGGCCTACCCATAGTAGCCTATAGGTATTGAAATGCAAAAATTCTGTTCAACCCAAAACAACAGTTCAAAAATAAACAACCAAACCTAAAAGAAGAATACAAAACAAGAACTAAAAATGCAGTCAATATATTGTCACCCCTTTTCTCTGGAGTCCCTCTCTTCAACTGAAAAAATATCGTGGCAACATCATAAAAATAGAAATGTTCTTTTTGGCCCCCGAGAGTGTCAGCTATGGTGAAGTGCTTCTCAATAGTATGTTAAACTCTTTAATAGGAATGATAAGCCCAAAGAAAGAAAGAAAGAAAGAAGAATAAAAGAAAAATTCAAAATTGTTCCAAAATTGCATTTTCATCGCATCACCCAGAGAGCTATAAAGAAAATCCACAACAAAAACCTGGAATAAAAGAAAATGTTTGCGCACCATTTATCATGTCAGACCCTGCCCAACTTTTATGTCACACTTTCCATGGGTTGAGAAACCATAAAAACGTAAAAACCATAAACCATAAAACAAAAACATATGCATTTCTGAAACAACAGCAAAAAATTCAATTTCAGCCCTTTGCCTCTTTACTAATCTAAATTCATAAATAAACTTTCAACTTCCCAAATTATGGTAAGGAAAAAATCTGAATTCTTAGAAGGGGGAATATTACTTCTCTTTGAAAGAAGAAGGGGGGGAATACTTCTCTTAGAAAGCTAAAGATACAGTCAATGACATGTCCCTTATTCATCCACCATTGACAATGAAAATAAACTCTCCCTCTCTTTAATCTGTATGGCACAGCCAAACAGATTAATCTTTAAAATAGTGGAGGTGTGTGCCAAAGTTTATGTAAGTTATCCCTTCAACAAGCAGAGTGCACATCCTTGTTTCCAACTCTAGGACTTTGTCGTCCCATATCATAGATCGAACCAGCGTAGTTCTTTGTGTCCCGTCATGGACACCCTACAGTACTTTGCTCAATGCCCTGGCAGAGAACCACAGTTCTCCCATCTGACTCCGTATAAATCTCCTTGGATTTCTCAACGTTTGCAACTGCCAGACAATAGAGAGCACGTACTTTACTTCATGACACCTGATTTCCTCCAAGTTGACCGCTGATTGATCACATGGTTGCACTCTGTTGAGATTCTGTATCAATTTAAACTATGGCACCTCACCGCCTCTGGGTTTTGAGCCCAAATTTTGGAAATAAAATTAGAACTGGGGGATGAACTTGGAAGACGGCAAAGTCTGTACAATAGCTGTTTAATTAAAGTTTCATGTTAAAATGGCATTGTTTATGACTTATCACTGAATATTACTTTTTATAACTTTTTAGTTTTCTTAAAAACCCATATCAATTACCCATATCATAACATACCTAACCAAAGTGAGTTTTCTTGTTTAATAAAAACAAAATGTATAAAGGGAAAATTGGTGAAGTCAACTAAAGAAATAAAGCACTGTTTAAAGTAACCCAAAACGATGAAAATATAGTCATGGAAACTATAAACTAGAAATCCTATAAAGCTTATTTTAATATAGTATCTCTAACTCCTGCATTTTGATGGAACATAACCAAATAAAGTCATATTTTCCTGAAAGAAGAACACGTTGTAACAAGAAAGCCACCTCTCTAAAAAGCTGAAAATGATTCCTTTGTAACCCAAATAGTAAATAAAATGTTGAAAAATATCCATTTGAAACCCAAATAGTAAATAAAATGTTGAAAAATATCCATTTGAAACCCAAATAGTAAATAAAAATGTTTCTTACTTCAAAACCAAACTCTTTGTTGACCAAAAAGAGAAAGAAAGACCCATCTGTTTTTTTTTAAAGAAAGGAAAACACCGCTTATTAAAAGAAAAATGCTCACAAAGAGGTTCAAATTGATTCATTTGAAAACCAAATCAAGACGTAAAATGAAAGCATTATCAAAACCAACTTGAAGAAACCGAATGAATAAACTCAAATCAATAAATGAAACAACCCAAAAAATGTGTAAAATAAATGTCATGACGTCACTGTAAGTAGGCCTCTGTTAAATTGCCATATTAACCATGTTCTTCTCATTTTTTTTTTTTTTAACCTTTGCAGGTGCACTCTCAATTTTTTACATGAACACACATAACACAGAGACAGACATAGGGCCCATTGACATACAATGACAAGACACACAAGGAATACATATATGTTAGTCTCCTGTTCTTGGGGAAAAAAGGGAATGAAACCTGAAGTTAATCAACCATGGTTACTTCTTGATGATAACCTGTTATGACACACTGATTCCTTCTTATCGTTAACCTGTAGATTAAATCAAATTCACATATAGCATACAAAACAAGAGATATGTTCACATTCCCCAATGTGTCTCGGTCCCCTGGTTTCACTCCATGGTCATGTTCCTGAAAGGACTAAATGATTAAGGCAATTCACAGTATATTCCTCTCTAGGTGTCGACTCCCAAACTCATTGTCTCCAGACATCCTGAAGGGATTAGGTCAACAACGAGCTTTGCACAACAGGCAACCGTATCCTGTTATCGTCTCCTAAGAAGAAAAAAAAAAATGGACAATTAGTTAATCTTCACTTAATTAAATCACACGAAACCAGGTCGATTAAATGCAACTTAATCCTTTTCCAAAACAAATTGTATGATTTTTCCAAACCTGAATGAATTAAAATTATTGCTAAAAACTAATCTATATTGATATCCAAAATTTGAAAACCTTGCCTATTTCATACAATTCTTTTATCACCCCAGTGTCAGTCAGGTTTCTGCTCCACCTCTAATGAATACGGCCAATTCCCCAGGGTGTCAAAGGACCCCAGGGTGTCGACGCCCCCCAAGGCATGCCCACACCCAAATTCTGAAACCCTGATCCATGGTGTGGCGAGGGTTGTGGTAATAGGTACGCTTGCTGTGGGACATACCCATAACCCCTTCTATATTGATTTGGGACGTTTGGGATCCCTCTCCACTGCACTTTGGGGCACATTCTCTTCCAATGACCCAACTCACCACAGCCATGGCATTTGTCCCATGACCTACGCCAACCAGTCCTATGCCTCCTGCCCAATTCCCCTGGGCCTCTTTTCGCTTGCTGGAGGCTCTTTTGAACCATTTGATACTCAGATTTATTTTTTGTGTCACCCACTCTGTTGCGAGCCTCCTCTAACTGCAGTTTCAATAGTTCCAGTCGTGCTGCGTCTGTCTCCTCTTTTGCCTCCTGCTCCTTAGTTTGTTGTATCTTCATGTGATGTTTCAAGTGCTTTTCCCATTGCTCAGTGGTACACCCTGCCAGGTCCGGGTTGTCCTCCATGGCTGTTCGAACTGCTTTGGGTACGCTTCCCATGATGGCTTTTCTGAATTGCAATGTCTGCCACTGTCCAGAGCCAGGGTGACACCCTGCTCTATCAGTCCAAATGTCCTTGCACCTGATCAGAAATTCTGATATGTCTTCATTTTCTTTCATGGTGAATGTGTGTGTGTGTGTGGTCCCTGTAGGAACAGGAAACTTTGCTCGCATAGCTCCTCCCAACTGTGTAGCATGAGAAGTGAATGATTCTGAATCCGCCAAATTGGTTGTACCTGCAATGGTCTCTATCTGCATTACATCAAAGCTGGTCACTTGTTTCTCCAATATTGCTCTCCAATCTCCAATAGCAAGCTTGTGACCCAAAGTGAGTTGAAACAACTTGCTCATCCATGCCCCTCCCCCTTCTGACGGAGGGGGCATTTTTTCAACGATGCAGTTCATGTCAGTGAAGGAGAATGGTTTGTATCTCTCTCCCCCCTGGGGGTCTTTGCATATCAATGGCAACATGTTCTGAGGCACAGGTAGTGGTGACTCCACTGTGTCTCTGCTTTTTGTCTTTCTCGTTTCACAACATGCCCCTGTCTCCACTTTTGAGTGCAATTTGCTCCTTCCATTTCCTGTCTCTCTTTCCACTGTCTTTTGACACTGCTGTGATAATTTAGTAGGAGTTTGTTTCACTTCTTCCAAGACATTTGCAAAGTATGATGCTGGTGCGGGTGGCAGAGATACTGAGGTGGGTCTGTTTTGTATCAACAAGTGTTGATTCTCCGGGCATGTCTCCGATTGTGTCTGTGCAAATTTTAAAGCTGCGCTGGCTAATGACATATTATGGAGGCAACTCCTTTTGTACTCTAATTGTTCCTTCTCCCTTTTCCAGTTATCTCTGAAAGAGAACCTGGACTGCTTCCTGTTTTTTTCATGTTCCTCCAACTGAATTTGGGCACACTGTACTGCTTTGATGAGATGTGGCAACAGGTCACGCTTTTCAGTATCTCTTGGCACATACTTTTGTCTCCTCAACTCCTCCCAAATTTTGTCATACTTTTCTCCAGTTCCTTTCCTTTCCTTTTCAATCGATGCAGCCATAAGCTGTTGTTTTATGGCCTCCCATTGACCCTTCACAGTGGATGTTAGCACTGGAGGTAATCCTCTGAAGTCACCCTTTCCTCCAAGGTCCATTATGTTTTTGTCTTAACTCCTCCTTTACTGCTAAACTCCTTGAGCTTAGTTAGTTAAAATTAATTATTTCAATGATTAACTTTCAACGGAGACTGCTATTCAATTCACATAGAAATAGGTAACATTCACACTGTAACTACCAAATTCCACTCTTAACTAAACATCCGATGAAATCTCTCATGGTCAACCTATACACCGATTCCCACAATGCAGTTGTAACAATCATACCAACACATTCAACGAGGCCCACACTTCAAGCACCATTTTCCCCAGCTATAAACACTCCAATAAATAACCAGCAATGCAATATTCCCAACCAATGCTACCACAATACTTCCCCAGCAACGTAACTCAGAGCAATGTAATCTCAACACAGTACAGTATCCACACAACCATCAGCCAATAATATATGTGCCATCCATTATATCCACAAAATATGGGCCCCTCTGCCCAGCCATAATGATTGTCCGTATTTTTTTTGCATGACCTTTGCCTTAAGCCAGTATTCCATATTTATTTCTTGTGCACTTTAACCTTAATGCTTTAACCATTTGTTTAGACATGCCTACAGTAGGGTGACAACAATAAAACCTTGATCTTCCCAATAACAGTACTTAGATAAATCATTGGTCTGCTTACCATTTGATTACACATTGTAGCGGCTGTTAGTTGTTGTCACCCAACTGCCCCTTCGTCCATTTCTTGTCTTTTTGTCCACCAGCTCTCCTTCTTTATCACAAGTCGTGGTCACCAATTGTTGGATTTTAGCCATTTTGTTCCAAACGTTGTAAACCCATTTCCAAATCATTTTCCAAACTTACTATGTGTTGGCTAGAATCCAGCGTGTTCTTTTTAAAGAGTCAGAGAGCATGGTGTCCAATTCTTGATTTCAGCGGGTTTATTTATCCAAAGCATCTGGCATGAAGTTACAAATAATTAAAGCATTTTTGAATTCTGTTCTTCTGTGACCTCACCCTAACAGCAACAGCCTAGAAAAGTTCTGTCTTTCCCTAGTGTATCTGTCTTTTTTGTAGTAGAGTGACCATCCCCCGTCTGTCTCCAAGCTGTGGGGGCTCCCATTGTGTCCAGGTAGACCTAGGCCCCTTGGCCAGACCTCCTGAGGTGTGTCTTGATCACACAGAGAAAGTGGGTTGGATGTGGCTGATAACCCTTCGCAAAATATACAGCATATGATCATGACCCTTATTAAACATTCTCAATGTCAATTTACAAAAATGTATGCCAATATATTTTCAATGTCAGAATGCTTTTCCTGGACTACAGTTCTGCCTTCAACACCATCCACCCAGGCAGACTGATTGAGAAACTGACAGGCCTTGGCCTCCCAACTCCCACCTGTAATTGGATACTGGACTTCCTTATAGAGAGACCACAGGTGGTGAGAATGGGGGGGCGGGTGTCCTCTGTGCTCACAGTCAGTACGGGATCTCCACAAGGATGCTGCCTCAGTCCTAAACTCTTCACACTGTATACCCATGACCTTCTCTCAAGCCATGACAACACCATCATCATCAAATATGCTGATGACACTACCATCCTGGGGCTCATTAAAGAAGGGGACGAGTCAGGATACAGGTCTGTTGTGAATTACATCATTGACTATGGGGAGACAAACGACCTCATCCTCAACACAGACAACACGAGGGAAATTATAGTGGACTTTAGAAAACATCCTCCTCCCCTACAGCCTCTGCACATTAAAGGGACAGAGGTGGTGAGGGCTGAAAGTCATAAATTCCTAGGCATGCAAGTAACATCAAACCTGAGCTGGAGTCTGAACACCACATCCATCGTGAAAAAAGCCCAGCAAAGGCTGTACTTTATTAGGATGCTTAGGAAGGCTGGACTGAACTACCGCCCTCTTACCCAGGCCTACAGAGGACTTGTAGAGAGCATCCTCACAACAGGCATCACTGTCTGGTATGGCAACATCACTCAGGCTGAAAGGAAGTCTTTGCAACGAATAATCAAGACTGCAGAGAGGATTATAGGCACAGCACTTCCCTCCATGGACTCCATATATGTACAGCGCAGCCATAGGAGAGCAGAGAGAATCATTAAAGACCCACTCCATCCAGCTAACTCTCTGCTCAAACACAAGAACTGCACATACAAACTGAGACACAGTAGAGCGGACAGCATTCCTACCAGAAAAGCAAGGTTTTTCAACAGTTTCTTCCCAGCAACAGTGAGACTGATGGCAAAAAAGAACATTTGATCCACCTTTTTTTATTATTATTTTGACCTCTTTGATTTTTATCACTTTTTAATGTATTTTGTCTTCCTATTTTTCTATTTAATTCTATTTATTGACTCAGAGGGCCTGCACAAGAGTTCATATGTGCTTGGACTACTAGTTTATGCACAAATGGCAAATAAAGTACTTTTTGAACTTTGTACTTTCTTGTCATTGCAGTGCGTGACCAAAGAAGCAAAAAGAGACAAGCATGGATAGCCCTTTTGATTGGATGACAACCACATGTGTCTAGCTGACTCATGATTCAGCTGTTTCCTCCTAAATTCAGTGCGTGAAGTAGAAAGCAATAGTGTACAACCACCATTAGCACATTTGATTGGATGTCACCGCTGACACCAGGGCTGGATCTCAAATGGCACACTTGTGCACTTCGGGTACTGTGTTTCAGTGCGTAACTAATACGGCATGCGCACTGAAACATGAACACTAAAGTGCACAAGTGCACCATTTGAGATTCAGCCCATGACTCAGCTGTTTCCTCCACTAACACACTTCCTGTAATATTGTTGAATTCATCATATGGTTAGACGTTGTGGCATAGCTAGCTTCTGGGACATATGTCCACAGCGAAAGACATTATCAGATTTGCATAACAACACTCCCGTGATCAATGAAAACTGAATATTGTGCTGGAGTCAACTATGGAGCCAAATAGCCTATGTCTGACGTTGTTTCGTTCGATGGAGGACTGAACCCACGACCCAAAAAGAATATCAACTAAACTCGCAACAGCACATTCTACCAGTTGCGCCACGACATGTTGAGGAGAACTAGATGGCTAAACTAGTAGTACAATCCATTCATATCCAAGGGGAAATTCAGGTGCCAAGTAGCTCATAGCTATGTATAGAATGTATAATGTATATGAATAATGTTTAATGAATACATTCTATACATAGTGTGTACATTCTATGCATAGTGTGTACATCTAGGCTATGTATAGATGTACACACAATGTCCTAATATAACACTTAATAGGTTGAAAGGAGGTGAAAAAAATGTTTGGCAATTTCCTATCCTTTGGTTGCACTGCCGACATTTTCATAAGTTCTTCGTTTCACATGTTAGGCTAGCCCACTCTCGCAAATAAAAGAATAACATGACTGGACACGCACACGCATGAATAGGATAACATGATGAATTAGGCTACACCTAGGCTAGGCCTACTAGACCAATGTTTCTACAATACACATTTGTGTAGGCTAAGTAAGGCTTATTCAGCGTAATATCACCCACCATTTAAGCACAATTTGTAGCCTACATTTTCGTCACCCCAGTATGGCCTTCACATAACCTGTCTGAAATAAAGCTGTCTCCAAATGTGTTATTTTATGCTTGTGTGGTATCGGATGCAATGCCGTTACGGCTTGTTGGTTTGGGGTGCCTTGACATTCTTCATGAATTGAAAGGGTGCCTCACCTACAAAAAGCTGAGAAACACTAATAGCCTACCTGCGGCAAACATGAAGTTACTGTAAAAGGCCAGTAGATGGCATTAACGCACTATTGAAATGAAACCTCCCGGTTTCTGAAAGGATAGCCTATCCATGCAGTCGACAGAGTCAAATTGTAAAGATACGCGCTAGGCCATGTCTTGTGATTTTGGAGGATTATTAGGCCACTGTTAGCCTAGAGCCTAGGTGATGGCAACTAGCAGAGTGTGACGTGAAAGGCCATTAGCCTAGGACATATCCAATATGAAAAGTTAAATCAACACCACACGCCTCACTGATTCTTGAGAAAGTGTCTAAAACAGGTTGTAATGTTGACAGAAAAAAACAAAGTGAATTACAAAATTATATGGTATATCCTCGTAGACTAAGGTCTTGGCTTTTCAGAAATGCACAAGGCCAATCTCCCCATTATGTATTTTTTTCAGAAATCAGGCTTTTCTCCGATCATACCTTGCTTTTTGTCAACACCGTCAGACACAATTAAAAGTTATTAAAATTGTATTGATTTGGTTGCATATGTATCTGGAGTTTTTAAGTGATTATGTGTATTTTTTGGTTCACACATATGCTTTTAAATGTTGAAAATTCACTTTTGTTCTATTTTAATACTGTTTCATGTGTTCTAATTTTCACCGTCATACCGTCTAATTTTAACCGTCATACGATGCTTACTTAACGCCTAAATAGAACAAACAATTTTTTGTAATTTCACAAATATTCGTGTAGGCTTAAATTGGCTATTACTTTGATATTTCAACAACTCCTAAGGAAAATGTTGTAAGCACATTCCTTTAAAATGTCCAAAACTCCTTCTTACGGTGGTGACTTAAGAACTGACGGTGGTGACAGTAATCTGAGAGTGGTGAAAGTGGCCTAATTAGTACCTGCATTTAGCAAAATAAATAGCCCTCTCAAGTCAATGGCATCTTGCATAAACACTTTATTTTTGTGTGTGCACAGTATGAGCATGTGTTTTTACTTCATTAGTTAGATTATCTAGGAAGTAAGCCACTGGTTGTTGAAAATGTGGTAAAAACAGGTTGTAGTCTGGACCAGTAGCTTAATGGTATTGATCGGGCTACCAGCTTGTCATCTATAGCCGCAATACCAAGGTGGCTGGTTCTATCCTCAGGTGGTGATTCAACACAATATCAACTCGGTACCATTTACCCAAATGCAGATTGTAGGCCTATTATCAGGGTAGGCCTGTGTCGGAACTGTTTGCAGTAGGCTATTCTTCCTCTCAAATAAGCACATAGCAGTAGAGGTGCTTAACTCGAATCTTTGAGGCGTCCGGATTGATTGGATCATTCCAAGGAGGGTATCCGGATTAGACGGATCACACGGATCACTTATTTAAAATAAATAATAATAATGTATTTTTAAAAACGTTTCTGCCGTTAAGTAGCTATGCGCCTCGCCTTTGTTGTTCCATTTATCAATTCATATTGATAAATCAAAGAGTAAGACAGTTTGATCAACAAAACTCACTTTATGAATGTCACAGTTCCTAAACTCATCCGACCCACCTGGGTCTCCTCCTCACTAAACATGCAACCACAACTCGAACAGCCTTTGGCAGCAGTGAAACGGCATGTTCCTGATTTTGCAATAAATAATGTGTGTGTTTGTAGAAGAAGACTAAAAGTCAAATATTTGGGAGCAGAACCCAGATAGCAAGCTGACATTGAATAGATATTGATTTTCCATCTGAATCATCAGAATGGTCGACATTGAAATATTGATGCAAAATAGATGTTGAATCACCATTGTTAAACCGATGTAACCCGACCTAAAATAAAGTTGACAGCAATGATATTGAAACAACATTGATTCATGGTCGTCCTTATTATGATTGATGTATCATTGATATTTGGTAATCACGTATGATCGAAAGGCCATCAATATATAGTTTACCGGGAAAGATTGTTATCGGTCGTTGCTGAACGGGACAAGACAAAGAGTGGCGCACGCTCGGATCCAGGAATAATTACAGGTAAGCAGACTTTCATACTTTTACACAGTAAGTGTCCCGCGATCCATAAACACAGTTTTCCTATTGAGAGCGCCTGGTGCAATCACGGCCGATTTCCTCCGGTCACCTACGATCGGCAACACAAGCTGAATGAAACAGGCTAGCCGGCTAGCGAGCTTTACTGCAGCCATTCTGTGAACTGCAGCAGTACGTGTAGTCTACTGGTGTCAGTTGCTGGAACACACACTAAAACGTAATAAACTTAACTTGTGTGTATGTGCTTTAGACCTTCCACGACCACGACGAGAGCTCCAGTTCTTACTTTCTTGGCCCATCACAATCATAACGACCTAACAGCCCAGTAGGACCGATGGCCAGAGATGGAGGAGGAGGGAGACAGACGCAGCAGAGGTCGGGGACCTTGATTAGGAAGACTCCAACAGAACGCCCTGCTAACTGTAAGGATACGGTAGGCCTATTCATCCCACAATACCATATTTCCTGCTGTATTCCTCCAGATGTGTAAGTATTGTAATGGATGTTATCACAACAGATGTAGGCCTACATATCGCAACACGAGTAGGCCTACACCTGTTGTGATAACACCCATTATAATATTTCAGAAATTGCACGGTATGGGATTTTCAATATATTTTGAAAAGTTTTATGGACCGCGATGTGTGTTGTTAGGATTCATTTTAATTAAGACTAGGCCTATATTTTGTGTGCTTCAGATGCCCTCGCTCAACAGCCTGGTGGGAATCGGATGGATGGTCTTGTTTTTACACAAGCTGTGCAGAAATGGCTGCGCTATGCGCCGGACAGAGCTGGAGGTGCCAGTCGCGGTGACAGTAATTTCAAATAATTCAAATAATAAACATCTTTCTTTATAAACATCTTGTGTTTCATATTTATTATTTTATATTATTAAAATGTGGATCCTGGCTGTAGATAAAGCAGGATATATGAGCCAGACAATTCTGGTAGCCTTTCTATTGAAATAACATTGAAAGCTCATTGATTTTAGTTACGTCGAAATTTCAATGTTGTTTCAATATAGGCACGTATCGAAATACAGTTGAAGTTACGTGGATCCATAGTTACAAAATCAACATAGTTTCAATGTTAGTCGAGGGTGCAAACTGATGCTAAATCAACATCAACATCTGATGTTGTTTCAATGGTTTAGCGTCGGCAATGGAATGCTGATTCTACATCAATTCAATGTAAGCTTGCTATCTGGGAAGTCTAGTTGAGCAGGGACAGTCAGGAGGCGAGCAGCAGATGACCACTCGCTTCCGCTGCCGAGTTGCGTTGCGACTCGCACACTCGTGGCAAAAATGAAACTTAAGCGTTGATCCGATCCGTAGGGGATTCGCTGCTACCAACAACTCAGTCAGAATTCGTCTCACCGAGTCGCCGAGGGCGCCGCTGCTGAGTGACTCAGACGAGGGGAGTGACAGCAGTGGCTTTAAAGACTGTACGCTGTAACGCAGTGAGTGATAGTAGAGTCACGTCTGTAGACAATAATTTCCCTAAGAGTAGCCTACAGACTGAGATGTTAAAGTGTACCTCCGGGATTTTGGACACCAGACCTCATTTCCGAGTCAGCCAGGGTGTAAACAATGTGTCCAGAACGTTTTTTTCACATTCCATGCAGTCCTTGTGAATTCTCATATCCATGTTGCTAAGCTAACGCAAGTGAACGGATATGGTAGTAGCCTGCCCCCAAAAATAGTCTTATCCGGTTGCAACAACATTCAAAACAACCCCATTATTATGCCAGACTGCAAGTGTAAATACTTGTCTTGATAGAATGAAGTTTGAAATTAAACCAACATTGCAATCATGTTTGGTCACCATCAGCAATTTGTGTTCCGGTTTGAAAGCTTGACAGCCGCGGAGTGATATTCCTAGTACAAATCCTAGCTTCGTTTGACACATCCATAACTTTTCCATAGAGCGAACTCCAACATCTTTGAAGTTTTTTAAAACTGAACGGTTCTTTTTCTAACTTCGCTCGGTGTTTCACTATGGGATACGCTTGGGCGTGACCATCTATGGAAGCTCCAATGACATTACGTCTGTCAAAGACAGACAGTCAACGCAGTCGGGCTCTGCCCGCTTGGGGTGTCTACCCCCGTCGACACGCTGAGTCCAGCATTCTCGCTTTCTTCCCGTGAAGATCTACTACAAGCTCCTCGCACCTGCCAAGGCTGTGCTCGCTTAACCGTTCACAGACGGACCGTCCAGGACCCCGTCGCCGAACGCGACCGCGGCCGGTAAGTGCTATATTGTTTGCCTTCGTCAAGAAGTGCATTGAAGGTTTGCAGTTAAGTCAGCTTACTTTCCAACTCTAGTGAAGTGTCCGCGTCGTGGCGAACTTCAAGTTTAGCATGGCGGGCTACCTAACCCACCTAGCTACCTAACTTCAGCTTAGCCTGATTTAGCTACCTCTACCTCCACCGAGCACTCGGGTGCCGGTGATAACTTATTAATGGTAAGCTACACCGTACAACAGGGAGCGAGAACGCCTTACTCGCTACTCTGTTTGACTATTTTCATCTGTTTTCTGTTTGTAACCCACCGCATGTAAACCCACTCGGCGGGAAACAAGTTGCTAGCTTCGATCTGTAGCTACAAGTTTAGCATGGCGGGCTACCTAACCCACCTAGCTACCTAACTTCAGCTTAGCCTGATTTAGTTACCTCTACCTCCACCCAGCACTCGGGTGCCGGTGATAACTTCTTAATGGTAAGCTACACCTTACAACAGGGAGCGAGAACACCTCACTCGCTACTTTGTTTGACTATTTTAATCTGTTTTCTGTTGGTAACCCACCGCATGTAAACCCACTCGGCGGGAAACAAGTTGCTAGCTTCGATCTGTAGCTACCCCGCACGTGCGGCTAATCTGCTAACACTGGTGTTAACTGAAGTAATCACTTGTTATGACGAGTTCTTCGAGTAACACTACTCTCCTCTCTCTTTTATTCTGAAAGATGCTTCAGGCATTTCCCCCGCCATAGGGAAGAGTGAAAACAAAGAGTGAAGAGCCCGTTGCCTCCCGTGCCGGCGTCACGCAGCCCACCATGGCGGGCGGAGAATCCCAGGTCTGCATGGAACCCTACCATGCACATGCAACGGTTGCAGGCCGCCATACCTGCACCACTGCGTGGACAATACCAGAGGGAATTCGGGAGCGGAGGCTGAATGTGGTGATCGTCACTAACAGCCCCCATGCACAAGTCAGACTCTGTGGATACCATGCCACCCGAGGACGACCCCAGCTTAGGCTACCCCCTCTCACAGGGAGCAGGAGGATACCCAAGCATAAAGCACAATATCGGGGACATCACGTCGCTGCCCCCGTGACCCCAACAGGGTGGGCGACCTATCCTGCAGTAATCAAGGCCCCCCAGTGACCATGCTGACTCGGCGGCCCTCTGCTCAGGATGCAGGAGACAAGGAAAGGGACCAGCAACACTGCCCCCCAACCCCCCTCCCTCCTCAAGTCCAACCTGGCCACCCCTCCCAGCAGTCCTGGCCTGTCTGAGAGATGGCCCCCTGTCACTGGAAGCCTCACAAGTATTCCAAATGTGCCCTAACCGACGGGCTGTGTCGACTATGTCCAACATCGCTCTCCCCTGCAAGAGAGACTGATAGGTGGGCGAGCCGGTCCGATTGCTCTCTGATGCTGTCACCAGGTCCAGACGGACACGGCAAAACAGACACTCAGGCATCATCTACACGCTGCACCAAGGGCCCGGCGCTGTGCTGGTGAAGATGAGGGAGACAAGGTCTCGGCAGGCAGAAGGATGATGCTCTCTGGGCGAGCCTGACACACAAGCCGCCCCCAGGCCCCAACCTCCCAGACAGGTCAACACTGCCAAGGTAGTCATCCTATGGAGAGAGAGGCCATAGCCTGCACCCTAAGGGCTAGAACGGTCAGAAGCTCAAGGTGCTTCAACCCAGAACAGAGGCCCAAACTGTCCAAACGGCCTACAGGACCCAGTGGCGGACCTGACAGCCCAGGCTCACTTGTTCCCACGTCCTCGCCCACAGCGGAGAGGAGAAAAGGTTATGTCTTACAGGTGTTCAAAATCTGAAACTGCAGACAAAGTGTCACCAAGCACAAATCACACCCAATCTCAGTGTCCAGTAAATATACATTATTCGCACCTAGGCCGTGGGCCAAAGGCGAATCTGTTGATACAAAATAAACGCCAATGCTACACAGAGGGTAATTTCACCAAACTGTTCAGTATACCAAGGTGTTCAGTATACAAAGATCTTTATCTTCCTAGCAAGGGCCAGGAACGATTTGGTCAACACATAAGATGCACATAATGCAAGAGAGCTAAGGTGTTAAGTAGACTAAGGTCATTCGCACCAAGGCAGGGCCAAGGGCGAATTTTATTAACACAATATACACACATTGTGTCTCACCAGACTAAAGTGTTAAGTAAACAAAGGTCATTCGCATCTAGGTAGGGGCCTAGTGCGAATTGTCTTAACACATAACAATGTTAACATGTTATAAACATGCACACTTTGCATCTCACCAGACTAAAGTGTTCAGTAAACAAGGGTCATTCGCATCTGGGCAAGAGCCAAGGGCGAAATTGTTACTACATAACTTACACAAGTAATGCAAAGCAGTAGCCTCTGTCTCACCAGACTAAACTGCTCAGTAAACAATTATCATTTGCATCCAGGCAGGGGCCAAGGGTGAAATTGTTAACATTATGCACACAGGGGATACTATCACAGTAGTCTCAGCAGTGTTAAGGGAACAAATATCCCTCGCACCCAGGCGAGGGGCAGATTTGGTAACACAAAAGTGGCTCCCCTTGCAGCCTAGGGGTAGCCTCAACAGACCAGTGTGCTTTAAAATAAATAAAGAATGCCATCCCCATCCAGGCCTTGGGCCAAGGACGGAGTTGTTATTGAGAAGTCACACACGAGGTGTACAAGTACAATGTACTGACACCAGAAATCTCTCTCAAAAATAAATACGGTACATAAATAAAAATAAATAAAAAAAAAGGGGGTGCACCACTGTCATAACACCACCAGGGCGCACCATTTCCCCTTTATTGGCAGCGGAGACATAGCAGAGATCTCTCCGGTGACGCTACTAGTGTGCGTCACGTCACGGCTGCGTGGGTAACGTGACTAACGTCATATAAGAGCGACGGGTCATGCTCATCCATGACGTACAGTACACAAACGCAACACTACTTTATTCCACTGTAAGTGGATAAAGAACTTCTGTTGATCACAAAACCACCTAGGTTCAGTGGAACACTAATTTAATGTCAGTAGACTGAGTTCTCGAGTTACGAACGAAGAGATCCCTTCTTTTCTACTGTAAGGAGCCGTCAATGGGCTCTGTTCAACATACTGCGCGATCTCAGCTGGAAAGCGCATTTTACAGACCGTCTTATAAAAACAGGTATGCCACAATCGCATACATCTGACAACAAGGTGCTTTGTCAATCATATCATCGTCTCGATTTTGGGGTTGTCACAAGAGTTACAGCAGATGATCTTATCACAAGGCTGTAGCCTGTCTGAAATCAGAATGTGTATTATGAGTTTCGCCGCCACGGCAAAACATACAGCATCTCGCTGCCTCAACCGGCGATTGAGGACGGCGTTAGCCCCTCTGACAGGCTTAGGATCAGAATACTGTAATTAAGACAATTTCCCCTATTGCTCCCTCTCGAAGGAGTCAGCATTAGATTCCAGGACGGCGCTAAAGCATCGAGTGAATTTGGGTTCAACAAGTCACCGTTAGTAGTAGTCAGACAAGGTCTAGACTACAGTTGGTGTAACGGCATCCGCTATTACGGTAGCGAGAGGTGTCTCTCTATGATGAAGGGCTTTTACAGTAAAGCTTACAGTAAAGCTTACTGGCCACGTTGTTCATGCAGTGGCTTCACCATCGCACGTCCAGGGCGACCATATACATTAAGTGTTCTGGGCCCTGAAACATTTCCAAAACGATGTAGGTGGTTGAGGAAACTATTGCTGGGTCACAGTTCTGTTAAGTCTGCAGAACAGGGCCAAGGGGAACATCCTCTCTACTCTCAAACATCGGCTTGTGTGGGGCAGGGGTTGGTGCAGGTTTTTGCTATCTCTACACCTTGTAAGGAAACACACAGTGCCCTCTATTCCTCCTTGGCATAAAAGATGCACTAGATTGCTATGGGCAAAACACCCTGCTCTATGCATTCACACCAATAAGCATAATAACCCCCACACTGGTCAGAGTCAGGCAACAGAGCCTGCTACTGATTTTGTTGGCCCAATTATGTCACCCTATGGGGTCACGATTGTGTAAGGTTGTTCGGAGGGCCCTCAGGGGCCCCACCTCTACTGAGAGATCCTCTCAGACAAGAAGCAATATTTATAATTCACACCTAGACAGGCTGGTCCGGTAGGCTCATTCTGTGAGAGGTAGAATTCAGACGCAGTCGCCCTCTCCCAGCAGTCACCGAGACTGTACTAGGGGCAACAGCAGCATACACACTTCATACTTGGTCATACATGGCGTGTGTTCAAGGTATGGGGCACACGGAGACACTTCTCCCTAACGCCCTGTTGTTCAGCTTCTTAGATTCCTACGGGATCTTATACACAGGGTTAAAGTCTTTCCCAATAGGAAAGTTTACCTTGCTGCATTTTCAGCCAGCCACTTAAGTTTTGAGTACAAGCCAGCAGGGTAGTACTCCTTGGAGACTTAGTTCTGGTTAAGTTGAGCTACACGCTCACCCCTCCAAATCACTGGTTTGAAGTTTAGCTTGTCAAGACTGTTCTAATACAGCATTAACCACCATGAAATGAGTGAGTGAACTAAAAGCCTTCCTTGTGAGGCCCTCTTGGTTTACAATCTGACTCTGATTTGAAGAAGGTGCGTCTTCTCCCCATTACAGATTTGTGCCCAGAGCAGGACTTTCTTTAGATGTCGGAGAAAGGACCTGGATGCCCCGCACCCTGCCCCCTCACTCAGAGGAGGGTCAGGAGCTCAACTATGTGTGTCCTGTTAAAGCTCTGTGACTATACAGAATTTAGCAGAGTTCAACTTTTTGTGGCGGCCACACACCATAAAGGACTACCACTGCCACGTCAGGGGTTGTCTCATTGGATTGTGAAAGCTACAGCGGTTGCCTATCAGAATAATGTCTCGCCGGCCCCTTAGGGACCTAAGAGCTTATGCATTAACAGGAATGGCCAATTCCAGGGCACTGTCCACGGGGTTGCCAATGGTAGGCCTGTGCAATGTAGCGAACAGGGCCCCAGGGTACACGTTCGCTCGCTTTCATGAGCTAGAGGTATCTGGCCGACACTTATCTCACGCTGTACTAGGTTCTGACTCCCCAGCAGCGATCTATACATTCTGACCGATGCTACTGTAATAAGGGCTTTACATAGCGTGCATTCCGGGAGTGGGCTATATCTCCCATAGTGAAACACCGAGCGAAGTTAGAAAAATAACGTTAGGTTATGGCTATAACCCTCGGTTCTTTGATAACAGAGTGAGGTGTTTCACCTATTTTTCCCTCCTTGCACTAGTTGTTAGGTGGGGAAGAAACCGTTAAGAATGCTGGACTCAGCGTGTCGACGGGGGTAGACACCCCAAGCGGGCGGAGCCCGACTGCGTCGACTGTCTGTCTTTGACAGACGTAATGTCATTGGAGCTTCCATAGATGGTCACGCCCAAGCGTATCCCATAGTGAAACACCTCACTCTGTTATCAATGAACCGAGGGTTATAGCCATAACCTAACGTTTTCCCCTCTCCCTGACTTCGCTCGCAAACATCAAGAGTAATGCTTTCTGTCCGACTTTGTAAACCTTTCGTAACATTGAAACATATGCCATAACAATGTTTGGTTGTTACTAGATGACCCGTGTGTCTACACAGCATGTTGGCGAACAGAACGCACACTCTTCTCCCTTTCATCCTCCCATTGCATCTCGTCTCAAAATAACATTCCATGTACCGGTAATAATAACTAGAGCTACGAGTGACATATTTCACAATGTCAAGCCAGATCACATAGCGTTGCGTAACTTATGAATCCATAGGAATACGGCAAGTCATGTCTAATGCCATTTGTCACAGCAATTACACAAAATAACAGTAAAGCATTACAACATGCCAATCCAAAAGGGTAACTTCTAGCCCAAGTTTTGGCTAACGTAGGCGAAGCCATTATACCACTGGGCTACCATCATAGAGGCAGAAGGAGACTGTTGGTGCGCGCCACAAAATGTAGATCTGGGAATGCGGTTGGCACCGCGGACACTTTTAGAGTTTTCCGTGTAGGTATTAGACTTCGAGAAGGACTTTGTGAAGTCGTCAGGCCTGAAATGGTCACTGCAAAGCACCGGGGTAGCTTACGGAGCGTCTCCATCGGTGTGTTGATGTAGCCCTGCAGCAGCCAGGAGCCAGAGTTTGGTTCTTTCAACATCTTTCACGGAAACCAATGGAAACTTGCCGATACCCATCTGTGGGCTTTATTATTGCAGTTGGTATATACACTGATGTACCATGGTGCGATGTCGTTGGGTTTTAATCCACTATTCGATCCGAAAGCAGTTGTAGAACTAGCCTTGATTTGCAATGTCTCTTGCGGGTCCCTGCAGTGGGTGGGTGGGCTACATCACAACTGAAGAGAGCAAAGTAAAATTCCGCCGACCCCGAGAAAATAGTCTCTCAACATGGCAAAATCCACGCAGTGCAAGGTTGGTTAAATTTCAAACTTCATTCTACTAAGACAAACATTTACACTTGCAGTATGGTATAATAACGGTTTTGTTTTGAATGTTGTTTAAACGGGATAAGACTATTTTTGGGGGCAGGCTACTACCATATCCGTTCACTTGCGCTAGCTTAGCAACATGGATATGAGAATTCACAAGGACTGCATGGAATGTGAAAAAAACGTTCTGGACACATTGTTAACACCCTGGCTGACTCGGAAATGAGGTCTGGTGTCCAGAATCCCGGAGGTACACTTTAAAGCGTTGACAGAGCACTGTTAACATTTAGAAGTGTAGACCTCAACAGAGTCAGAAGCACACACATATAGGGAGCGGGGATCCGCGACTCAATTGGCCACAACAGGCTGGACGGATCAAACAGGCTCGATGAATGACGAGGCGGGAGTTGGTTCAGTTTTACTCAGTGAGTGTTCGTGACTGAACAGCATAGTAGGGAGATTAGAGAATGGCTGTTGTAGTCAACTAAAGAGGATATATTCCGGTTTCACAATTTCTCGCGCTGTAACTGCCATTTTGTTGACATATTAATGAAATGCCGTCTGACCCGCCTTTGGCGGATCAATGCACGACAGCCATCCGGTCTGTTCGGATGAGGTCTTGAGCCGGCTCTCCAACCGGATCCTCCGGGTTTTATATCATCTCTACATAGCAGGGCAAGGCATGTGAACAGTGGTGTAGTCTACTATCCTTTTTTGTGGTGGGTATGTATATTTGAACATTTTATTAATTATAATTTAAGTGGGTATACTGTAGCCTATATGTTTGTGCTATTCTAAATAATGGATCAATCAATTTTAAGTGGGTATACTGAAATCACCGAAATTTTGAAGTGGGTTCACTCCGTATACCCGCGTTCTACGTAGACTACACCACTGCATGTGAAGCCGATGGTTGGCTGCAGTGCGCAAATCACGGCCGTGCCTCTGATTCAATGTGTTCATTCCGCCCTGCATTCCAACATGCAGTTTACGACACACCTTTTATTCTGATTTTATTATATGGTGTGACGTCATCGGTCGAATGCTCCATTCATTTCAACGGGGCTCCCCAACGTTCGCACGTCTGTTATTTTTTGATAACGGACGGGGTGGTCTATAACAGACCGCTGTCAATGGCAACAAGACTTTTCACTGCTAAAGCGACTTTTCAACAAGACTCTAATCAGCTGCTGTGATAGACAACGCCTGTTGTCCTGGCTAGCTGTTGCCTAGCGGTGTTCCACAACGGCACTGTTTTGTTTTGCGCAGCAACAATCTTAACATTAAATAGGCCTAAAGAAATGTCCCCGCCATGTGTGAATCATTTAAGTATATCCATATAATAAGCGGGTTAACTTTCGGCGAGTCGGTCGCTTTGTGGAATAGCAGCACTTAGGCCTAGGCGTACCTGGCGAAACTTTGCCCATCCCAACTGAAACACGTGGACCCTTTCAATAGGACTAAAGTAGCCTAGTTGGATTTTGCCGAAATGGTTTTACGAACCTTCGTTCACAATTAACACGTCATCAGTTCAAATTGAAAACACCTGGCGATGCCTTAGCCTATTTAAACACTGCGTTGAACCTTGCGTCCTGATCCGACAAACAACACCATGAACACCACGGCAAACAACACCAAGAGACCAAGAAAACCCCATTTTTCCCCCCAGGAGCTGTCTGCATTGGTGGCTGAGTCACCGTTGAAGACCTCAGTCACCAATGCAGACAAGAAATTAGCGTGGGTGGAGGTGACGCGGAGGGTCAATGCGGTGGGCCAGGGCATCACCAGAACAGCGGACGAGGTCCGCATCAAGTGGAGGGACTATTCCACCGTAGTTAAAAAGAAGGCTGCCGCTCTCAGGAGAGAGATGGCGAAAACTGGTGGTGGTAGCAGCAGTCTGCCTCCTCTCTCTCCTGAGGAGGAGAAGGTGCTTGCGGTGTTGGGTCCCGAGGCGACTGAAGGCACTCGGGGGGGGCTAGATATGTATCAATTAAACAGCCAGCCACCCCCCAGTCGCCTGCTGGCCTCAACATCTGCTGTAAGTACTATGTATTTTATGTGTCTGTCCATATACTGAATTTCTATGACAAGTTATTACATAAACGTAGAAAAAAAGCTATTGTCTATACTCAGAGCAACAATCACTTCATTGTTTATGTGAACAGAACACCAGCTAATATTAATAATGTGCTTCCTTTCCCCTTGCTGCTCACATGGTCACCAAGGCACCTTTCGGCAGCCTTCACACAAGTTCCTCCACTTGAAGCGGGCCTCTCTGACGCTAGTGAGTGCCCTGGCCCACACCCCAGACAAGCAACATCTGGCCCTCCGCACACCATTGCCACCTCCACCTCAAGACACCACCCTGCTAACTCCACCTCCTCCATCAACCAACCCAGCAGTCCTCCAAACATCACCGTTCACTCCCCTCCACTCTCCATATCAGGCACCCAACCCAGCACTCCACCGTCATCCACAGTCACCAGACCCAGCAGCCCAGCCTTCACCTACAACCCCTCATCCTCCCCAGCCGCTTCACCCTTCTACAGCAACACAGTGCCTGACCCTGCTCCCAACTATGCACACCCCAGGGCTGCCTCCTCACCTCCCTCTCGTCTAAGGAGCCTCCAAGCAGGGTGCAGGGACCCTTGTGGGTGCAGTGCGGAGCTCCTGGGGTATGAGAGGGAGAAGATCGTGGTGGGGAGAGCCATCAGGGAGGAGCTGGTAGCCCTGGGGGACATAGCAAAGGACATGATGGCCCAAGCGGAGAGACACCATCAGGAATCCCTTGCGGCCATCAGGGAGCAGGGTCAGAGACACCATAACCAGTTCATGGACCTCCTCAGTATAATCCAGCAGCAAGTCACACGACCTTCGTTCACACTTCACCTACCACAAGGTATGCCATTGTCATATGCCATATACCACATATGCCATATACCACAAGGTATGCCATTGTCTTTCTATAATGTGAGTTTTAATTCAGTAATTACAAATCGAACATATGTTTAGGGTAGCCATTGTGTAATGGAGGTGCAGTGAATATCACAGGGTTGCAGGTTTGAATGCCACCCTTAATGTTCCCTACACCTCTATCAGTGGATGAAGTGCCCTTGGGCAAGCCACCTAACCCCACATTGCTTCAGGGACTGGAACCATTACCCTGTAAATTATTAAATTGATCTGTATAGAAATGACGGCTTAGTGTAATGTAATGTAATGTGTAAAGACTTACTATGATTTCACAGATCACCAGGACACACCATCCCCACATCCTTCACAACCTCCACCCCCCAAGACCCCCACGCTTAAATAAATATCACATATATCTAAATGAAACTGCTTCTTTCTGTTGATTTCCCCACAATGAATTACACTAGGCCTACTTTGTGTTGCAAAGAGGTTATCTTAAGGGTTACATTACTGTAGTTTAGACAGAACAATTACAGTGTGAAGGACAAGGAATGGGAAATACACTTTGAAATGTTTGGCAAACCTCAGACCACACTCAAACACAGGTCCCTTGTGCAGCACACCAGCTAACAGAAAGTTCACCTGTGTGTGTGTGTGTGCGTGTGATTACAATCGCATCCAGTAGGCCTATATCATATTACAATACCATTCATTACACCGCATTACACATAGGTAATGCTTTTATCACAACAGAATAAGTAAGGTACCGTATATTGGTTACAATCTCCACAGCAATACATGGGCTCCAAATATTGTTTATTACCCGACTGCGCGAAACTATCTGTGCACAACTCCACCTCTGATTGTTGCAAACCGCTGTCGGTCAAAAAAATAGCGCATGAGGTTGGTGTCTTGCCCCTCATAACATTGTGTTTACAAACATTCAGAACCCATTTATTGGAACACAGAAGTCCTGACACAAGGTGGTGAAAGACACAGGATTTGAACCAAAGGCCTTTTACATTGAAGTCCCATATCTGTTTTCATCGTCATGACCATGGAATATCAGTAGCCATGACGTTATCTCGCCAGAACTTCCATTTTCATAGATGAATGGGATGTAGGCCTAATGGCCTTTATCAGGTGCAATCAGGTCTGCAGGGGAAACCTGACACTGCAGTGTGTGCAACTGGAAAACTTCATCGGTTAAGGACCACATGCTCTAGGCACACATTCAAACATGCAAGCACACAACTTTTGAATACAGATTCAACTGTTGCAGTGCCATTGCAATGAAATAAAACCAATCGGCTCATTTACAAGACACATTTAATTCAAAATATGAATGTCATAACATCACAGTTCAATGTAAAGTTGATGGAACAATATACCACAGTATTATTCCGGAATTAAATACATCATGTAAACGTGGCCATTGTCAATAAAACCGTTGCCATTAAAGGCCAATCTCACAATGTCAATGTGTTCCCTCATTAATGTCTACTACACATAGCGTATGCACCTGCTTGCAAGTCACAGACCCTGGTATCATGGGGAGCACATCATCAATTATCATCAATCTATCAAGCAGTTATTAGGCCATGCCAGGTGACTAATGATAACGATGGCATACAGCTGCTAATTGACTGTGTGCCACAATGTGAGGCCACTAAACGTGAAAAACCAAAGAAGACGTAGGCCTAGAAGAAGAAGAACCCACTGTCTGAACCCAATGGCTGCGAGACAAAGAATTCTGTTCTTAAATCACCTGGGGCAACGGCAGCGCCGCCGCCGTTCTGTCATCACCTACATGAATGCGTTCATCCGCCAAACATTCGATCCCCTTGACATACAGCTCCAGGCCTTTTTATTAGAATAGCATGAAAAAGTTGATTTATTTCCATAATTCCATCAATAATGTTAAACTGTCATGGATTGTAGATTCATGGCCCAGTTTTTTTTTTAACTATTCCAATCATTAATTTTTTTCTTTTTATATACGTTGGCCTTCCAGCTCAAAAAACCCATGAATTGGGGAATTCGCAGCATTAGAATATTGTTATTAAATCACATTTTTCTTCACCAAAATTCGGGTCACATTAAATCAGTTGAAATTTGGTACTTTCTACATAACATGCAATGGTCAATACTTGGTTAGGACTTTCTCTGTCTTCATAATGGCCATGATGCGTTGAAGTTGAACATTGAAGTCAATGGCAAAAACAGTGCATGGGAGTTATGGAAGCCCAGATATCCTTGATGCTTTGTTGTCAGCTGTTCTTGTTTGTTGACCTGGTGCCCCACACTTCACTCTTCAATATACCCTGTAGATTTCCATGCCACGTTTTGGTGTTAACTCACCAGTTTAATTCTAAATCACCAGAAATGAAACCCCATTGAAAATGAATGGGGTTTAATTTCTGTTGAGTTAGAATTAAACTGATGATCCATGACAGTTTAACATTATTGATGGAATTATGGAAATAAATCAACTTTTTCATGGTATTCTAATATAAAGGCCTGGAGCTGTATTTCCTGATGAAGTCATCATTAGGAAGTACCGTCTTAGACGGGGACAGATTATGGAGCTGCTGAATGCTGTGCGCCCTCATTTGGTAAGACCCACAGGGCGCAGCTTTGCCCTCACACCAGCAGTACAGTTACTGGCAGAGCTTCGCTTCTATGCCACAGGCAGTTATTTTGAGGTCCTAGGTGAGGGTCTGGGCCTCAGCAAGGCGTCCTTAAAGCTGGGCTTACACTGTGCGACTTTTGCCCCGATTTGGCACTCGCACGACTTTTTGAGAGTCGGGCCGATTTCTTGCTCAATCGCAGGTCAATCGTGAGTCTCGCATCGTGCAGTGTACATGGGGTAACGACAAGCGATTTCGCCTCACGACCGTGCAATCGCAGGGTCGCAAGAAAATCAAAACGGTTTGAAATTCTGGTCGTGGCTCGTGCGTAAATCGCACAGTTAAAGCAGTGCTACGACACGATTTGACATTTCACATGCACAAATGAATAGGGCCGTGCGATTCGCTGTTGAGCGCGACCTCATCTCCACCTCAGGTGCGCATGTTCCCTCCTCTGCAGACCGGGGAAACATGCCTGTCGCGTCGTACGGTGGAAGCATCCGACTGTCGGCTCGTGTAGTGTGAGGACGTGAGTCGTGAGTTGTGAACTTTTAAACACTGAAATTCCATCGTGCAGTGTGAGCAGAAGCTTAAGACCCACGAGTGAAAATATCGCACAGTGTAGCCTAGGCTTAAGTAGGGCTGTGACAGTGGTGACCAATGCGCTGCTGTTGCACTTTGCTCACAGGATGTCCTTTCCAGCCACTCCTGATGAAATCCGTCGGGTTAATCAGGGGTTTTATAATATCGCTGGGCTGCCAAGGGTCATAGGTGCCATCGATGGGACCCTCATCAAAATCGACCATCCCTCCGCCAACAGACAGTGGTACATTTGCCGTAAAGGCTTTAGTGCCCTCAATATCCTAGTTGTGTGATGCCGGTGGCACCTTCGTTGATGTGGTTGCAAAATGGCCTGGGTACACACATGACTCCTTCATGTGGTCAAACAGTGGACTGTACCAGGCAGCCGGAAATTATGCTTTTAGGGGTTGTTGGCTCCTTGCGGACAGTGGCTTTCCACTGTGGCCCTTCCTGCTGACTCCATACCCTAATGCTGATTCGGCATCAAAGGCTCGGTTACAGTGTAACAGAGACCACGCACAGTTGTGGAGAGGGCCATAGGGATGTGGAAGCAGGGGTGCTGGAGGGTTGCAACTGCAGACTCATAAGAGTTGTGCAGTGATTGTTGTCACAGCACTACTGCACAACATGGCTTTCAGGGATAACGTCCAACTGCCCGAGGGGGAGGAGGAGTTGCCCCAGGATCAGGATGCAGAAGATGAAGTTGCTGACCAGGACACGGACTATGCCGCAGGCCGCCAGGTCAGAGATGACCTGGTGGCCAACCTTTATGGCCCCCCTTAGACGCATTCATATCCCCTTCCCCTAGTCATTTTCCCCTTTCCCCTTGGTAATGCCCCCCTCTCCCCTTGTGATTAGCCCCTTTACGCTGATACAATACTGCTGCAAAAAGACGGCTCATGGAAAGGAATGTCAGGCGGCTATAGTTGAAGGCTGTTATACGGGGACCCATGAACAATTCCCGTCTCATTGCAGCCATGAAGCATCCAGCAGTCAACCAGTTCAATCTGCACCCTGTGTTGCTGGTGAATGGGACATCAAATAAGGCAGTGTTTCCCAACCACTGTGCCGTGAGAGATCGTCAGGTGTGCCGTGGAAAATTCTTGAGGATTTTTTTTGTGTGTGAATTCATCGTTATTATCGGCAAATAATGCCTATGGCTCAATTCGAAAAGGGAGGCAGTGACTCGATGACTCTCCTCCTACATAAACAGGTCACTGATCAGATAGGTGAAGTTAGCTGATGAGGCAGCCGTTACGAACGGCACTAACGAGTGCGCTGCCTTGCACATTTGATGTTACGGCGATTGTATGGCGGGAGTTACGTTCATCACGTTAGCGCTTAGCTTAGGCATGCTATTTGAACGGTGAATGATCGTCAGACGGCGGAATCGTAAATTAGGCTATAAATAGATCTAGCGACAGCATACTTGAATACTAGGCTACAATGTTGATTTATCCATTCGATTTTCAATATCTACATACATAAGTGTCAGAATAAAGAGTATGATAAGGTAGTAGCTTGGGTAGTAGCCATGTTTGTTTTTCAGGTTTCCGGTTGAGAGGGAGGTGGCGCACAGCATGTTGGGTACCAAGGCAGCGAAGTCAGCATCTGATGCTGACCTCAAATATCCCCGTTACACCCACAAATGCAGTCAACTGCCGAGGGAGGAAATAAAGCAATTTTTCGTTTCGATCCACACTTCATGACTCGATGTCCAGTTAGCTCACTGGAAGGACAGCTGCTTTCCCTGTTTCTAATTGAGCCTGTCATTTTCTAGTAGCCTACTGTCTGCTGTTGACTGGCGTCCTTAGTATGAAATAATTCCTCATCACTAGGTGGCAGCAGGTAGCGAATTGCATTGATGTATCTTCAGTAGCCCTAACAAAAAACATCCATCAGCTGCTAGTCAAAACAATCCTCCTGACGTGACTGATAGTTAACTTTGCCAGCGCTGTTTCTTCATTAATTAGGTCAGAAAACCAAAATCCTACCCTGAAACTGATTTGTGTTTTGCTTAAAATCTTACTAAAAAGTGAGTGAGGTGGTGGCATGATTGAGCACCATTGAGCACATAACGTAGTTTGTGGTCCGCGTGCTTTCTAGTCGAGTGTGAGGAAGCAGAGACCCTTCAAGCCAGACTATCCAAATAAGCATAATTAGCCCGGTTTTAGGGAAAGGGGAAATCAATTACCTCCTGTTACCTCGCGGGGAAACTTGCACCTTTGTCACAAACACCCCAGACACAATTTCCAATCAGTTTTTAATAATAATATGACCGTAATATCTTGCATTTGAAAACATGAGATTTCCGCTTTGAGTTCATATGAGTTCATGAGTTTTGCAGCGCTGTGATTGTGGTCAAACAGCATTTTAGGGCAGGCCTTAGCCAAAGGTGAAAGAGGCATAGGTTTCACATTAAGATTAAGTGAGTAAAATATACAGAGATTGATATTTGTATATGCATCTTCAGTGAAATATTTCCCAAATGTTGCTTCTGTCAGAATAAGCATTAGGCTATTTTCTGTATTCCTGCTAATAGAATGCTTTTGGACAGAATAACAATTTGTAAATTGTAGGCCTACTTTGAAGTTTATAGCTTCTTTAAGAAGTGAACATTAAGTGCACTTTTTATTTGAAAGAGGAAATATAAAATATGACTAAAAAAATACAGTTTTGTGTTTATTCGATTGCTATTCAAGACACTTTGTAGCCGCCTTTATTAACAATATAGTCATTCTTATCAGAGAATAATTTGTTTTCATTATTACATCATTTTTGGTTGGTTTTTTTTCAAGGGAAAAAGTGTGCCTTGGCACAAAAAAGGTTGGGAAACACTGCACTAGTAACTAGCTCTTCCAGTGATAATAGTAGCAGTAAACGGAAGTGATCCAGGTGTTTTTTCATGAACATAGTTAACTTTGAAGCGATTGGTCTTCTCTTTGGAGTGTGAAAATATATTTAGATCCTCAAATTAAACTCGGAGATTCAAAGAGCGCATCCGTGACAAAAAAAGCCTTTTTCTCCGTTTCGAATGGGGGAAAGTGCCATTTTTCGCAACATAAAAACGTGCCGTAAAAACCTGTAGAAAGAACAAGCCCTAACATGTGTCTGTAGGTCTAAGACAAAATATTCTGTGGCTGTTCGAAAATGATGAAACTGGCTGGGAGTCTTGGGCTAACATTTCAAAAACCGCCTGGTAGTCCATGAGTTAATGAATCTGCCCCCAACAACAAAAACATGAAGTCTGATCACTGCGTTATGACAAGAGTTGCGTTTGAGGGAAAAGATGCACACTAGTAGTCTATCTAGCGGTCCCGTGGCCCAATGGTGCGAAACTGAAAGTTGAGCGCGGCATTTGTTTCACTGAGCCTATCACTCCATCCATTGACTTATCGACCAGCTCCTCCAAAACAACCATCACTTCCTTAAAAACCTCTGCGTCCGTAAATGGTTTGTTGTGACGGGGGAACCCATGCTGCTTTAGGGGACACACTCGTAACCCTCTGATGCTCTGTGACAAGTATTTTGTTGCTGTGTGCATTAGGGTGCATCAAATGCCCCCTATGAAAAAATATTGCCTTGGCTCTATAGTAAAAATGCTCTACACCCAGTAAAAACACACTGTGTAAAATATTTTCAAATTTGGAGAAAATAATGGTGATAGTCAAAATCTTAGAATAGAAACAGGGCTGGACTGACCATCTGTCATAGCGGGCATTTCCGGGTGGGCCCTGCACCCTCATGGGGCCCCATTTTTTTTATTTTTTACATTACTGGAAATAGGGGCCCACCGGTGAATCAGTTCTCCGCCACTATATAATGAGGAGGCACCTTAAATCCAAAAGTGCCTGGTCCCTACAGTATTTATCCCCCAGTCCATGAATAGAAATGGACATTTCGGTGCATCAAGCTACCCAATAAAAAACATATTGCCTCAGCTGTGTCATAAAAATGTTCTATGCACAGTAAAATCATTCTGTGTAAAATATGTTGAAATTTAGATGAATTCTACTGGGCCCACCAGGCCCATGAAAATACAAAACAATGGTGGTAGTGATGGGCAACCTGGATTCCAAAGCTGAAGTCCAGTGCCACATGTTCCAAATATAGCCAATATAATGAACCAGCTGACCCACTGCTAGTATCAAGCAAGAGATTGCGAAGCTGTATGACTTTTGTTTGTTTCACCTGTGGGCCAACTGTTAATACCTGGTGGAACATCTGTACTAAAGCTGTGAATGCTCCTTGGAATTACTTGTGTTTTTTCAAGAAATCCCTGCAGCAGTTCAATAGAGTACAGTCAAAACAACTGTAGCCTATGTGATGTTGGAAAGAGTGGCTTCCCAAAACCTGTACTTAAGTGACTTCTAGATATGTCATGAGCATCACCAGGTCCAGAGTTCATTGCCAAGGGCCTCTCAGGTAAGTTATGGTACTCATCCGATGGAGTAAAGTGAAATACCACCACAGGCGATGGGATAAAGAAGTAATGGCACTCTTCGATACAGTTGTATTGACTGCCTTGTAGCCTAGTCATTCCAAGGAGCATTCACAGCTTTAGTACAGATGTTGCTCCATGAATTGTAGGCCCACAGGTGAAACGCACAAATATAACAGTCATACAGCTCTGCAATCTCTCGCTTGATACTAGCAGTGGTCCAAGGCAGCCAGGAATTGATATTGTGTCGCTAAACAGCAATTTTGCCTGTATATAGCAGTTTGACCATCAGTCTGTCCCGAGACTGAAGTCTGTGTAAGTGGATCGACTGAATACACTGTTTGTGCTCCCAATACAGGTGATTTCACTAATTACCTCATCAACCTGGCTTAAGTGGTAATTAGGATCAGCTGGTTCATTATATTGGCTGGGGCAAATGTGTCACCGGGTTTGTCCACCTCTGTTTTAAGACAATGGGAAACCTGGATTCAAAAGCTACAATCCAGTGCCACAGATTTCAAATTACCTGGTTTTACCTGTCCAATTGCCCTAATTGGAAAGGTAAAACTAGGTATGTCATTTGGAATATGTGGCACTGGACTTCAGCTTTGGAATCCAGGTTGCCCATCACTATCACCATTATTTTGTATTTTCATGGGCCTGGTGGACCCAGTAGAATTAATCTAAATTTCAACACATTTTACACAGAGTGACTTTACTAGAACATTTGTATCACACAGCTGAGGCAATATGTTTTTATCGGGTAGCTTTATATAGGGCCAAGGCAATATCTTTTCATAGGGGGCATTGGATGCACCCTAGTGTGCATATCCAGCCTGTTTCGAACCCACGACCTGTGCCTTTAGATTTCGTCGTAGTTTAGCAAACTATTACTTTTTGATTTTAACCTATGATCTTTTATTTCATGAGCCAAATAAGATTCGAACTCACAACACTCAGCACTGTATTTGCACAACAACGCCCCACTTCATGCCTCTAGAGTAATTTAGCTAGCCTAAATAGTTAGAGGAGGAAACATAAAAATATTCCCAAAAGAGCGTTTGAACCCACAATCCCTACCACTGCATTTGCACAAAACCACATCATACCACTTCTGTTTCTTTAAAAGAATGTTTTAAAGCAGACCTATGGGCAAATTAGCTTATCAGGTCTAAATTTACAAAACTCTGAGGTTTAAATGTAAAACCCATATGACATTCTATGCCTCGACTCTGATCATGTCATTTACTCTGTCTTCGTTTTACCGTACGGAAGTTAGACTTGATATTTTACCCAGTTCTAGTTATATAATGTGCAATACTTCAAATAGTGATTACATTTTTTGCTGAATTTGATGACACTCTTGCCAGGACTTGCACCCGGATTTTCCACCCAAAGGATAGCTGTGTTACTTTTACACCAGAAGAGTTGTGTGAAATCTGCATCAAAGAAGTTTTCAAGGAACTCATTTGGTTGAGCTTAAGCTCGTAAGCCCCAACACCATGTCAAGGTAGAGTTCACGTTGGGGTTTTTTTTCCCCCACACAGAACAAGGTGGGTTATTTTTGTTTTTTTTTCTGCGGTTGTTTTTTTTTGTTGAATTTTTTTTCTTTTTCTTTTTTTTTTTGGTAACGTAAAGTACATTTTAAAAAAAAAAACATGTTAAAAACAAAGAGGGGAGGGTGAGGGGTAGAAAGAACTATTTACAAAAAACAAAAAAATCAAGACCTTAATATTTTCTCCCTCTTGTCCACAAATGACCTAAATGTATGCACCGCGTGTCCCATGGCCTGTACATCTTTTATGTACATGACATAGGCCTCGCGGTGCGATTTTCTCTTATCCCTCGGAATAGCAGAGGGCTCTTCGCCCATCCACCTGCACCTTGTGTTGGGGGGCTGAAATCTCAATTCCCCCTTTGTCCACAAGGGCAGGTGGATCGTCAGTGTCCATCTGGACGTCCCCCGAATGGAGGGTTTGGAACTCCATCTGGCCACGTTTTCTTTTCTCTGCTTCTACAGGAGAAGCTGCTGCTCTGGATTGTGGGGGGACTTGGGTGGGGATGGTGTCATGCAGTTGGTAGATATCAATGTTTGTGATGTGTGGCAGTTTAAATGATGACAGCAGCAGCTTCTCCTGTATCTGCCTCAAATCCAGAGGCAGCCTCTTCTGTAGTTGTTGAAAGTTATCGAGGCCCACCTCCGTGCTGTTTTGTTAACGCCACACAGGATACAAATCCAGCCCTGTATAGTGAACTATTTGTGTCTGATAAGTTCATGGTGTATTTTTACATCAATCCATGGCCACGAAATATATTATCATCCAGGCTTTTTAAATTAAGTAAAAACTTTCGTGCTGTAAGTAGCACGGACGGCCGGCATATTTCTTCTTAGAAAGTTTTCTGTATTTACTAGGTAGCCCGGCCCCCCATCTCGCTCCTGGCGATTTGATTGGCCCTGTCATCGGATAACTTTCAGCCTCGCAAAACGGCCGGGGTCCGCTAGACTGCCCCCTGGAGCAAATTCAATTTGCGGTCGCTAGGGGAGTCCAGACTTCTAGGCTACAAAATATTAGCAAGGTATGGCAACTTCGCCAGCCATTGAAAATTATGCAGTTGGTTGTAGAGCTCCTCTTTCTGGTGCATGAACAACTTCACTTCGTGACGCAGCTCAAAAAGACGAGTTAAAACTTTGCCACGGGACAGCCAACAAACCTCCGTATGGAAAAGGACTTTTGTGTGGTCGCTCCCCATTTCCTCGCATAGAACTTTAAAAATGCCCATATTCAGTGCTTTGCCTTTGATGCCGTTGATGATTTTGACAGATTTGAGATACAGGCATTTTCTTCAACTGCCAGCTGTTCTCTGTGAATGCAGCAGTGGGATGCTGCCGTGAAAAGAGCTACTGCGCGTATGCGCACAGCCAGTCCTTTGTGCTCTGTGGTCATCGTAGTTGTACCGTCAGTGCAAATACCGACACACCTCGTCCAGTCCAGGCCATTCTGGCAAATGAAGGTATTCAATAGTGATGTGTCGGTCGTGAACGAAACGGCCCTAAGAACCGGGTCTTTGAAGTGAATGATGGGAACCGGCTCCGCAATGGGAGCCGTTTTTATTTTTTTGTTTGTTTTGTCCTTCTCTCCCCCTCCCTCTCATCGTGTGTATCCTCTAAAAGTGCCAGTGGTTACAGCGCAGGTGTTACAGACACACTCACAGTGATCAGAAATGCATAGTATGTATTAATACCTTTTTAATATTCTTTGTATTTCGGTATGTTGCGTCATCATTTAACGACTGATTAGTGTTATTCATAAAGGCTTTTACACATCATGCACTGCCCAAAGCGCTTCACAATGTCAATAATGAAACAAAATTAACACTATTAAGGTCCTGCTCACACTGCACGATGGAATTTCACTATTTAAAAGTTCACATCTCACGACTCACGTCCTCACACTATACGGCTCGACAGTCGGATGCGGGCGAAATGCTTCCACTAGTCCACGGGCCAGGTGAGATGTCGGTACCACTCAGAGGGGCAAAGGATGACTATATTTTTTGAAAAGATACATGTCTGAGGATAACATTTTTGTATGATAACCCTTCTGGATTTACAGCCAAGTCAGGCTTATCAGCTGTCAAAGTGACACCCCCCCATTAAAATTAGATGCTTTTGAGACAGGCGCATGTCTTGCTACTGGCCTTTGTTCAAGGCATATAGAACAATTTCATATTGCCATGTGTGATACCATTGTAATTTAAGCCCTTCCGTGAACATTTTGAATAAGTATAGCCAACCCTGGAGCTCCTCAAACTTGTCCTCACACACATTTTTCAACCATATCTGCCCATACCATCTTTTGTCATTTAGTCCTGTGGCATCAGGGAGTATCAGAGAGACCAAATCAAAACACTAACATAATGCCATGGGTCTGAGGAATCCGAAAATGTGTCATTTACTCATATTATCTCCTTTTGAGGGGGTGATTTGGAGTCTTGTATGACACATGGCATTTTTCACAAAGCACAGTTATGGGCAGTTTTGACATGTAGGTAAATATGTTGAAACTCTGTCACATACGCAAACCTCAACACTCTATATTTTAGATGTAGCAATCAATAACAATTGATGAGCTTAATCATGGACAACTTGCTACTTTTACAATTGCCTTTCTCTTCATTTGACTCCAGGTGTAACGTCCATAACGATGGAATTGCTCGTTTGGTAATTACTCAGGTTTTCAATGCTATTGGCTTTTCATGGGTTTGTGGGTTGTACTTTGTGTTTTTTTTCAGTCTGACCATTTCTATTTAGTTTGTTACCTGAGCAGTTTTCTTTGGGACAGCATTGTTGGTCAGTGTTCTGCTTAAGCTTAGTGAATGTTGCCCCAGCTCTGCAGGGTTTCAATCTTGAGAGTTGGTGGCCAGTTAGGCTACTCAGTGCCAGCACATCAACCTATGAAACAACCATTTTACATCTGTCTGTTATGGTGACTGTGTATTAATCATTATGTCCAGTGAGGAAGTAAATGACAGTCAACAGCAAATGCAACAACCAATGGAGTGTGTAATTCACTGCTCTGAAGATAAAAGTAACCTGGTAACACTTCAGGGAGTTGAGTCTTGGAGATCTCTGCTCAGGGCAGCTCAGATACGGAATCATGTTCCAATTCTTGAAATTCTGAAAGACCTTCCCGAGGGCCAGATTCCGACACTTAATTACCACCGTAAGTGCCATAGTATCTTCACGATGAAGAAACTTCTTGACAGCATTCTTGAAAAAGAGAAACAAAACTCTATAAGCTTTAGTGAGAAGACAGAACCCAAAAGATCACTTCGACAGGTCTCTGGAACATCTAGGACTTACAGTGACGAATGCCTATTTTGTCAGAAAACTCACAAATATGTAGGAAACAATAACAAGGAGAAATTGGTACAGTGTAGAGAACTTCGAGCTGATGAAAACATACGGAAGGTGGCAGAATCCTGGCAATTTTGAGTAGAGACCTTGTAGCAGCAAAGGGACACTACCACAGATCATGTTACAGATCTTGCACAAGAAAAGACATCCCTAAACCTCAGTCACTCTGTGATAATGAATGTACTGCTGAGGCCCAGTATGAAGATGCTGTAAAATCATCATTTGATGAGCTATTCCAGTTCATCAAGGTGGAGATTTTTGCCAAACCTGAAGTGATGACTATGATTGATCTGACATCTAGACTGGTTTTGTCTATGCAATCGAGAGGAATAACCCATGTGAAAAATACAACAAAAAAGCACATTCGGCGAAAACTGGAGCAAGAATTTGGAGGAGCACTGCATATCTTTCCTGATCACAATAGCAAACTCCTGGTCTATCCAGACAACCTCTCCATGAGGGAACTTGTGATGGAAAACAACAGGCTAAAAATTACTGCCAAAGATGCTGTAGCAAAAGTAGCAATGAATTTGAGAGCAGACATCAAGAAACAGCATGTTCCTCAATCATGGCCACCTGATGTTAAATCAGAAAAAGAATGCCCTACCATTCCAGAGTCTCTTTGTGCTTTCCTGTCTCATTTACTCACAGGCTCTCTGGATGTTCATCACACAACTGCGAGAGTCCAGCGGCTTGTGCAGTCATATGGTCAAGACATTGTGTATGCAGTGACATGTGGAGCTATAAAACCCTCCAAGCACATTATCCTCCCATTTACTGTGAAGTCATTGACAGGAAATGTGGAGCTAATAAATATTCTAAACCGATTAGGCCACTGTGTGTCTTATTCACAAATGGAGGAGATTGTCAGCCTTGTGTCTTCAAAAACTTCTTTTGGCTGAAAGTGACATAGCTCTGCCCACTAACATCCATCCTGGCTTATTCACTACTCTAGCATGGGACAATGTTGACCGCATGGAGGAAACAGTCAGTGGCAAAGGGACGTCTCATAGGGTAAATGGTATTGCTGTGCAAGCAAAGACATATGACCATGATGCCGTTCAACCCATGCCCACTGTACCCAAAACAAAGCAGCGAAGCATCAGTGCATCTGCAACAATGTTGCCCTCTTACAATGCTGGGCAACGAGTTGGACCACCACAAAGCAAATGTGCAGACATACATACAGCAGTCAATACTCGGGTTGCTAGAAAAAAGAACATTGTATGGGTTCTGTCACGTATGCAACAACAAGTGGGACAATCAATCAGCAGTTGGACAGGCTTCAACATCCTCACTCGGGATAAAATGTTGATCCTCCCCAACAATATAGGCTACCTACCCACTATCAATGCCCCAGCAACACAACTGGCTACTGTCAATGAGGTGCTTCACCAGTCATTACAGATCATGCAACAGTTAGGCCTTACAAAGATTGTTTGTGTGTTTGACCAAGCTCTTAATGCAAAGGCTGTTGAAATTGCATGGAAACACAGTGAGTTCCAAAACATCATCCCCAGACTTGGTGTATTCCACACAATTTGCGCAATGTTGGGAATTCTAGGGAAATGCTTTGTAGATGCTGGCCTGCGAGACCTCTGCATTGAATCTGGTGTTGTAGCTGAAGGTTCTATAGCTGGTGTAATGGATGGCCATAAGTACAACAGGGCAGTGCGAGTACATAAACTTCTGTATGAGGCATTAATGCGGCTGGCCTGGAATGGTTTCCTGGCCTGGTTGGAAGATAACCACCCCAATGCCAAAGGTCACCTTGAGGAGACACAGAAGTCAATTTGTAGCCTCAGAGAAGAAATGTCACAGGATGCTTTGCAGGAGGTCCTTGAGAGCAGCCCTTGTGCTCACATCTTCGAGCTGTTCGAAGTGTACTGTGAGTTTCTTAAAAACGACAATGGCACTCTTTCTGCCTTCTGGATGTCCTACTTGGATATGGTTGAAATTGTGTTAGGACTCATAAGGGCATCTAGAGAGGGAGACTGGATACTGCACCTGGCAAACATTCGGGCAATGATCCCTTGGTGCTTTGCATATGACAGAATAAATTATGCACGCTACCTTAGTTTCTACTATTCACAAATGTCTCAACTACCGTCCACACACCCAGATGTGTTCAAAGAGTTCATGGAAGGCTATTTCTCGGTTCAGATGGGCTCCACCAATCCCTTTGGTCACATTCCTGTTGACCAGACCATGGAGGAAACAATAAACAAAGACACTCAGACAGCAGGAGGGACAAAGGGGTTCAGTCTGAAGCCAGCAGCTGTGACAAAATATTACCTGACAGCTGAATACAGATGTTTGTTCCTCAGACAGCTGAGAGACATGATCGGTCAAGGCAGTTCCAAGCTGTCCCACCCAGACCTGCAGGCTCCAAGGATCATGAGAGATGAGAAAGATGTTAAGTCTCTTATTGACCTTTGGAAAACAACTGGGTCAATCCTTTGGCCCCCAATGACATGGACCTGGTTAGCCTCTCAACGGGCTCCTTTGCTCCCCCTGATGTGACCACAGATCTCCTGCAAGCCTCAGAGGTAGGGGAAGTGGCTTATCAGGAATTTAAACGGTCAAGACTGGAAGAGGACCCCACATCTTTAAAATTCTTCTTGAGAAGATAACCAAAAGAGGCCTGAAAACATTCTCCAACATAAACAGTAAAAGACCTCATAGAATGAAAGGTCAGGATGTTGTATTGAAGGCTGATCGAAACCTCTTCAGTCACATGATACTTGTGGCTGAAAGCAGGAATGTTAATATGAAGGATGTTCTTGCTCATCCCCTTGGTCCATTGCCATGGGCACTGGCAAATTCTGATGGTACCTTACGAAAAACCAACAAGGCTGCACTGGCTAGAGCGCTTGAAAAGAATATGTCTCCTGCAGAGCACATCCAAACTCCATCTACCTGCATTATTGATGGAATGAGCCTTGTTCAAAAAATGAATGGCGATAATAAAACCTTTGCACAGGTGGCAAAGTCACTGCTGATGATGGTCCTGCAAGAAAGTAAAGAGAGTGAGAGAATAGATGTTGTTTTCGATGTGTATCATCAAACCTCCATCAAAGATGCTGAACGAATACACCGGGGTGCAGAATCTGCAGTCCAGCACAAGAATCTTGTTGGTGGACATTATGTAAGACAGTGGAGGAAATTCCTGTGTAGCTCTGCCAACAAGACCTGCCTCATAAAGTTTTTGGTGGCAGAATGGAAAAATACACAGCACAGACAACTGCTGCAGGGCAAAACTTTGTACATGACATGTGAGGAAACATGTTACAAGCTGACAATGGAGAAGTGTGAGGAAGAAACAGAGTTGCAGTCAACACATGAGGAAGCTGACACACGTTTGCTCCTGCTTGCATTGCATGCATCCAATGCAGGATCAAAGTCAGTAATCATCATAGCTGAAGACACTGATGTCATAGTGCTTTGTCTTGCATTCCAGAAAGATATCGGCTGTCCTATTTATCAGAAATGTGGAACGCAGACTCGTACTCGTTTTATTGACATCACTAAATTGGCATGCTCAGTTGGATATGGTGTGTGTGATAGTCTAATTGGCCTACATGCCTTCACTGGCTGTGATACAGTCAGTGCATTCGCTGGACAGGGGAAGGTGAAGGCCCTGAAGATGGTGAAAAAGGATGCCTCATTCCGAGAGACCTTCACTCAACTTGGAAAGTCGTGGGATGTGACAGAGGACCTTCTCCAAAAAATTGAACACTTTACCTGTTGCATGTATGCAATCAACAGCAGCACAAGTAAAGTGAATGAATTGCGTCACCAGCTGTTCCGTGCCAAAAGAGGAACTATTGAATCGAGCCAGTTGCCACCGTGTCGAGATTGTCTGTCTGTACATGCATGTCCGACGGTCAAATTACCAAGCAGCAATTTGGAAGTGCTGTCTTCAAAAATGTCCCATGGTGCCAAGCCCAACTTTGCATGGATGGACAGTCAGTGATGGCAAGTTGGCCATTCATTGGACTGCACCAGAAGTTGTTTTGGAGCTTCTGTCATGCAAGTGTGTCTGTTTATGCAAACTTCCCAATTGCTCATGTCTGTCAAATGGACTGAAATGCACAGACATGTGTAAGTTGCAAACCTGCACCAACCAAAAAGGAGATGATGAGCTTTGAACTTGGGGAGTCAGATGAAGATAGTGATGAACTCTTAGAGTGATAATCATACTGTATTTGGTCTGCTTAGTGTTTCATTTTTGGTCTATAGTTTATGTCTTCAAATAAAAAAGCAAAAACAAAAAAAAGGATGAAAAGTGAAAAATACAAAAAAAAGAATAAAAATGATGAAATGGAATAAAACAAAAAGGTCTATGTCTGACAGAAGACTGAACATAACATACAAAAATGTTATCCTCAGACATGCATCTTTTCAAAAAATATAGTCATCCTTTGCCCTTCTGAGTGGTACCGACATCTCACCTGGCCCGTGGACTACACTGTGCGACGCGATAGGCATGTTTCCCCGGTCTGCAGAGGAGGGAACATGCGCACCTGAGGTGGGGATTAGGTCTCGCTCAACAGCGAATCGCACGGCCCTATTAATTTGTGCATGTGAAGTGTCAAATCGGGTCACGAGCCACGACCAGGATTTCAAACAGCTTTGATTTTCTTGCGACCCTGCAGTTGCACGATCGTGATGCGAAATCGCTTGTCGTTGCCCCATCTACACTACACGATGCGAGACTCGCGATTGAGCAGGAAATCGGCCCGACTGCCAAAAGGTTGTGCGAGTGCCAAATTGGGGCAAAAGTCGCACAGTGTAAGCCCAGCATTGAAGCTCCTCACACTTTCACCCAAAAAACGCTACGGGTTAGTCGATACAGTCCTTGGGCCTCATTTATAACGGGTGCGTACGCACAAAAGACTGCGCACGCCAAGTTCACCGCAAGGTTTGGTATTTATAGAAAAAGAACTTGGCGGTAAACATGCGCAGCTCCACGCAAAGTTTGACCCATGAGTAGGCACTAAACAAAAGACCAAACGCGGAAAGCGCGACCTCGGGAGGTAGCTGGAAGAACGACCCGAAATTGGTTGAAGAAAAAAATCAAAGGTCACGTGTCACGATAGTCACTTTAACATTAGTAAATCCAGTTCGCCACGAAAACGCGGTTGTTTGTTGTTTGGTAATGGTGGAAAATAATAAGTAGGCCTACCTGGCCAATCCATAGCCACATGCATGTAATAGACGCTTGAAATTGTACGTTTAGGATAGGCCTACGTTACATTTGGAAATACCCTACATTTTATTAACAATAACCACGGACCTTTCCAGTATCGGGCTATAATCGTATCGGTAGGCTATACAGTGTTCCGAGTCTGCAAGGAATTACGTCAACATTTAAGCCAGTTGCAGAATCATCTGCTCGAGTCCCAAGTGCATCTGTAATGGTTGATTTTCTCAGCCATACTGGCAAGCGCAAGTGCCATACTAATGGACAGCTTCGTTTCTCTTGTTGCATGTCATTTCTTTTCCATGCGGTTATTCGTCATCAAAGCAGAGGTGTGCATTTGACAGCTGGCCTTATACACTGATAATGTACGTTTATAATAGACGGGTGGGAGACGTGACGCCTTGTTTTCTTCATAACATTGGTTAAAAACCTACAAAACTGTTATTTTCCTTTACAAAACAAATGTCAATGAAAGAAGATGTGGTACATTATGTTTCATATTAGTCTTAGATGAGAATGTAACAGGTTGGACTACAGCTGAAAACAGCTGCCCGTGTGGGCGAGGGTGGAGCCCTTCCGGTTAGTATAAATTGCCTACTATGTTGTCTGTTAGCCAGGTGTGGCTAACCTCAGTACCGGTTGGCGCTTGGGGAAGCCCTGTACGCTGGGTGAAGTAGGTGATGTTGGCGTGTTGGGTGTTGGACCCACACTGGAGCGCGTAGAGCGCAGCTGAAATGCGGATGCCAGGTTGCCGCATGTAGCCTAACCGGCTCGAAGGTAAGCCCTTCTGTGTGCACCTGGCGATAGCCAATTATGTTTGTACTGTGGCTAACGAGATGTTGTTTCACTGCAGCATTGCATGGTGAAGCAAGGGTCAACCGTAGACTTCCAAGCTCGGTCCAGTGCTTCCCAATTGCAACTGAAGGTAATTTCTAATTAACCGTCACTCTGTGCCTGTGGCTTTCATGCCACACCTTGCTCATTGATAATGGCATTTCCCTGGCATTAACCCAGTCTGTCTTGTGCTTTCTAGGTTGAGCACATTATTGTCAATTGGCTGGGGTGGGGGGACGCCGCCGTCTTTTCCCGGTGTTTGTGTTTGTTATTTTGCCTTTTACCACCACGAGCTCTTTTAGTAGTGGCATGTTGTTGTTCCTTTGCGCAGGTGCGTGACGCTTTCGTCTTTCAGCCATACGGTCTGACATGGTCAGCTCCAGTCACCCACCCCTTAGACAAGGGATGAGTGATTGGGGACTGGCCGGTTGAGATTTGTAGCAGTATCGTGTAAACTTATTGGTGAGGTGTACGTAGATCCCCTGAGTGGTATAGTAAACTCTCTGCCAAGAGGCCTGATTTGATAAACATAGGCTACCTCTTCACTGTGAATCATTTCAGTGTGCTGTGACTTATTTTGTTTATTTTGATTATGTTTTGTGTGTACAGTTTTGATTGATTGCAGTGTTATTTTGCATTCGCAGTGCAGTGTGTAGTTAACACACTCAGTAAATTACCTGTACTAGGCCTACTCAGTGCTCTCGCACTTAAGCCGTCACCGTTTCACGATAGCCTATGTACCTGTATTGACTTAAGTAGAGTTAAGACTCTGTTTGTGTATATGGACTCAAGTGAACTGCCTGCTCATTTTGAAAACGAATAAGACTGAAAGCAGAAGAAAATAAAAACTATTGTATGTGCAACAGCTGTGTCATCCTTGTCATCTAGAACCTGTCGGGGAAAATTGTATTTTTAACATCTGGGTTGTCTCACCCTTAACGAGACTGGCGTAGTCACCTTTTAAAACCTAATTGCTTAAAAGTTAGTAACCCTACCAACCTCCACTCTGCTACATTTTGGCGTATGCAACAGCTGTGTCATCCTTGTCATCTAGAACCTGTCGGGGAAAATTGTATTTTTAACATCTGGGTTGTCTCACCCTTAACGAGACTGGCGTAGTCACATTTTAAAACCTAATTGCTTAAAAGCTAGTAACCCTACCAACCTCCACTCTGCTACAATAAGAAACATTTTTGTTGAGATTTATGTAAAGGTTTATATGTCAAATTTCCTGCGGTGTGACTGTAACATTAATGAAACAATATATAATAATATATATATAAATTAACCAACAACATTTTGAATAATGTATGAAGCATTTGGCATGATTGCATAAATCTTAACTTTAGATTAAGATATGTGAATGTGGAAAAAACTCAAGACAGTAATATTAACTACAAGTTCAATTTCGTAACACAAATTGCGTCCTGTGGGGTGACCTGTATGTCAATGTTTGTGAATGGGCAGCTGCAAGGCCAATTACAAGGGTCTTAAAGACTGGCTCCTAACCAGTCAGTACCTCGGTTATTGGAGAGTGCTGTGGAAGTTTAAGGTGACTCTTAACCTCTTAATATGTCTTCATATTGCAATCTTTCTGTCACGCAATGCTTAGGTTCATTTTATGGTGTCCTGTGGTGTGACTGCTCTTATAGGAGGAAAAAAAGGTTTTTTTATTAATGAAAACGCATATTAAGATTAAACACGATATCATTATCAAGTTAGCATGAGCTCAGATGTCAGTCATGTATACAAAAGGATTAAAATGGCCATAATGCAGTGAATTCCCTGTGGTGTGACTCCATTTTCCTGCGGTGTGACATGCCTATGCTATGTGTTGATGCAGGACACATTTTCCCAAAAATAAGGTGAAATTCCACAGACCACTGAGTGCTTTATTTTTTTCTATTTTTTTCCAATTTTTATCCATTTTTTTCAGGAATTTGAAAAACTTTTTTTTTTTTTGCGTTACGCCCTTAAACGTCAACCACCCACACACATTTAATAAATACAGACTAGAAAATGTCCATATGTCATGCTGTCTGTGGATATGTCGATCGACAGTTGGAGCGTCGCTTTGAACTGAAAGCAGACAGCTGCGCGCAGTGACCAACGGCAATTGTTGAAAAAAGTTTAAACCCGGTGCATATGAGGTGCGATGAGACAGCGAAGAGATTTTCTACCGGTGAATTTCACATGGGGACATGCCATGTGAGATGTTTCCTTGACGCAGCTATTTTTCCCTTTGCTCACAACTCAATTAATACTAGCCTACATGTCCATGACTTGGCAGGTTCATGCCCATGCCATCCTTATTTTATTTATTTTTTACTTCTGGTATAGCGATTTGTCAACATAACCATCCACATGCTGCAATTCAAGGTTTTATTTTTGTAGCCTACGACTTCCCAAACTTAACCGCTCCACTTTGCCCAACGTTCTCTAAGCCTATCTAATAAAACTGTTTGCTCCACATGTGGTAAATAGGCTATCTCATCTGCTTTCCGCACGCCGTCCACAGATATAAATATTAATTTTGGGCGTTTCACTCAATATTCATAGATAATTATGGGTGTGTCCACAGGTGCGTACATTTGCTGCAACTTCAGAGTCAGTTGGGATTTATAAAGGGAAATCGACGTGGAACGTGCGTGCGCCATGCTTTATAAATCTGAATATTTTCTTGCGCACGCACATCCTGAGTTTCGTGCGTGCGCCATCTTTTGGCGCATTTCTTCCGCAAAGTTTTATAAATGAGGCCCCTTGTGTTTTGACTCAAAGTGGCGTTTCCAATTGGCCGGCTTCATTGACTCGTTGGATAAGACATCGTAGCACAGGACACAGTGGGCAGTGTTGCCTAAAGAAAATCAGCCAAGGTCACTATTAGCTCGCTAAAAAGTCACTAGATGACGTCATGACGGTACTACAGCTTCACGCACGGCTAAACGTGGATTTTAATGTTGAGGCGTGTGATTTTTTTAAAAAGAAGAAAACCACCTCAACCATAGCCTAGGCCTATTATTGTTGAGACAGTTGGTTAAAATGAAGCAGACTCGTGAAACCATCCTGCAATTACAACGAAATTGGATGCCCCTCAGCAGTATTATTTCAAGTATTTGGCAGCTATTAAACATTGAATATTTTCTGGATCTGCGATGTGTCTTCTACATTTGTTGGGAACGTCCTCACCACGGTGCTTGTCTTTCTCTTTTAATAAGGCTACTGTAAAATTAGTCCATCAATTAACAGGTGATTCTATAGGCTAACTGAGTATTGGCTGCAAGTTATTCATAGGCCAAAATGTGGCGTAGCCTACATGTGTCATCTTTCATATTTATACCCGACGCGACTGCCTCATCGCAATGTGTTTTGATGTAATGCCTTGTAAATATCAATTGCTGGGAAACCTGCATTGTACTGCAGTATAACATGACAGTTTTTTCTGCAGTCCTCACATTAAGTATTAGGCTACCGATGCCTGATTTTATACACGCTAAAGCAGTGTTTTAGGTAATGTAATAAAAAATAGGGTTTTTTTAGCTGCAAAACTGACTGTGCTTTGGTCATACTAGTAAATATTGGTTTATTATTCATAAAACATTAATGAGAAGATCAAAATTGGCAATAGGCAGTTTCAGTGTCATTGAGCTCCATAAGGTAGTTGCAATAGCTACTCTGGCCATCCTGCACCACCATCTTACACGGTGCACCTTTATGATTATATGCTTTTGCCTTTAGGTGCAGGAAAATAATCAGCACTTTCTGATTTACCACAGCCTTCGGACACTTCAATCATCTGGAACTTCAGCTACCAGACATACGGAAAGCAACGATATATCATGCAGACTCACAATCTTTCTGATTCAGAGAGGACAGACATGGTCAGTAGAAGACCATCCCAGGTACATGCTGACTTTGATATTCCAAAAAGACAGGATAGGAGATGTTAACATCATCAGCATAGAGATTTATGAATACAGTATGACTAAGTGCCTTTTATTACAAGTAAAACTGTTCTGATACCATTCTGGTGCCTGTTGTTATGAAGTGTTGGCTCTTCAAGAATGTTGTGAGGAACTGCAAAAAAAAAAAAAACGGCAAGACAACCAATGGGTTGAGTGGCAGCAAAATTTAGTGCGTGGGGGGCGCTGAACTCAAACTTGCCTAGGGCAGCAAAATGACTATATGAAATATATAATAGAAATAAAAATACATATATATGAAACAGCCAAAAGTAATGGTGTGTGGTAGTAGAGCCTACACTGTAAGAGATTTCCTCTGCAAAATAACGGCAGTTACTGGCAATTATATTTACCTGTAATTCTACTGTTACTTCACACCAAAGATCAAATACAGCTCAGTGCTGTTTAATGTACCACAGTATATAACAATTTTTCAGCAGCAATTGAACTGTTAAAATAACACTACTCTACAGAACGTTCACAGTATTAGTATTTTTAAACTAATAGTGTTCTACAATATTTATACAGTAGTATAGGTAAAATAACAGTACACTACAGTTAAAAAGTTGACGAGTGTACTGTGAGATAGCAGGCAATTACTGGGTCATAGTTGCATTCATGAATATGGCCATGGCAACTTCCCTCCCACCCATCATTCTCCATACCCTGGCCATGTTACCGCCCCACCGTCCCATCGGTCACCATCACTGAAGTGACTTGAGCATGATACCATGCCGCCACTATGCTATATTGAGATGCTTGTTTGCGGTGGTCCTTTGAATGTGTGGGGCATGAATACGTGAATCAGTGTACGTAGTGCTATGTTATAATGACAATGGGAGTGTGCGAGGGGGGCTTTTTAATGTATCAGCTCTTGATAAGCCAATGATGAAAATAGCATTGGTCAGTCTGTAAAAACGTAATTTGCACCAAGTAGCACAGCAAACAGGCAGCACTACAAGCTAGCTCTCAAAGCCATGCCTAATTTGCAGCAAGTACATTATATGCAACAATGCCACAAATGATGCCACATACAGCAAGTGCCACAAAGCAAGCTTTCACAAAGAGGAAAGTATGCACGCCTATAAGCAAGCTTGTAGGCAAGCCATGCAGGCCAGCCATCAGGCAGGCAAGCAACTGAAGTGTTGATAGTCCAGATTTATATACAGGTGCTAGAGTACCATGTGACCAGAGTAATCAGGCATTTGGCAGGTGAAGGTCGTAATTGAATAATGGCATAACAGCCCTTAGTACTCAGGTGAGGTCAGGCACTGATTATCAGATTGGTTTAGATGGGACTGCTTGTTGCAAGAGTGTTACAAGTTCTTAAAATGTTTCAGCCATTCACATTTTCATCACTATCAAAATGCATGTGCTACTCATACTTTGCTGCATCAAGCACATTTTAAGTATTGTAGTTTCCTTAGAAATTGTTTCATCATGCTTGATAGTATCAGAGAATCTTTAACCAGTGAGAATGACTAAAGTTCTTCTGGTGGTATTGAAGCTTGATGGCGATCACGGACAAGTGGAGGATGAATGTTTCAATGGTGCTGCCTAAAATAACTTGGTTGTTTCCACAACGGCCAATGCTGCTATTGTGCAGTACTTACTGTTTATGCTCAATATGTGACTCAAAGTAGTATTTCCACAGTAGTTTTCTGTTTTTTCGAAAAACAGTAGAATGCTGTTGCAGAATTGCCCTAAATTAACAGCTATGTTTTACAGTGTACTTGATTGATCACGAAGCAACTTAACAATCATCTAAAACTAAATACTTGTAACAGGCTATCTCTGAAACAACATCAGCACAACACACCATGTGAGTTTTCAACAATTTATTAGGTTGTATTTATGAGATTACAGTATGAGAAACAGAAATCTCTCTCTTCATGAAAGTCATTTTTGACAACTAAAATACATGTACTTACTGGCACAAAGAAAAGATTTGAGGAGGTGGCCTGCACATCTTGAATCTTTGTTTGCAGGTGCAGCTGTCTCAATGGAAATCACTTGAAAATGGTAGAATGCAACACTGCTACAATTACGGTCAAGGTTTTAATGTGAAAGCTCTGATGAAGGTCTGATTGACCGAAACGTCTAGCCTAGCGCAGCCAGACCCGTACAGCAAAAAGCTGTACCAGGGTCTAGGAGGGCTGGGCGGCAGTGTGGGCGGGATAAACGGTTGCTTCAGCACTCAACGTCACGCAATAGGATGGTGGAACAACCAATCCCCACACACTTCTGTGTAACGTCACAGCTGTCTTTCACAACGTACACGCGACACGCCCCTTTGTAGGTGCAGCGGCAACTTCGAGCCGTCGTAGCAGTGAATTCGTGTGATGACCACAGCCACAAACAAGTTTCCTAATAAATCGTGTTTTCACTTATACAGTTCAAAAATGCATCGTTTTCAACCACATGGCCCTCCTTGATCAATCAGCGAAATGTCGAGCAATGTGGGGCTTGTTAAATGGTTATATTTATGATTGTTGTCAACATGGCATATTCGGTGTTAGCTAGCTAGCTGTATACCCATAACTAATACATGGCTAGCCGCTAGCTCGGTAGACTAGGTGTCATTCCCATCTATTTAGTAAGCGACTTACAGACTTTCAAAGCTCCCAAATGTCTCGTTTTTAATGACATGGATCTTATTAGAATTTGGGGCAGGCATATAATACAAGGCTGGATACCTAGCTCTGTTATTGACGACAGGTTAGCTAGCCACTAGCGAGGGCCTCTTTGTAGGTGAAGCGGCAACTTCCAGCCGTCGTAGCAGTGAAAGCGTGTGATGACCACAGCCACAAACAAGTTTCCTAATAAATCGTGTTTTCACTTATACAGTTCAAAAATGCCTCGTTTTCAACCACATGGCCCTCTTTGATCAATCAGCGAAATGTCGAGCAATTTGGGGCTTGTTAAATGGTTATATTTATGATTGTTGTCAACATGGCATGGTCGGTGTTAGCTAGCTAGCTGTATACCCATAACTTTCCCTGATTGTCGCTCCCAACGCAGGACGCTCCCCGGTCAGCTCGCTCCCACTAGCCAGACTATCGATCCCATCTATTTAGTAAGCTACTCAAAGACTTTCAAAGCTCCCAAATGTCTCGTTTTTAATGGCATGTGTCTTATTAGAAATTGGGGCCGCAATTTCATTCTACACCTACAGTAGTGGTCTGATAATAGCGTGTGGCTATCTGGTTCTGTAAAATGCTCAACTTAGCTTACCGAGCAGTTTAAAACATCGAATGATCAAATGGTAATGTGTTGAGATCTATTTGTGTCCGATAAGTTCATGGTGTATTATTACATCAATCCATGTCAGCCACGAAATGTATTATCATCCAGGCTTTTTAAATTAAGTAAACACTTTCGTGCTGTACGTAGCACGGACGGACACCATGTTTCTTCTTAGAAAGTTTCCTGTTTACTAGGTAGCCCGGCCCCCCTCGCGATTTGATTGGCCCTGTCATCGGATAACTTTCAGCCTCGCAAAACGACCGGGGTCCGCTAGACTGCCCCCGGGAGCAAATTCAATTTGCGGTCGCTAGGGGCGTCTAGATTTCTAGGCTACGAAACGTCAGCTTTCATATTAAAATCTTGACCGTAATAGTGGCAGTGTTGCGCTTCGTCTATAATTTACAAAGAACAGATTAAAAATCTTAACTAAAGCCATTTCACCGACTGAAAACAAGTTAGTAATTTACCATTAAAAATGGTCAGATAAAAATAATTTGACAACTAAAATATATAGCTCCTTTGTCATACTTTATCAGTAGCAATATGTATGTACTAGAAACCTACCAACGTTTAAAGAAAATTAGCCATGGCTTGGTCAAAGTCTGAAGCTATCAAACTTCCACTATTAGAATCCACCTAACTAATTTTAATCTATCCTAAACCTACAAAAACCCTGCACCATCTCCAAATATATTGACAGCAGTGGCGAATTCCTCTGGTGACATACTGGACCTCATGATCTGTCAGAGATCTGTCAGAGGTGCTTGCAGGCTTGGATGTCTGGGGAAAAACACAAATAAACGTGTGTGAAGGTGAGAACAGCAGCTACAGACAACAACAACTGAGCTGGACAATCTGTCTACCAAAGTCTGTGTTAACACTTCAGAATCGGGTTCTCTGTGTCCACCAAAACATGAACTGGCTCTCGTCAGATCCACGTGTTAAAGTCGGGGTGGATTTTCATATTCGCCCAGCTTCCAGGCGCTGATCCAATTAGGATCGCCCGGATTTTAGGGGATGTTATAGTCAAAGATTAAACAGAGTGGCAAAGGGAAAACTGAAATGAAATGTGACAGTTGTTTCAGACAACACTGGTGGAATGCATCAACATAATTTCTCCCATTTCAACTGTGGTGTTGAATCTGTGAGTATAAAGTAGAATGTAAAAAAAGCACATGGAATTCTTTTTTTTATAAAACCACGACTTCAGAGAGCTAAGTGTACAGCAAGAATCGTCTCGTAGACTAAGAAAAGAACGGGCTTGATGTATCTCACTCTAGGCTATAAGACGATTTTTGCATATAGGAAGGATTTTTTATAAAACTACGCCTTCAGAGTGCTAAGCTTATAGCACCAGATGAAACTTTGTGGAGCAAGGAGGGACAACATCAGATGGGAGCCAGGGTAACCAATTCACGCCTGTCTGCACAATATATGTATAAGATGAATGAAACAAAATCAATCATATACGTGTATTCATTAAATTCATTAAATATCTGCCTGCTATAAACACTAATGAGGACTTCATGTTATTACCTTCTTTATTTTGAGTTCAAACAATCTCGTTACGTTGTTCAAGTAGTTGGCTTCATCCGGAGACAGTGTATTGTCATCGCTCCAGTTGAGGTCATCCGGGAATGGTCCACACATGTAAATCCCACCGTCCATTGGAGTCACTTTCCTGATGGTAACAATGAAGTTGAGTGCAGATGGGTTGTCATGCAGAAAGTATCTGATATCAGAAATTCGCATTGATGACCGTGTCAACGATCCTTGGTCGAGGGGCAGGCGGAAGAATATCTTTGGACTATTTTGGTCTCCATCAGGGTAAGGACACTTTCTCAGATAATGTTTAGGTTCCACAGGAGAAGTCTTGGGTTTCCCCTCAGTGCCAAACTCAAGATTCACAGAACTATCAACCATGGTTACGGTAACAAACAGTGTATTTTCAGCTACCTGGTATTGGATGGATGTTGAGTGAAACCTTGTACAGAGGATCACGGCCTGACTGATCAAGTCCATAGAAGTAAATCCCAGAGTCCTTCCGGGTTACATTCTTGATCTTAACAGTGAAGTAAGGCCTACGTATCAATCTATTGTCATGAAGGGAGTATCTCCAACCTTCAAAAACTTCCCCTGATCTAATTAGAACATCTTCTTCCCAGCAGGGTGCACGACAGAAGTATTTTCCTGTTTGTTGATATCCATCTGGATAATAACACTGGATGTCCACGTCTTCTCCCTCTGTTGCAGACACCTGCCACACCTTTTCTCTGGGGACTCCCGCCTGCACTGCTGCTGTAACTACACACAACAACATAGGATACTTAGCGAATTGCTGATGGTAGTAGGCTACTTTACTTAGCAATAGAAAAATCATTTTATGTAACATTAAAATTTGCCAAATAACACTTCAATAACTAACATTAATATTCTATTGATTTACTTGATTAAAACTTTTTTGATATCCAACATTACTATTAAAATGTGTCCAAAAACATATGACTGCATCATCATTCCTCAATTAAAATGTGATTAGTGTAAAACATCCCTATGTCTGTGTCTGTCTCTAACGTAATTTAGCAACAAACATGTTTAGTGTTGCTATCACTCTGTCACTTAGTGTACGACTTTCACATAAAATGTGTATAACAGCATTGCTGCGACTGTGTCAGTCCTGTACAGCCTCTATTTACAAGGAACATTATATAGACAAAATAATGTTGTGTCTTGACTTTCTGTATTATATGAAAGATATATGTGTGCTGATGTCAAAAACGTCATTGGTTTCAATTAATAGTTGGTGGACGTGGCAAATAAAGCCCATGGACTTAAAACGTCACTAGTTATAGAATTACCCTCTTACAAAGTAAATTCCATAATCAATAAGATGAAGAGTTCTATACACTGGTAATTCCTGCATCAGAGTCACTTGAATTACAATAAATGCAGCCATCACTTTGCTATTTCCTCTAAATGGTAGAGATGTACAGGATCCAAGATCCGGTTCCAGATCCGGCAGGATAATAGGGTTTTTCAGACTATCCGGATCCGACAGGATCTTAAGCAGTGGATCCGGTATCCGGCAGTTACCTAAAAATCAGGATCTGGGGCATCTCTACTTTTTACGTAGCCTAGGCTTTTCAGTCAGTCTTTCACAACCCCAATCGCTGCATGGAGTGAAAGCCCTTTGGAAGCGGCCGTTGAAGGCAGTGTGGCAGTAAGCCAATGAGTCTTTTAAAAAGTTTGCACCAACGTAATAAAAAGGGCCCACGTGTGCAAGTTGGCTATGTCTTTCAACCCTTTCATAGGATCCGGTACCCGATTCCGGATCCGGCAGAAACTTAAGCAGTGGATCCGGTATCCGGCAGTATCCTAAAAATCAGGATCCGGTGTATCTCTACTAAATAGGCCTGCCTAATTTACACTATTAAAGCATATACATAACATTTCCTCTATACATCAGATTTACACCATTAAAACATGTAAATAATGTTCTTATAATGATGCAAGTGTAGCGGGCAGAGCGTAGTGCTGTGTAGGAGGTGCCACTTCGGGTGGCGACGCAAGCCAATTGCGTGCCGAGCGTAATTAGGTGGCACAGGTGGCATGTCATTTCAAATGGTGGCGGGAGCTTGCCAAAGATTGCTTTGTTGGTGGTGCAGGGAGCCAGGAGGTTGTTTGTTTTGCTGTGCGGCCCGTGAAGTTGGAAGTTTGTGTCGGTAGTGCGAAAACGTGAGCAATTTGGGGCTTATCGATCATTAAGCCGCATGCAAGGTGCCTACGTTGTCTTTTGGGAGTTTGCTGGGTGAACCCTGAGTAACACGGGAAGTGTCTGGATCGCAGCTGATATACTGCACTGAGCTGCCGACACGCGCATTTAATCCTTCCTACAGAAGCACGGGCGCTCGCGTTAACCCCTCCTGCGCTGCATTGTAACAACTTCGTTGGGAAGTTTAATCAACATTTAACTGCACCGGTCTCAATCCCAAGAACGGAGCCCAGTCACTGACTGACAGGCGGCCGGTGAGCGCGCGTCTCTCTCCAGTCCTGAGGTGCGCATTTCCTTATTTTAGTTTTAGTCGTGTCTTAAGGTCTCACTAATTCACCAAGCATGATGTTACAACCTGATGCTTTCTCTATTTCAGGAGGACCATTTTAGGAGCCACAGCCACTGATTTCCCTTCGTTAATTTTGTTGTATTTTCTTGTGAGTCTGGTCGGGCACTCCCCTCAGTACGGGTTTTAATTGGAGTTACTGCGCAGTAGGCTACTTTTGGTCCGACAGCCAATCGGTGAGCCACGACGTGGCCCAGCGCAGTGTTACACCCGTCTTTCGTCTCTTGCTTGAGTGTGTGTGTGCGTGTGTGTGTATGAGTGAGTGTGCACTTTGTGTACATGTTGTCTGTGTTTGTCTATTTAACCATGTGCAATATATTTGTTTGAGGACAGTGTGGGTTTGCAGTGCAACACGTGTGTAGTGTACAAACTGTCAATAGTGTTTGCAATTACTTACTAAACTGGGGTGCCGTGAATATTGTGTGCAATATACAGTGTGTGTGATCAATGTGTGTAGGCCTACCCTTTTATTATTTTCTATGTTTGAAGTGATCACCTGTGTGACTATTGCATGAACTACACCTGTTTGGTGTCCACTTAACCACTGTCTGTCTTCAAGTTATTGCTGCATGCCCTAGTGGCCACTATTTATTGTATGTCTTGATTCGTATGTGTTGTCAATAAAATTTGTATTTTTGATTACATCAGCCCCAATTGTTCCTTTACACGAACAGCCTGCATTAAGGCAATTAAGAGGTTAAAAGGTGTTTTGCGCTCAGTAGCGCCCCCTGGTGGTTACACAAGTTTGAGGAGTCTGCTATGAATGTCTCATGTATTAAATACAGACAGTACATGACCCTCATTTAAACACAAAGGCTTAAGATTCACACATATGATCTGAGTATAGATACATAGCCACAAAATACATTTTTAGACTTACCCAGGAGACACAGTAGAGTGTGTGTTAGCATGGCCATAGTGTTCCCTAGTCTCATCAACAGTGAAGTACTACTGACTACTTCTCACTACTTCTCATTATATAGTATATCACACACACACACACACACACACGGTACAGACAACTAAATACAGAGGTCAAGTCTCAGGCCACTTCCTCTTCATTAGAAGAGAATTGAGACGTGTTCACTCTTTGTACATCACGTAACATTTGAGAAATGCATTGACTTCTCTCGAAATGAGAAATCACTGATTCTTGAGAATGTGGCTAAAACAGTCTTGGCTGTGCATCAATGTATTGGAACAACCTCCCCATATATTTCCTCATCTTATTTGTTTTTGTAGATACTGTCTTACTTATTTTTTAAATATATTAAAATAAGGAATTAATTCAACAGCATTGTAGATACGTATATTGCAAGCTTATCCTTAAAACGTCAAAATCACGTACACTGAAATTCGCTTCAGTTGAGGCTAGAGTATAACTTTGGATCATAGTGAATACTATGTCTTGTAATGTTATATTAACGAGCAGAATTCAGTCACATGTGGAACAAGTACACAAAACCTGACGGAGGTGACAAGAAACTTCACTTTTACATAATATGCATGGTTTGTTCACATTTGCCATTTTGTTTTCACCCTCTTATTTTAGGTATACTTAAAGGACCACTTCAGTCAATTTCAATATTGTATTGCTTACGCTACCCTTGACTTGTCAGTACCCGGTGATGCCACATTTTTCGGCTCAGCCCGGGGCAGCGTTTGTTTACATTGAAATAACAATAACATAGGCCTACTCCAGATATTTTCCCAAAAGGTACCGTTGTTTGCTAGTTGTCTGCTGATGTTGTATAACCTTTTGGATGTTTTTGGGGGTAAACAAAAATGTTTTTTTTTTAAATGTAAGCAAAGTGCTGCCCCCATTACCATGATTAGGATCTCGTAAAAGGCTGAAGAAGAAGAAAAAAACCTCAGGTACTGACAAGTCTAGGGTAGTGTGAGCTTTAGTTGACATGCGCTTAGTAACAACAGCATCAACCACTGATAGAAACAGCCACGGGGAGCTGGCGACACGACAACGATTCCCTAGAAAAATCTATCTATCTAAGCTATCTATGCACCCCAAACCTCTGACAGCGTAGGCTTAAGATTTATGATTGATTAGCGTAGGCTAAGATTTATGTTTGATTTCGCTATTCAGTTTACTCGCATTTGACACATGAGAAATGTTTGTCTGTTCTATCTGCTCCACGCACAACTCCCGCATCACTCGTGGTGCCGGATAATCTGCAAATTGGAGGATGCAGGGCACCGCGGTTTGCAACAAAGTTTGTAAAATCCGGGCCATTAAATTAATGTTAGTCAAACAAATTAATTGGCTTTTGCTGTTCTGCTCGATAACCTACACATAGGCCTACAGAAGCCAACATTATTTTTTTAAAGTCGGCTGCGTCACAAACCTACAAACACCTGACCTGCCACACAAGAACCCCATGTGTTCAAAACTGATGTCATTCGTTAAAAGTAAATGTGACAAGGCATGACAGCAATTTGCGGACAACTATGCAATATTATTTATCATTCTAAAATATATGTTCTTTTATTCTTAAAATATACTTGCGTCGAGAAAAATATTAAATATAGAATTTCAGTCTTTTTGGTGAATTTTTATAATTTTCTATTTAAAGAAAAATTAGAAAGTTGTATGGCTTTTGCTCTCTGTGGACAGTATATTTTCCAGGGTATAACACTTTAATTAAAATTAAACAATTAAAAAGGAACAGATAACCAAATACTTCATCATATTCCTTTAACATTAACATCAATAATACATCCATGTAACTGATTTTAGAATTTATTTGGCTTGTACACATATAAAGGGGCTCAATTAAAAGTTTAACCCATTGATGCTGGATGTTGCATTGCACAACATTGGCCCTGGTATCTGGAGCTGCATGACGCAACATTCAGGTCATGAGATTTGAGACAATGTTATTAAATATCTTTGTAAGTTAGAGCTGAATGAACACATCCTAATGCAACATGAGGGTCTTAGCATAAATGCAACTCATTGCATGTTTTTACGTGCTTCAGAGGCTGCAATATTTAGGTTTTTATAGGCTGAGATCAACTTTTCTTAAAAAGGGCTTAGGCATTCAGCACCCTTTTTTGCAGGAGCTTTAGGCATCAATGGGTTAATCACTGTCCAGAATCAGCTGATTCTTATTTTGAGTCATTAGTTAGTGAGCGATGACTCTCACGACCACTTTCACGGTCCGCTGTCAGAGAACCACAAATGTAACAAATGTAAATGGGAAACACTTCTCGTACGAAAAATTGCTTAACATACCATATTCAGATTTGTTGAATGAACTGCTGGCATTCCGTGATGAAAAACATTCTCACAGCGAGTTTATTTAAACAGCATCTTTTTATGACGGTGTAGATTTTGAGACAAGCATGCCACGGGCACCGCGCAAACAACGTCATCCTACATTGTGCGTCTTTAAATCAACAAAATGTGCCTCGGACAGGAAATGTACGTTTCTGGGAAAATGACCCAGGACCGTTCCCAGGTATTTGTAGGTTTCCATCCCCCATCTCAGTGGGCTTAGGGGAAGGTGCCGAGCTCAAGCTAAGTCTTTACACCAATTGACAAAGTCGGCTATATACAGTTCTTGCCACCAGTGAAACCTCGGTTTGGGTAAGGCCCAGGTCATTAATGCTTGCTGCAGGATACGTGTGCACCGGCACTTTTCACAAATGCAGAGAGCATATTTTTTGTCAATTTGGTGCGTTAGAACACCAGACACAAAGTACGCAGACATGTGCGTACAGTGTGATGTTGATGTGGGATGTCAAGTTCGAGGTAGAGTCAAACAATGGTGGAAAATTGTGATGAGAGCCCTGTTATATCTGTCTTTGTCATGTTCCCTCCAGTATCGTGCCTTGTGCTCTGATCGTTCAAAGCTGGTATGTGCTGGTCTCGCATGATTGTGTGCGGAATTTAAGGCTCACAGCAAGCATGTCCCCAGCTGTGTGAGAGTGAGAGCTGGTTGCGTGATGATTTTGACGTCTTCGTTTCAGTAGGTAGTACACAGGCTGGTGGCTCTCCACTGCAGGGAAGTAGGAGGAGGGGATTGGTCTATGTCAGAGGTTCCCAAATTTTAGCATCACAAGGCCCCTATTTACTGGATTATCCCAGCCAAGCCCCCCCTTACCAGAGTTGCGCCACACTTTTTTCTCTGACCTCCCCATTTTACAGTCATATTCTAGGTCTGTTAGTCAGTGCCCCACTGGCATATAGAAAACAGCAACGCTAATAATTGCAATGTTGAAAGACACAATAGATTACTATGATACAGCTCTTTGTTTAGATTATTTTTGATTCATTTGTTAATTATTGAATTTTTCAATTATCTATTTTGTTTTGCTGATATACTTTTCCCGCCCACCCTTTCGCGCCCTACCTAGCAACATGTCCCGGCCCCAACTTTGAAAAACAGTGGTTTATGTTACATTGGTGCAGGGTTAAACAACACATGAAACATGAAATGGGGAAAACCCCACAAAAAACTAATGGAAGGAAAACAAGGAAAACTGCAAAAAGTCCATTTATTTACAAGTGATAGTGATGAAGAAATTAAAGCAAGCATCAGAATCAAACATGGCAAGAGGTTACAACAGAATGGTTTGGCAGATCATTGAAAACAAAATCACAACAAAAAAGTGTGAGAAGGTAGTCTAACCCTTCTCACTGGTTTTAATGACTTACACAAAGTTGACGCTTGTTGGATGAACTTCATAGACTGAACAGAAACACAGGCTCACATACACCTGCACACGGATCTCGAAAGCTGCAACACATGCGGGGCTCGCGGCCGAGAACTTCGCATGATGAACTTTGTTCCGTCAGTCATGTCTGCATCGCGGAATGCGCACCGTGGGGGCAGCGTTCCATCAATGACTTGTGGGGGGAGACTGGGTTTAACTTGTGTATTTGAATGTGTAAACTGTTTTGATGATGTGGTCAACTTTTTCATATATCACGGGGATTTGGGAATGTGTAATATGTGCGCAGGGCAATTGTCTTTTGTTTTTGTGTTTGTGATTTTTGTAAACCGGCAGCAGAGTAGGCTATTACGGTAAGAGCAGTGTAGGCAGCAATTGTGAAGCTGTGTAGCTATTGGATAATTGAATGTAATTAGTGAATTTGCCCAAGAGAAGGGTGTGTTTAAAATGTCCGTGTCACTCGGTGAACGGGAGATTCAGAATCAGAGACAGACAGGTGCGCGAACAAGGAGCAGCTGAAGACCAGAAGGTAGCTGGCTCTGCGCAGTCCTAGTTTGTAAATTTCAATGTAGCTAGATGCTGCTGATGAAGAGTAAGTTAGAAACGCTGCCGTGTCCTGTTAGAAAGCTTTCATTGTGCCCTCGTGCATATTTGTTTTGGTGTCAGAAGTAAATAAAAAGAGCTCGAATATTTTTCTAAGCCTTGGTCGCCGTGAAGTTCCTATCCTTCCATCTGCACTCCAGCCGCAAAGTTTCATCTTGACGGTGGCAAAGCAATCACTTTTCCACAAAAAGAAACACTAACGCAGAAAGGCAAATCGAGTGACAGCGTGGAGGGACTCCAGCAAATCCCTCCACCCTTTAGCAGGTGAAGTTGTCCGATTGGAATGCAGGAGGATGAGCCGACATGCTGCAATCTGCAAATGGGAAAACCGCACACAGAGTGGACCAACCTCACACAATATGTACCAATACAGTAACAGTCTAAGGATAGGGCTGGACCTTGTTGGCCAGAGTAGATGTCGGTCAGGGCTGGGACTGTTCAGAGGGCTGCAAGGTTGAGTCGATGTCAGCAGGGGATGGTGGGGATGGAGATGGGGTGGGGGTGAATGGAGTTGATGTCAGCTGGGGCTGGTCAGAGGACTGCAGGATGGAGTCAATGTCAGATGGGGGTGGTGGAGACGGGAATAGAGATGGAGATGGGAATGGAGTCGATGTCAGCTGGGGATGGAGATGGGAATGGCGTCGATGTCAGCTGGTGGTGGTAGAGGTGAGGCTGGGACTGGCCAGTGGGCTGCAGGATGGTGAATGTCAGCGGGGGCTGGTGGTGGGTGAAATCGATGTGCATTGAGGGGATGTAGATCATGGGGGTGATTGGGATGGGGATGGGAGTGGAGATGGGGACGGAGATGCATATGGGGATGGAGATGGTGGGTCTATGTATGGGGCATGTAGGGCTTCACTTGTGAATAGATGACAGATGGGTGTGGGGATGGGGATGGTGGGGCTAGGGATAGACCTGGGGCTGGGGCTGGTGTCTTCAGCAGAGAGTAGATGAGGGCTGGCTCTGGGGCTGAGGATGGGGCCATCAGGCCTGCTGTGGCAGAGGCCGGGCCTTGCGATGGGACATGCAGGGCAGAGGCTGGGGATGGGGCTGGTGTTGAGGCCTTCACCACAGAGTAGATGACACCTGAAGCCTCGTCCTCCCCTTCTTCTTCTTCTTCTTCTTCTTCTTGTTGTTCCCTGTGGGGCCGTACTGGCTCCAGTCTCCTCACGTTAGCATAGGTGCTCTCAGCACCCTCTACTGCCTGAGGAGGGAAACAACAGTCAATAGTCACCAACACAAACAGTCCCTTCACAGCAACAAATCACTACTATTTATATGGGCAGAGCCGTAAGAAAATAAAAAAAATTCAAAGTAAAAATCCTGCCAGATTTTTCATCCAATGATCTTATAGTCAGTCACCTGGTCGTCAAGACAAATATATCAGCCACTCAGTGAAGTCAGCTTTGTTAGTAGGAAAGCATGGCAGGGCTTTTCCTCTCTCTAAACCAATTTCACTTGCTCTTTGATAGCTCTGCATATGATCAACAACAACTATAAGACAGAGAAGCATTACATTACACTTACAGCTGACACTTTTATCCAAAGCGACTTCAGTTAATTTTTTAAGTACTGTTACAATGTACTTTTATGTACTGTTACTGTCTGGGTGAAGGGCACTTGAAAGTGAAAAGTGAAAGTGAAGTGAAAGCCCATTGGAGAACTCCAACTCCCATTATCATTGTGACACAGCACTCCACAGCACACATGTGAATACTGCATACAACAAAATTGCATTTATGCCTCTCCCGTGCAGGGGGGGCAGCCCTCAACGGCGCCCCAAGGGAGCAGTGTGGCGGGACGGTACCATGCTTAGTGCACCTCAGTCATGGAGGAGGATGGGGAAGAGCACTGGTTAATTACACCAAACTGGTGGGTCGAGAGTCAAACCGGCAACCGTTGGGCTATAAGTCTGACACCCTAACCGCTTACATAACTGCCCGAATACCCATCACTTCAACCATGGATGGAGGTGTAGGGAGAGGCCAGGTGTGATTGAAACCTGCAATCCTCTGATCTAAAGTCCATCTCCTTAACCACTACTAGCCAAAGATCAACTGCCCCAGGAGCCCTTAAAGTCACTCTACTCCTCTAATACTGCATGCTGTTTTTTATGAATTAAAATAACTTAACAACACACAACACTATGCCACACAGCTGACCTCATATTGTGCAGGCCTCTAGCCATGCCTGAGTGGTCAGCAGCCTATTCAGTAATTACATTGTGTTGAAAAGATGGGGCAGATGCATCTGACTCAAACTGTGTTAAGCTACAAGGTACAATTTGCTGTGGTAATTCAACACTGTTCTGAGCACAAAGGTATCACTCAATGCATTGTTTAATCCATCTCTTTGAGTGCTGAATTAACACCAGGGGAGTTGTATGTAACACTGCTTTTGAGCACACTGTATATGGCTTTGCATTGCTTATTCTACACTCAAAAAAGTTAAAATGTTACATTAAAATCGAGTAGAACTTGCTACCATACTACCGTATGTGCTCAGAGTTGTGTTTAATGAACACTTTTCTGCATTTCTGTAAAAGACACTAACTTGAGTTTCTTAGCTGTGACCACTTCCTCTCTTACACAGTGCTGTATCAGTACAAAGGTCAGTTTCAAGTCAAGAGTCAGACATAGCACATACAGTGTGTGTGTGTGTGTGTGTGTGTGTGTGTGTGTGTGTGTGTGTGTGTGTGTGTGTGTGTGTGTGTGTGTGTGTGTGTGTGTGTGTGTGTGTGTGTGTGTGTGTGTCTTACCCTACTCCTGGTGTGTGTGTGTCCATGTTGAGCTCTCCGACGTACTAGCAGTATGATAGCCAACAATGTAACACAGAGCACCAGCACGGCACACACAGCCACCATGACAACAACAATAGCGGACAGGGATGGGGCCTTTGCTAAAGTCACAACACACACACACACACACACACACACACACACACACACACACACACACACACACACACACACACACACACACACACACACACACACACACACACACACACACACACACACACACACACACACACACACACACACACACAATACTATTGAATTATTACGGCTTGCTTTGGGGTTCGATTGAGATGCCGTAAGGAAGTGTTTGGTGTGTGATTTTGGGTTTGACTTCTATTCTACTCTACTCTTCCTTTCACTTCATGATGGTACCGTATTATGACTGGTTTATGTAGAGGACAGTAACTATCAAATACAAACACAGTTACTAATCAAAACACAGTCACTATCAAACATGTACAGTGTTATCAAACACAAATATGTTAATAGCTATCCAACTCAGCTGCTCTCAAACACTGATAGCCTACTCTCAAATACATTTACTATCAAACACAGCTACTATACAAAACATTGTTAATGTTCAAATACAGTTAATAGCAAACACAGTTGCTGTCAAGGCCAAATCCCATTTCTGATATTAACCCCTACGCCTTCTAAAAACCCCTGCTACCTGGTATGAGTGAATCAGTTGAGGAGGGGGGAGTCGGAGTCCACACCCACCCAGCCGTTGAGGAGGAGGAGGAAACTGAAGAGGAGGAAGAGGAAGATGAGGAGGGAGAGGTGGTGGAGGAGTGTAGATGTGTCGAATGGGATGTAGCTGGTATTGCTGGCAGGATAAAAACAAACAAAAATATGTACACGCACGCACACACACGCACACACAAACACATGCGCACACAGAATGTAAATATGTATTGTATTAGTACATTAAGTGTGTATGGATGTGTGTTACTCACTGCACCTTTCTGGATGATGAGGGAAATCTTCTTGTTCAGGGTATCTTGGCCTATCAGGGCCAGTCCACAGAAGTAAATTCCTGCGTCCTTTGGAGTCAAATTCCTGATCTTGACAGTAAAGTAGAGAGCAGATGAATTGTCATGAAGAGAGTATCTCCCTTTAGTAACTTGCCCGGATTTAATAAGGACATCATTGTCCCAGCACCGCTGGCGGCAAAAGTATTTTTCTTTTCCTTGGTGTCCATTGGGGTAAGGACACTGGATGTCCACATCTTGTCCCTCAGTTCCAGACACCATCACTTCTGGACTGGAGCTCTCCACAACTACTGCAACTACAATACAACAATGTGTTTAGCATTCTACTGCCACTTTATATATACGAAGTAGACAATTACTAGGACTGTATCAGCCAACAAGTAATAGCCTATTTTATGGGAAAAAAGTAAAATATGGGGAGGTTGATCCCATACATTGCTGTGCAGCCACAACCATATATTGGATTTGAACAGCTTTTTTTCTTTGAAAATTGAAACCTGTTTTAGCCACATTCTCAAGAATCAGTGGTAAATCACAATGCCACAAGTAACTTCAGCCTTATTCAACCACTGCTCTGTCACACATTTTTCACATTTCTCTGATATTGCATTTTGGTAACACTTCATGTTTTGGTCAACCAACCACGTAATGCTGTACACTCAATGCATAATGTAACGATAAAGTAGTACACATGCAGTAGCTACAAACTTTGACACACTGTATGTAATTCATGTAATTGTCACTTGAAAAAAGTACATTTTTATTTTAGTTCTGCTATAGGTCAGGTTTCCATGTCAGGTTTCCTTGAAGCATGTACATAACTTGATGTCTCTACAATTATGATTATGCACAACCAGTTACAGTACAGTTGTACTTACATGGTCATTATCACTGTATTGAAGTTGACAACCTTTACATTTACTCATGGTATATGATTTTAGTACATAAAGTTGGTCACAAAAAACAAGATTATAGTTTTAAAGTGCCTGTGAGACTTACCAAGGAGAAACAGCCAAGCCGGTACGACCATCAACATAGTGGCTATGCGTCTTCTGATTCTCTCATCGAAAAAGTGTAACACACACTCTCACACACTCACACACTCACTCTTACACACTCAGACACTCTCTCTCTCTCTCTCTCTCACACACACACACACACACACACACACACACACACACACACACACACACACACACACACACACACACACACACACACACACACACACACACACACACACACACACACAGTACACAAAACCAAACACAGAGGTCAAATCTAAGACCACTTCCTCTTCATCAGAAGAGACATGAGAAATGTGTTCACTCTTCTAAAAATTACACATTTCAGAAATGTGTTTACTCTTCTTAAAATGGCACATTTGAGACATATGATTATGATTATGAAAAAGGCACATTGGCTAATTATTATCTGGTAGGCTATGTAGGCCTATCACAGTAGAAATGCATCTGACTAGGACATGATTGTAGATGGTGACAGGCAGCGAATGGGGCAGAGAGACAGGGGAGGATCGGGAAATGACCCTGGCCGGACTCGCGATGCGCCACAGCGCCCCCATATTTTACTCTTGTAACAGTGTCATCTTGCCAGTGCGGCTATCTGACTGACTGTTGTTGACCACATGCCCTAAACCACAGTACTACTGTATATAGCATATAGCATATAGTACATCCGTTATGTAGTAATACTACACTACCCAGCATGCACTTGACCTCAAATTTCATCAAATGCCATTTGTCTTACATGTGTGAACGAGAACTCGTGACAGCCGCTATGAGCATAACAGTAATAGTGTGCCAGTCAAAACCAGGAGACAGATCTTTGACTTGTAACCATCACAGGACTTAGCTCTCACCAGCAAAATCTTCTATTTGTAATCACAGGCTTGTGTTTTGACCAGTCAAGTCTTGTGCTGGTAATCAGTATGGCTTGGCGCATGAGAGGCCATGTGCATTTTTTTTGTCTTTTTGACTTAATGGTTGATAGGACAATAGGAGAGGCAGACAGGAAGCAAATGGGGAAGGATCAGCAAGGACCTGGTCTGGACTTGAACCCGGGTTGCCAGTGTTACAGCCCAGTACCCTACCTTTAGAGTTTAGCAGGTTAGTTCATTTTAAAATATACATTTTAAAGGGACACTGTGTGAGATTTTTAGTTGTTTATTTCCAGAATTCATGTTGCCCATTCACTAATGTTACCTTTTTCATGAAAACTTACCACCAGCATCAAATTCTAAGTTTTCATTGTGACTGGAAAAATTGCACTTTTCATACATGAAAAGGGGGATCTTCTCCATGGTCCGCCATTTTGAATTTCCAAAAATAGCCATTTTTAGCTGCAAAAATGATGGTACTTGGACCATACTAGAAAATATTTGTTTAACACTTATTAAACTTTCACGTAAAGATCAAATTTGGTAATAGGCAGCCCAATTTCAATAAGCAGCATAGTTGCAGTACCTTTTTTGACCATTTCCTGCACAGTGTCCCTTTAAAAAATATGGGAACCATAGGTCAAAAATCATGATACAATCAAATCATGAGTTGAGCGTATGTTTCTACCCTATTATATTAATATGTCTACACTGTAGGGCCTATATCAGTAATAAACTTCTCAGCATACACTCAGTCTGAATAATGCTGCATCATTCAGCATGCCGCTCTCTCAGTGTCAGTGTTTGCGTTTGATCCTAGCATATTCGACATTCCGCAACGTCTACAAATAATTACTGTCGCATACGTCGGCAAAGCATTCTGGGCTGAAAATGTTGCATGATGGTTAGAAATCATTTTCGTCTTGACCAAATATAGTGCTCATGTCATAAAGACATGACAGTGTTACATGGTTCCAAACACCCACGGGATCAAAGCATAAAATGATGCAGATGGACTGTTCAATTGCTGCAGTTGCTTTATTCCGTTGATGAACGTTGCATAGCCTACTCCCCCCATGGTGACGCTTTGATTGGTAGTCACACGGGTCCCACACCCCTAAAAATAGTTTGCAATGCACCCCACTACAACTCCTCCTCCCCTGTCACCTGTATACATGTGTTCTCAGTGTTTATCAACACGATGTTAGGAGGAGGGGCAAGACACTAGCAGCCAATCACGTGAGCAATTTTTTTGACCGATAGCGGTTTCCAACAAATCAGAAGTTGAGTTGTGCGCAGCTAGGTTCGCGCAGTCAGGTTATAAACAAAATTTAGAACCCATGTATATCATGCATGGAAAATAAGGTAGACAGGCCTCGTGTGTGCACTGGTTTTCACAGCATCCCACCCTCTGTGGAGAGATAGCACTCTCTAGTGGTGAAAAATGTACACTGCAGGAAGAAACACGTGTCACTAGCCCTAATCACAGCCTTGTGTGCAAATCAAACTAGTTCCTCACGTCCTCTGCTGATGCTTGTGAACTCTTGCCTAAATGGCGCCCTGTCTCTGTGGAGAAAACAATGACATTTCTCCATCATCCTCTGCCTTTCAGGTTTGGGCTGTTCCCCATTCAACGACTTGATTGCAAATGAGATAATGACCTGAAAACTGTTCTTTTACGGGATATTGAAGAAAACTTCAATCTTTATTACATTACATGGAATTTGGCGCTTTTATCCAGAGTGACTTAAATTAAGGGCATAATCATAACACACAAAACTTGCAGATACAAAGTGCAGAGCAGTAGGTGCAAGTGCCAAGTAGGGTTACCGGTATTTTTTATTTTTTGCTAAGTATATTGGCACAGGGCTAAGTAGACACACACACACACACACACACACACACACACACACACACACACACACACACACACACACACACACACACGCAACGCAACATATGGGCCAGCTCATCAAGGATATCGAGCACTGTAATCTGAAGTCACAGATAACAGGAGAGGAGGGAAGGTTGTAATTGCGCCCCCTGTCTACAGCTCTGACTCTAACAGAGATTGTATAGGCCTACAGAGATATGCCTATGTGCTGCCATGGGTGCCAAACATGAAAAGGTTCCAGTCCTGCTTAAATGGTTCTGTTGTCCACTTAACCTGAAATAAAACATCCGCTACTGAAACAAATAAATCATTCCCCTTTTCACCAACTAATCTCAATGCCATTTGCAATGTGTGCTTGTAGTAAAATAGCATTTGCAATGTGTGCCTGCTGCAAAATAAACCAGCACTGACAGATGCAGGCTTTCTTTGGTTATGTGTACTCTGACCTTCCCACCTTTGAATATCAAAAGGCGTACATTAGAATTTGCACACACACAACAACAGCATTGTGTAATTGAATACAAGGAGGCCAGTGTAGATTATACAGTGGAGAGAAATGTCACCTGCACATATGCACATCCCATTGCAGCGATGCTGGTAAACACCCTTGAATTCCTTGCTTTCTGTGAGCTGACTACTGCTCATCTGTACCGCAAAGATCACATATTCATTGCTCAACCTAAGAGATGGTCCAACGCTTGAGAGTATTGCAGGGAGCATTATGTGGACCTGTCCACCTTCCAAAGTGACTGGGAACAAAAACTGTTGCCCATACCAGCCAGCCAGCCTAACAGAGAACGAAACTGGATTGGGCTACATTTGATTGATGGGAACTGGGGGTTTATCGACCAAGAGAGTCTTCCCTTTCGGGAATGGAATTCCTCTCAGCCCGATGGCAATGGATATGAAAAATGTGCTGCTGTCGATTGCAAGTCTATGATAATCAGGCAAGCACTGTACCTCCAGTGGCACGCTGTAATAGACATTGAAATGTAACTACCATAGCACTACACTACTATGACACAACATAGGCCCTTTAGTAATGCACCACGACTTGGTCATTACCATACTGGTAACAACAAATTTATAAAGCCGCGTCTTAAGGGGTTAAAGGCCATGAACCTGAACAGTGATGCCCAGACTCCCCGTCTTTGGACCAGTTTGAGGTTCCTTGCTGATGAATGGCTTTGGGTTGACAGGAAGCTTGAAGCAGGACTAAGGGACCTGCACCTGTATGAACTACCCATGTGTACACTGTGGAGCCCTCAGCTTGGAGACAGAGACTGTGATCAGTGAGGACTGTCTGGAGAAGTTCAACTTCATTTGCTATGAGAAGATAGGATGAATTAAATATTTTAAAACCTTTAGGGACAATCCGCTAACAGGTCATATGCTTTACATGACGATTTTAAATCCGATTTAACACTTTAAATCTGATTAAAGCTCAATTCCGAACACTTACCAAACCGGAATTAAGGTTATTCGGAATTCAACATAAGTCCGAATAAAGTGAGTGGTTTATTCCTCTTTTAATTCCGATTAAATATTTTCCTCCGTCATGTAACCTTTCATTCCTCTTTAACAACAATTCCGGTCATTCCACGCATGCTCGTTGGCCACGCGATGACGCAAGACCCCATGTTCTTTGCTTCCGTGAGAAACAATGGCGGACTTCCAGTCAATTTTTTACATGAAAGTTTTTGCTTTATTTAAAGAGCCTAAGTGGCTATAAATGTTGTGGCATCCATATTGACGTAAAAATGCGCCACAAACTGATAAAGCACAAGAAAGTTACTCCATTACCCTTTCTAACGTTAGCATTTTAAATCCTCCACACACCACAGGGCCATATGCTAAGGTTTGACCCAGGCTGAGGTAAATATTTTTGGAGCTGAAGATGACCAGCCTTCCCTTTAGGACACGGAGGTACTGGAGGTTGGCGACCATGCCCACACACCTTATTTGACTTGCTTAGTACGTGTGTCCTCTATCCAATCGAAATACTTTGTTTTCCCTAGACCTTAGAATTATGTCAAAGTGCCACGTTGCAAAAGACCTGTAAATCCTATCTATTTAAATCTGAATTATTAATTCCAATTTAAAATCGTTGTGTAAACATACCCCCCGACAGACACACCTTTATGCATTTTACTAGTCGTTATTTGACTAGTAAGCACGAACACTATGTAATTGTTTGCTTATAGTTTTTGCATGTGTTTCAAAAGGGAAATTACAAAGCATGCATCTGTGAGCATTGGTTGATTCTACTGCAGGCACACATTGCAAATGGCATTTGTACTAGAGGGCAATAAGGGCACTGAAGAAGAGGAGAATTATGTATTTCTAGCATGATGATGGTTTTGCATTTTGTGTTAACAATGCATGGATCCCAAATTGTACAAATGTTAGCAGATTAATACAATGTGTCCCCTTTCCTAATAATAATGTAAACTATACTCTTTCTGTGTGTGTTACTATAGGCAAAGAAAAGAGACACGTCATAGAAATGAAAGAATGAACAAATGAATGAATGAATGAATGAATGAATGAATGAATGAATGAAAAAAAGAATGAATAAATGACCAAAATGAACAAAATAATGAATGAACAAAAATGAAAAATCATGAAACTTCAAAATTGTTGCTCTATGTAGTGAATAAGTTGCAAATCCTTGTGGATCATTAATAACAGAACAGGTGTAAATGAGTGACTTTTTTGTGATTCCCATTGTATCGAGTTTCATTATGGAAAACAGAAAAGGAAAATGCAACTCACCGCACAGCGCACAATCACGACTGTCAATTGGTGCTTATTTAATCATTCAACAGCCATAATTTAGGATGGTTCAGTTGTTCATATACATGTTGCATGAGGGAGGAAACTAAATATTCTTATTTCTCTAAGAGAATGCCATTCATTCAAAAGGCATGTCCCAATGGCTCGCTATGCTAGACAGCCAGCCTATACATTGAAACCAGTGCCTTTTGTTATTAAGCATTTATAGTGATACCAGAATCAGCCACACATTAGCTATTAAAATGATTATGTTATTAGCATTACTTACAAATTGCACTTGTGCTGTTCATTTAGGCCTACACTTCAAGCATTAAAAACAACTCACCGCATGTCAGATTGCATTGAAGCAGAACAGGCTTTAATACACACAATAGGCTACCTTGGGTGTTGTTGAACAGGTAAAGTGAAAATATAACAGTTCAATTCCCTATTAGATGTTTTGTATACCCAATTGCTATGCAGCGACTGAATCCACAAGCTTAACTAGTGTTAGTTAGCCAATGCCAACATGATCACACAGGGCCTACCTACCTATAACATTTAAAATGCTTTAGTCTATTCCCCTTTAGGGAATTTTCCTTGAGAGTCAAGGTCTGTTTTTTTACAGGTGTACTTTGCTCCTATATCTTTCTGTAGCAAATGAAGTTGAACTTCTCCAGACAGTCCTCATTGGTCACAGTCTCTGTCTGCAAGCCGAGGGCTCCACAGAGTAGTGGCTGAGGAGGACACATGGGTAGTTCATGCAGGTGCATGTCCATTCCTCCTTTTGAAGGTTTCCTGTCCACCCACAGCCACCTATCAGCAAGGAACCTCAAACTGGTCCAAAGACGGGGAGTCTGGGCATCACTGCTCAGGTTCATGGCCTTCAATAGCTCTGACCTTAGTGGTAGACCAGCCAGGTCGGTGTAGTGAGAGCGGCAGTGCATCAGAGCCTCCTCCCAAGTCTTGCTTTCTCTCACCAGGATCAGCTCATGTGTCCACTCGAAGCAGAAGAAGGTCAGTGGTATATTACACTGTTTTTCGAACCAGTTATTTTTATTGACGGCAACACATTGTCCATTGCTCCCAGGCTCAAGGAGACTCCATCCCATGTCAGGAAGACTCTCTTGGTCAATAAGCCTCCAGTTTCCATCAACCCAATGTATTCCAATCCAGTGTCGACTGTTTGAAGACTCGTCCTCCGATTTAGGCAACAATTTTTCTTCCCAGTACCTTTCAAATGTGGATAGGTCCGCATGATGCTCCCTGCAATACTCTCGAGCGTCGGACCATGTCATAGATTCATCAATGAGTATGTGTTTTTTGCGGTACAGGTGTGCTGTAGACGCCAGCTGGCAGAGACCGAGGACGACAAGGCTGTTGAGCAGCATCTCTGCAATGGGATGGGCACATGTGCAGATGGCACTGTCCTCCACTATATAAACCTCACTGGCCTACAGTAGGCAAATTGATATGTGACTCAACAGTTTCCAGTAGGCCTTCATACATGTAGCCACAATGTGACAACTATGATAACTATTTATTCAAACAGTAATAATAGATTATAGAAGAGCACATTTCATACATCATGTGAAACTACAATTGTAAATGTGATGGATGGTTAGAGTGAATGGGCATGTGCTCTCTGCATTTAGAAATAGTGTAGTTACCTTTTCAAAACATTAAAACTAAGATTTTTTTCTAATGACAAGATACAGTACAGTGATAACCATTCACAATGAGTTCAAAGCTATAGTGTTTTTTTCTGTGAAAATGAAATATACCCAATGCAAGTGGTTAGGCCTACTGGTTACTCCCTGCCTTACTGACATTTCACTCCTCAAAAAGCAGTGTATGATATTCATAACAATATTAAGTGCCAAATTTTTAAGTGTAAATACAAATCATTCAAAGGAGAAGGTTGGACTGAGGGTGGTGTATAGAGAAGGGGACCACCAATGTCTGACAATTGAGTGACACTCGAGGTTGACTATCTATTGATATTTTGTCCTTGTGAACACATGCCTTGTAAACACATGCAAAACTGCAGGCAAAACAAGTGACTGGGTATTAGTCAAATGTAATGACTGTGTTCTAAAGACAATAAAATACGCACACTGCAATGTCTCAGTCAAATTTTATTGAATTGCCTTGTAAATACTTTGACTTGCATTGCCTTCATAACAAGTTGATATTCAGTGTTTCCCTCAGATTTTTTGCTAGTCAAAGTGGTGGGGCGTTTAAAGTAGGCCTATGTATTTTTTCGTTAAGCAACTTGAGAAATTACGTTCACAACATGAAATCTTTCTCTTTTCAAGGTGTTATGTGTTTCTTGTCAAGGTGGGCACCTTAGCAATAAAGTGGTAGGGGAAACCCTGATATTTGAATGCTTCTTTTCAGTGTCTCCTTGTGAAAAGACATTCAATGTTTTGTGAAACAAAGTTTAGTCACGGTGTCCTTTATTCATTGCTCCTTTCATTTATTCCAAAATAATAATAACAATTGTATTGAGCATCAAGCAGAACTGTTTCTTTTCTACAGACTGCGCGCCATCTCCTGCAAGACAGACAGGCTGCGGAAGTCCTTTGTACCCAGGGCCATCCAGCTATTCAACATTGCACAGAAGGACACACAAAGAGAGATCGTCATAGGGGACTGGACTGCATAAACAGATCCCACTCCTGCACACTTTATTTACCTGGACTCTTTACCCTTCGACTCCTCTTCAGTGGAATGCACAGCTGCTTGTGTGTGTGTGTGTGTGTGTGTGTGTGTGTGTGTGTGTGTGTGTGTGTGTGTGTGTGTGTGTGTGTGTGTGTGTGTGTGTGTGTGTGTGTGTGTGTGTGTGTGTGTGTGTGTGTGTGTGTGTGTGTGTGTGTGTGTGTGTGTGTGGAGAGACACAGTTGGCGATGTGTGTAACCCCCCGGACTACTGATACTCCTGGACACTTTGGTGGTAACTTTGTCTTGGCCACCCAGCACAGGTGACACTATGTACACTTTATTTTTGGTGTGTGTGTGTGTGAGTGTGTGTGGAGTGACCCCCCCCTCCCCCCCCCCATCTCTTTTTCCAAGGAATACTAGCCAGAGAGACTATGGACACTCCTGGACACTTTATGTCCATGTCTTGGCCTCTATGTGCCACTTAGCTAAGGCACATGTGAACACTGTGGACACTTTACACTTTATTTTTTTGGTGTGTGTAAGTATTTGATCCCTTGCTGATTTTGTTGGCTTGCCTACGAATAAAGACATGATCATTCTATAATGTTAATGATAAAATGTATTATAATATAGAGAGACAGAATATCAAAAAGAAAATCCAGAAAATAACTTTGAAGAATATATTTTAATTGATTTGTATTCCATTGAGGAAAATAAGTATTTGACCCCTCTAGTCAAAAAAGACAAAATACTTGGTGGCAAAGCCCTTGTTTTCACATACAGAGGTCAGATGTTTCTTTCAGTTAATTACAATGTTTGTGGGTATATTAGAAATGATTTTTGTCCACTTTTCTTTGCAGATCATCTCTAAATCACTTAAGTTGTATGACTGTAGCTTGCCAAATGGGAACTTCTGTCTAGTCTAGTCTAGTCTGAACTGTCTAGGCCACTTCATGACCTTAATGTGCTTCTGCTTGAGCTACTCCTTCGTTGCTTGGGCTGTATGTTATGGATTATTATCATTTTGGGAGGCCAATCTATGACCCACCTTCCCCACCTTAGTGGTGGTGGGAAAGAGGTTGGCATGCAGCATTGTACGTTTACATGTCTCCCTCCATCCATTTCTTGACGATGTGAAGTTGTCCTGTGTCTTGGCCAGACAAACAACCTCAAAACATAATGTTACCACTTTCATTTATGATGTTGGAGAAGGTGTTGTTCTTGGGATCATAGGCAGCATTTCTCTTCCTCCAAACACATAGAGTTGTGTTAATGCCAAACAGTCTGATTTTGGTGGTATCTGATTCCAGCACCTCCCAATCATATCCTAATCCACTTTGACGTTCATTGGCAAACCTCAGGTGAGCCTGAACAGGTTCCTTCTGAAGCCGGGGTACCATACATGCACTGCAGGATTTTAATCCGCTGTGGTATCAAGTGCTTCCAATAGTTTTTTTTAGTGATTGAGGTCGCAGCTGCCTTGAGATCATTTCCTAGCTCCTTCCATACAGTTTTAAGGTGCTTTATCTCCTTTTTTCTGGATATTACATTCCCACAAGGTAAAATCTTGTATGGAACCAGAGACAGGCCTAAGATTGATGATTGATGATCATTTTGTATGTCCTAAAATTGGGAAGAAATGCACCAACGGTTTGCTCTTTAATATCCAGGAGCCCATTTCAGCCTCATTGAGTTCTAAAATCTTGTCCCTGACATCCTTTGACAGCTTTTTGGTCTGTCCCATGTTGGCGAGTTTAGTTTGATTGATTGACTGATTTTATGGACTGATTCTGCAGATTCAATGTGTCTTTTGTGCAGGTTACTATTAACAGGTGTGTTCAATTCAGATAACAAGTTGATTAGAAGTGCCATTTGATCTGCGGGATCAGAACTCTTAATGGTTGGCAGGGGATCAAATACTTATTTCCCTCAATTAAATATAAACCAATTATTATATATTCTTTAGAGTTAATTTCTGGATTTTCTTTTTTATATTCTGTCTCTCCATATTAGAATACATATTATCATTAACATTAAAGACTGATCATGTCTTTATTAGTGGGCAAACCAACAAAATCAGCAAGGGGTCAATTCTCCTCACTGTATGTGTGTATGCTACTTGACACCTTAATTTCCCCCTGTGATTAATAAACGATACTCTACTCTACTCTACTCTACTCTAAATCCTCAGGTTTCTTTTTTTAAAAATTGTATTGCGCATCAGGCAGAACTGTTTCTTTTAAATCCTCAGGTTTCTTTTTTTTTTAATTACACACTGTAGTGTGTGCACTGCACACATTTTAATGTGCCCCTTTGGATAGTCAAAGCTGAGAAGGACTGAGTACACATAGTCAAAGAAAGTGTGCATCCTTCAGTGCTGGTTTATTCTGCAGCAGACACACATTGCAAATGGCATTTAGATTAGTTTGTGAACAGGTCAAATGGAGAAACAGGGAATGACTAGCCTTTCTTTGTCAGATGTTTACGTGTCTCCAAATGTGCGATGCTACAGTATGTTTTCCTTTTCTTAATCAATATTGTGTGCTTTTTTTGTATGTTTTCCTAACGTGTGGAAAGAAAATAAAAAATATTTAACTGTAACTACTGCTGTGGAAGGCCAGGTGCAGTTCCACTGTAAACTGTGCTCCTGTCCACAAACTGTCTGTGGCAAAGCCCTGGAAAGAGTTTGTAACACTTCATTCATTCAAACTGTTGACGCTGAAGGCCCAAGAAGTCAAGAGCGTTGTCAGCAAGTAGCCTTTCCTGAAACACAAATGATCAGAAGCCAATTATTCACCATTTCTAACAGCTTAGTTAATTTAAACTGCAGCACTGTATATACTGTACACATTACCTTCAGGGCATGGTCAAAATCTTCCATGGATTCAATTAGTGAGCCAGGCTCCAGCTCCCCCAGTGGAAATGGATAGTCTGTTCCCAGCATGACCTTGTCCTGCAGACGGCAAGCAAATAGTGTCATAATTACACAATAGGAAGCTATTCATATAACAATCATCATCATCGTCGTTGTCGTCATCGTCGTCATCATCATCATCATTGTCGTCATCATCATCGTCATTGTCGTAATCATGAGTATCATAATAATAAATAAGTCTAGGTTTGATGAAAATGATTTCCATTTTGACAGCATGGCACAATGTGTGAACCTCTGTATCAAAGGTGCCAAAAGATGTGAACTTCTGTAAAATCCATCCATCCTCATGTACATTTTTGGTCAAAATCTGAGGCACACAATATCATCTATTGGTGACTCACAAGTCTGAAGCCATTTTCTTTGGAGTAAAAAATGATTAGCCTACCTTTCCAATTACATCAAGAAGTAACTTCAGTGCAAGTGGGTCGTGAACAAGTGAGTCTGTGTAGAAGGAGCCCAAGTATTTTCGTGGGTTAACTTTGTTGTCCACAGCACACAGGTCTGGCCGCACCTGAAAACCGTGCTCTATTCGACCAACTGTATATGGAAATGAACCACCTAGAAAAACAAATGTCAAGATTTCCATTGGCCCATATCCATACATTGACCATTTTATTTGTGTCATTTCTCAACTTTATGTAACGGAGACTAGCAGAGTGCGGCGTGGGACGTTAGTAAACCTCCCTCCCGAAGCCTCATGCAGTATCGGTAGCGTTGAGCTATCGGACTGGTGCTCGTGCTGTGCCTTCCGCACCCGAAACAATGTGTTGACTAAGAGGTGGCTAGTTCGAGACCCCGAGGGGTCTGCGCGGGAACACCTCAGTTACATTCACACTAGTTATTATTAGAGATGCACCGGATCCAAGATCCGGTTCCGGATCCGGCAGGATAATAGGGTTTTTCACAGGATCCGGATCCGGTTCCAGGATCCAAGATCCGGTAGCCGAGGCTTTTCAGTCAAAATAGTTTGAGCCAACGTGATAAAAAAGGTTCAGGATCTTAAGCAGTGGATCCGGTATCCGGCAGGATCCTAAAAATCAGGATCCGGTGCATGTCTAGTTATTATACTATGTTTCATCTTATTTTTGTTATGTTGTCATTGTGTCTTTGTTACAGTTGTTATGTATGTTGTTATTGTGCCTACTTATTATAGCATCAATCAGTATAAATCTAACTCAATGAATCAGTGAATCTATTCAGTTGGAAAAATAATTTTATACTGTCATTCCACGAGGCAGGAGTTGTGTTTTTACCTCCATGTGCAAAGCAAACCTTCAGTTTTGGAAACTTCTCAAATATCCCACCGAATATCATGGAGCATATAGCCATTGATGTCTCTGATGGCATTCCTGTTGAAACAAATGTTGATGTGTCACTACTGTATTGTCACACTTCACGAGTGAGTTAAGTCTGCCCCTCATTTACATAAAATGAGTAAATATAACCATCCTTGACCAACAATAATCAACATTAGTCATCAACCGTGTGAAATCTGACTTATTGCTCTGAATCAACGGTTGCTAGATAGGCCTATGGCTGTCATATCTCCAAGTTCATATGAAGCACTCCACCATAAGTTGGGTTTAAAGCAATGCTTTGCAACTTCCTCATAGGAGCCAGGATTAAAATGTTCACAAGGCTCCCATGGCAATGACCTATTGCAGTAGCCAGCTTGAGCATGTTTTCTTCTCCCTGCAGATAGCAAGGGTGGCTAATACAACATTCACTCTGGATTGACGCATGCAACCATCTACTTACTAACGAGGTTGACTGGACAACATTGAAAATATTGCATAGTTTTGCTTTAAATTAGGCTAATGTGCACAGTAAAGCCAGTGTTGTCCGTTTGACTCACCTACCAACCAAGGCAGCCAATACTTCGCCATTCGGCCATCTATTTGCATGTCCCAAGGATGCACAAATAGAGAGCAATTTAGCTTCTCTGCAGCCTGAAAGAGAAGAGGATGACTAATAGTGAGTGGCCATGTTTAAATGCGGACACAAAATGGCCATGGCCACTCTCTCAGACTCAGACCCATCTCACTCAGGTGGATTTATTTATGGTATGTTTTGAGCTTTTACACCTTTTATTGAAGTCAGAGAGAGAGAGAGAGAGAGAGAGAGAGAGAGAGAGAAAGAGAGAGAGAGAGAGAGAGAGAGCGAGAGAGAGAGAGAGAGAGAGAGAGAGAGAGAGAGAGAGAGAGAAAGTAAACAAGTGCAGAGAGGATTGGTACAAAACATAGAGTCAGAATCGAACCCGGTCCCCGATGTATGTAATGGCACGGTGCGTTAGCCAGTGGAGCCAGAGTGCTCCAGAGGACAGGATGCACAGAAAGAAATGCAGTGCTACTTCAATATTTATAGAGTGTATTTGGTCCCAGAGTGCTCTCTAGGTGTTGAATTTGCACGGCATCTACTCATAATACTTCAGTTTTATTTTTGTTTTCATGCTATTTAGGACAGTCAGGCTGAAGAGCCCATTGATGGGAAAAATAAAGTTGAACTGGACTGAACTGATTTTTTACTGTATAAGCAGAGATTATTTAAGTATATAGAGATATGCCAGTGTAATAGGTTGCTATGGGTACCTAACATGACCAGGTTCCGGTCTGCCTAAAGGGGCGTGTCATAATACTCCTAGCATTGAATAGAACAGTCCTTAGGTCTGCCTAGGTCTTCCTAGGTCTGCCTAAAGGGGGATTTCCCCCCCTCCCCCTTGAAATTATAGAACCCGGAAACAATGGGCCAATGGAACCTCTCTCTCTCTACTCTCTCTGGTATAGGTATAGGTTGTATAGGTTTTGAGATCACCTCATAGATGGGGTACAACTCGGGGGCGTTGAGGTCCCAGTCGTTGATATGGGAGCCGATTTGCACGCCGGGGAAGCCCAGGTCCTTGACGCAGCGCGTCATCTCCAGCACGGCCAGGTCGGGGGCCTGCATGGGCAGAGTGCCCAGCCCAACGAAGCGCTTCGGGTTCCGCTTCACCGTGGACGCCAAGTCATCATTCAGGATGCCACACAGGTCCAACGTGTCATGGGGCTTTGCCTGTTTATGTGGCATGGTTTTTATTTGAAACACAATACAGAATTTTGGTGTTTGGTATTGGTGTCGGGTGTGATGGACAAGACACACTTTGGCACTTATACACCAGATGCCTGTACAGTCTATACAGTAAATGGTCACGACATGTGCAATGACGCTTTGGAGGCTGCACAGGTCCAAGGTGTCATAGAGCTTTGTCTGTTATGTGCCATAATAAAAATAATTGAAGCGTTTGGTAAATGCATGCTACAACAGACTATAGACTTAAACACCTTGGCACCTTGGTCACAACCAATGCCTGTACAGTCGAATATACACAGTAAATGGTCACAACATGTGCAATTGCATTTACATGTAGTAACTTATTGATACACTTATTGATGTCACAGGACCTCAATATGATGCCAAGAAAATCAACAATCATAATTCTGTAACATCATACAACAAAAAACATTTAACATTCAGTTTATCATATTTCATTCTCGAGTGAGAAAAATACTTACCCAGTAGCTAAACATGACAGGAACAGTGGACAGAGCCTGGACAGTCACTCCTAGAAAAACACACACACACACACACACACACACACACACACACACACACACACACACACACACACACACACACACACACACACACACACACACACACACACACACACACACACACACACACACACATTCAGTAGTAGTCTCGAATAAGTTTGTCCTAAAATTAAACATTTTATTCCCCCACTCCCATTGTTAGATTGATTATTTACCTGAGTTATCCATGTCTCTGATGCGAGCTTCAGCATCCCAGCAATTCTCCTGTATGACTCTAAACAGTTTGCCATCCTTCATCATTTGAGCCTCACCCTGGAAGCCAAAGTGGCAAACATTACAAGAAGACCAAGTTAGACTTTATTTTATGGTCTCTGTTACTGGTTAGGTACAGTATAACAAAGCATGTAACAACATTATGTACTTGCACAGTATACAGGGTTAGGGTTAGGATAGAATGAAATGATGCTGATACATGTAGTCAGACAAAATACACCGTAAAACATAGTGTTACACAAGATTCATTCCATGCCAAGGCAGATATGGGACTACTTTCTTTTTTTATTATCTTGGGGGATTTCACACTTTGATTATTTAAATAGGACAGTGAGAGAGACAGGGAAGGATCAGGAAACGACTTCAGTCCGGAACTGATCCTGGGTCCTCAGTATGGCACTCCAACCCACTGAGCCACATCGCCACCAACAATACTTTCTTTTATTAACACTTGAATTAGAGATGAAAATCACTTACTTTACAGTGGTGATGGAGCTGCACGAATCCACCATAGCCATAACGCTACAGAGAAAGCATAAAAGGGTAAGAGGATGGTTAATCAAAATAGATCAACCGGTATGTAATTGAATGGTTGCTGATGGTTATGCTGTCCGTACGTCACTTCAAAGGAGGAAAAAAAGAAATTCAGTTTCAACTCAGTAGAAAATACTGATGTTTTCTGCAGAAATTGTGGTTGTATGTGCTATTGTGTATACGTATACACAATACTGCTGCTTTCCAGTTGTGGCTTGTGAAATAAGTATGAATTTTCAGTTGAAAAGAGGTGTCAAATGTAAAAGTAAACGTAAGCTCATGGTGTAAGAGCAACACTAGCACATGATATTACATAGATGTTACACCGCATTTACCCCATTGTACCAAATGAGGTAGATAGACTGTGTTGTTACTGAAAATCACTGAAAACTTAACAAGAACCTACCCCAAACTTGAGCCAATTAGCACAGATTCAGCTGATTGTAAGACACAGTAAGTACACGTTTACTTTTTACTCAGAAAAGTTACGTGTGTTGGGAGAGAACTGTGTTCCTATTTTACTTTTAATTTTGACACCTCTGCAGTTGAAGCATTTAGGCTCATTTGTAATGGGTAATGTGTACACCGCTTAAGTGTATTAACTTCTTTTAGAAGCAAGAAATACATGTTCTAGTAAACTGGACATCTTGTAAACTGGACTGAACATGTGTAACTGAGGTGTTCTTGCGCAGTCCACCACTCAGGACTCGAACCCGTCACCTCCAGTCAACGCTCCAGTTCGGGTATGGGAGGCACAGCACAGTGCCGCTGAGCTAAAGAACCAGTCCCATAGCTCAGCGATACCGATGCTGTATGAGGCTTCGGAAGGGAGGTTTACTAATGTTCCATGCCACACTCTGGTAGTTGGCCACCGTTACACTCACCCCCCTAATCCTCACTCCCATCCCAGGTCAACGGCACCAGTGTAACTGAGGTGTTCCTGTTCCTGCGCAGTGTGTGTGTGTGTGTCTGTGTGTCTGTGTCTGTGTCTATGTGTGTGTCTGTGTCTGTGTGTGGCGCATCATGCTGCATGTGTGCGTTGGTCACATGTTTGTGTCTATCTGTGTGAGACTAGGTCTGTGTGTCTGTGCGGGTTGGGTTATGTAAAAACTTGAGATTTAAGATTGTAGTCAAATAAAAGGCCCTTGTTTTAATGACTAAATTTATGTTTTGGTTTGTAGCTTTCAGCCTTAAGGGTCAGCATTTCAACAGTCTCTGGTATTGGCTCAACAGCCCCTGAAGACACTCAGATTAGGCCTACTGGAGGAAAAGAAGGCCAAACCCTTGTACTTCTGAGCTAACTTTGAAATTGTCCATACGTATGAGCAGACCTGCTGCAACTCACCACATTCCAGGGCTTAACAGAAGAAATATAGTGCAAAACACAAAACATATGTGCATGTCACCAGCTCTGCCGTGTTTGAAGTTGCCATGAAAGGTTAATATTCAACAAGCAAATAGGGACATCATGCGTGAACTCTGCCCACTCCTTCCTAATGTGCAACGCAATGACATAAACTCAACAACTGTGCTAAGACACCATCCTTGGCCTAATATACCTTTCAGAACTCTGTTGTAAGAGACCCTGTTAGAGCATGAATGCACCCCATAACAAAACTGTCTTTTAACATGAAGTTCTGACAAAAACAGTAATGAAAGCCTCTTCACTTGTACACAAGCAACCTAATCCAAACACTGGTCCATACGATGGGTCCTACCTCCTTCAGATTTGGCCAGTCCTTGGGTAAGATGTGGTTGTGAATATCAATCTTCATTGCACACAGCCTATGTGGACTTTCCTATCTCCGTATGTGCCCCTTGTATCTGGCCGATACATTTCACAGTTTTACTCCTCCTATGCGACTCTTCCCACCTGTGAAACCCAATGGAGAGGAGGGCGGGAAGCAAGCTAGACTTTGAACGGCACTCTGGAAACAAAGGACGACCCAGGAGACAGAGCTGTCATACCTATCTGGAAGTTACCAAAACACAAAAAATGTTAACCATTTACAATGTTATGATTTGTAATAAAGGCCTACTGTATGTTCTGAAACGGCACTTTGCATTGCAAAACAATTATTACTTTACCCCTCTCTGCTCACCCCTAACCTGCTGTCAGTTGGCCAGACATATTGATAGGCCTGGTCCCAAAGAGGTGGGACAGGGAGGTACCTTTAATTGGTAAAGGAAACAACGAGGTGAGACTAAATTGATTTGGCACGGCAGTGAATTAGTTGAAAGAATTTCATTTGATTTATTGATTATTGATTGATTATTGCTGTATTAAATGGGCCTGCTAATATGCAAATTGCATATTAATGTAGATAGGCCTATAGAGTGCATATAGTGTAATAATAATAGAATATTGTGACATAAACACACACAGATATAGACCTATAGGGAATAATAGTCACTGTTGACATCAGCCCTGTCTGGACTGCTGTACGAGTTTGACATAGTAGGGGATAGGTCTAGTGTGCTCATTCACTAAATCAAATCATGCGCTGCTTCTGAGGATCTCAGTGTGTTATGATACTTTCTTGTGCCATCGTGTGGTCACATTGAATATTGTATATGAGATCCGTGTAGGCTTATGTGTAAAGATATGCCTTACTGCACACACTATTATTATACCTCAATTGTGTCCGATGCAGATATGTTCTGTCGAAAAGTTGTCAAGCCTCATAAAACCAATTGGCAGCTTGAGGACCACCTTGAGAGGACGCAGCCTGCGGTATCGACAAAACATGTTAATTAGCACCGAGCGACTCACGTGTGGACCGAAGCCCAGCCCAGTTCGCATTCGTAAATGAATTGTATAGGCGAACTAATCCGATTGCCGCTGTTAATAGGTCCTGTTAGCAAGCTCGTGAGAGGGTGGGGAAGGGTCTTTAGTCAATTCCAGGAGGATTCTTTCCAACTTGAACTTGTCGTCGTGTCCAATACTCTCATGAACGCGGAAAGAAACTTTGTTTCTGAAAGACGATGGACTCTGTGACTTCAGGGTCTTACACAAGCCCGAACTCCACGACGGGTTCGTCAACCGTGATGAACGGACAGACTTCATCCATGGGTCGGGACGCGTCCCGATCCGCGTCGCTGGATGCGGAGCACAGGATGAAAGTCAGGGAAAGCATGGAAGGTCAAGGTAAACTAAACACTGTAGCCTTCTCACTTATTTGACACCAAGATCAACGGTCATACTAGTTAGAATCAATTCAGAACTTTCACCCTACTTCTCTTTTACGCACAGCTGGACTTGTGGAGACCATTTGGCAACACGCTGATCGGTAATAATAACAGCAAATGACGTGTCTTTATCAAATATCGGTTGATAACAGATAGTCTGGCAAGATGCGCAGTGCATGCATGTTGTTTCATAGATTTGATTCATACTTTTGTGCCACTCCAATTTGACAGCTTTACAAGCACGTGTTAGTCATTTATTAAAGAGTGTAGGCTACCGTCACATCTAGGGCTATGCGGCCGGCCCGAGTCCTTTGCCAACCCTACCCCTTCTCTCTCTCTCCCGACTAGTTTCCTGTCACCATCTGCACTGTACTATCATGCATGAAGTCAAGAAGACCAACAAAAAATGTTAAATCACATAGATGTATGACGTGAGCTGGTTTTGTTGTGTTTTGTGTTTGAAGTAGGCGCGCCACGAAAGGGAAAAAATGGATGGGACTGTCAAATTGTCAATTTGACTACTGTCAAATTGTGCTTAGTGGTGTCTGATAGGCTACCTCTCCAATGCTCCCTACCATATATTTTATGTCGATTTTACGCGTTGCAACAGGCACGTTATTAACATGTAATGCTGCAAATTATTATTTTGTAACTTTTGTTTTTTCGGAGATAAAGTTGCCCAGGTAGGCTATCCCAGTGTCCAATAACCAGTGTGATATAGGTCAACGTGTCGAAATGCCAACAGCACAAAGAAGGTAGCCGTTTTCATTTTGCATATAGTCAGTGGGCATAGCCTCCTGTGGTTAAACTCTGTAGCCTATGCGTGTCTGAGAGGGCACCTGCAGCTGGACAGCAGGCATACATCACATAGGCTCTGCTCAATGGCACATTCCAAAACGTGTCTTTAGTTGTCAAAATGAGCAAAAGCACAGCCTGAACACCCTGAACTGGTAAGCCATATCAGGGTCTTCTCAAGGTCAGACGCTTTCTCACCAAAGGTCTGATGTGATGTGATATCCCGCCTCCCCCTCCCCCTTCAGCAGTCTGAAGGGTGCTTGAAACTGCCCTAGAAAACTGCCCACGAAACCCCAACTCACCTCTTTCAGTTAGAAGAGAATTTCATTCAGAATTTATGTTGGTCAAACAGCTATTAAAATGTAAAAAGCAAACGTGTTACAGCTTCACACATGCATTGTTCTTATTTGGGATTATGGTAACTAAGAAACAAAGGAAAACCAGTCCCATTCTTGACAAATGGCCAACATTTCATGTTGTTTTTTGATATTGTAATGCCTTGGCAACACAACACTAAATGGTCACGCCAATAACATTTTTTTATTTGAGAGAGAGAGAGAGAGAGAGAACTGTAGTTCTGTGCAGCCCCTTGAAAGAGAACATTGCAACATTATCCGCTTGATATTCTGTATAGTATTAGCTTTAGGGGAGTGTTGAGCCAGATTGTAAACTGTAGATTACACGTCTGTATAGTAAAACCTCTGACATAATGACTTTACACAGTATGGCATGTTTGCCTCATGTGTCCCCAAGTTCCCCATGTGGTTTCACATGTGATTCGTGTGTTTTGAAAAGTTAATTGAAATGTTAATGAAGTTCAATTAAGTCTGTATGAGTGCATGAGTTCATCATGTCTGCAAGTTGTATTTAGGACTAGCCTAACATAATTTGTTGTTTTGTGAGTCTCTCTCTCTCTCTCTCTCTCTCTCTCTCTCTCTCTCTCTCTCTCTCTCTCTCTCTCTCTCTCTCTCTCTCTCTCTCTCTCTCTGAATACATGCTGCTTTGCATTACATGGAGCATACAGTGACTAGTCTGTGTTTGTGTGTGTGCGTGTGTGTGTGTGTGTGTGCGTGTGTGCGTGTGTGTGTGTGTGTGTGTGTGTGTGTGTGTGTGCGTGTGTGTGTGTGTGTGTGTGTGCGTGCGTGTGTGCGTGTGTGCGTGTGTGTGTGTGTGTGTGTGTGTGTGTGTGTGTGTGTGTGTGTGTGTGTGTGTGTGTGTGTGTGTGTGTGTGTGTGTGTGTGTGTGAAGCATGATGCCCCACATAGGCTATGTGTGCTCTTGCATATAGTGTTAAGCATTTAGTGCTCAGGCAGGCAGCACATGCTCTCAGTGGTGACTGAACGTAGGGATCATGTGAGGGGCCCCAAGTCCTCGTAGCATAGTCTCTCCTCTCTCTCTCTCTCTCTCTCTCTCTCTCTCTCTCTCTCTCTCTCTCTCTCTCTCTCTCTCTCTCTCTCTCTCTCTCTCCTGCCTTAACCCATTAAGACCGGGATCTGTGTATATTTACACTTAAGAACGGCTGCAGTAGCTATGCAGTTACCCAGAACAGTTCTGACAACTCTGTTACAATATTAGACCTGTTAGGTCAAAATGTGCCAAAAGAAATACACTAAAAGTATGTACTGGTCTGTGTAGAGTAAGTGTTGCAGCCGAAGATGTCAGTGACCGGTAATTTAAAATGACAAATTCACCTGAAGATATTCCACCCACCATGTACTGTATATAATAGCTGCATATTTCCAAGCTCTAAGAAAGATGACATTCTGAATGAGAGGAATGAATTCCAGAAACACGTAAACACTACTAAAAACAATTACACACAGGTCCTTTAATCCCGGTGAGCGGCTGCTTGTTGACTCAACCCCCTGCTCTTCCGACACCAACACCAGCATGTGACTGCCTTCACTTCACAACTCTCTCTCTCTTTCTCACTCCCCCCTCCCCTCTCTCTCTCTCTCTGTTAGCAGACATTATGACAAGGGAGTAATTTTCTTGTAGGGCCTTCATACTATTCCTTGATATATTTCATGCTTTTATTATGTCATACTTTGTCATACTCGCTCTGTGTGTCTGTCTGTCTGTGTGTTTGTCTCTCTCGCTTTCTCTTTCTCTATCTCTCTCTCTCTCTCTCTCTCTCTCTCTCTCTCTCTCTCTCTCTCTCTCTCTCTGTAGACCATAGTGAGAGCAGGCTGCCCCGGACTCCGTGTGGCTGATATGTCTCTGTGTGTGTGTGTGGTGGCCATTGTGTTATCTGCCAGCTCGCTAGGTATGTCAAGCGTTTGGTTTGCAGCCATTGTCCGAGCACTGGGCTTGGGGAGATGAGGAGCTGACTCCTGATAACGAGGAGAGGCATGATATGGCATGACTGAGGACCTTTACAGTGCCTGTGTGCAAGGCCATACCAATGTGTGTCACTCTGAGTGGCCGGCCATTGTCAGCATAGCCACTGCGGAAAGCACCATCTCTTAAAGGTCTTTATTTGAAAGGTTGAATGGACAGTGGAGAGGAAGATTGCTTGGTGTTGCCGTATCTCTCATAGGGCCATATTGTTCATGGTGCTGGTGTCAGCAAGCATGCTGGGACTATACTGCAGGAATGGGTGCTGATGTGTAAGACGAGAGTTTGTGTGTACTTATGCTGATGCTTATATGCACACAAATCTTATCCATTATGTTATATATTAAACTCTTAACTCTGTTACAACCTTACTGTCACCAAAATTTGACCAACTTTTAGTCTTTACCCAAGACTAATGTCAGATGATGTAGTTGAGTGTTTGCAGTTGAGTGAGGTAGTTGAATGCTTGCAGTGAAGTGTGTTTTTTTCTGCAGCCCTTTCTGAGACCCTGATCATTGTAATGGGGGTAGGGCCTATGGGGTTGTTTACATTTTAAAAATGTGTGTCTTCACATACTCCAAATACCATCCCAAAAGTTATTGATGTGTTGTAAGGTGTCTGATGCCTGATGTTGCATAACTTTTGGGATGATATTGACATTGAACTCATTACATGACATTACACTGTAATTAAGCTGTAAGTTTTAATGTAATGTAATGTAAGTTTGTACCGTCACTGAAGCGGTGTGGCTTTAGGTGTCTGGCTCAAGGGCACTTTAGCCATGGATGGAGGAAGGCATTGGAAAGGGTGGAAATTGAACCTGCAACCTTGTGAGCTACGGTCCAACCCCCTTAACCATTACACCACAGCTGCCCCTAGGGTATAACTGTCTTTTTCGTCTCTCCTGACAGATTTATTAGAGAGCAGCTTGAAGTTGAACCCATATGAGGCCCAGAAGTATCGCAGGAAAGCACTGTGGGTGTCATGGGTCTCCATCATCGTCACTCTCAGCCTGGCCGTTGCCGCCTTCAGTGAGTATTAAGCACCATGAATACGATTTACAAAAAATATCATATACAAATTACATTACATTATGTTACGTTACATTTAGCCATTGCTGACTTCCGTGAGCATTGGGCTAACGAAATATTTAATCTGTAAGATTAAATATTACATTTAGCAGACAATACTATGCAAACGCACATACTAAAGACGAAATAAACAACGACACACATAGGCCTACAATGTGTGGGTTAGTATTCTGCAAAATACATACACATACCGTATTTCCTCGGTTAACATCCAACATATCGCATTAGCCTACATTTAGCAGACAATTTAATTCAAAGCGATTGCCAAAAGGGGACATGCATAATCAGCAACATACAATGTGTGGGGAAAATACAGAGTACACAAGCATAACGAGGTTAGTGCAGATGACCAGCGTTAGTTTTGTTGTTACAGGAAACTCTCACGGAAGAGAGGCGGCTTCACAAGCTTGTTCAGGGTACAGCAAGATGACTCCACTCTCGTAGCTTCTGGATGCTTATTCCATCCAGAGATGGCAAAAAAGAAAGTAGAAGTAAAAAAAATGAAGGGCATTTTCACACGTCTTCCCTTTCAGCCATTTAAAAGAACTCAGACCTGTCTGCGCATACAGTAGCCTATGTGAACACTCCAGCGTACAGCGCCATCGGAAGTGAACCCTACTGAGGTCCTTATTGACGTGGTCTCAGTACGGTTCACTAAAGAGTCCGGACAAGTTACACTTGTGAATAGGTGTAATCACTGAAGGAGAGCTCTAGAGGACCGGGTGTGATAGCCTTATGGGACAAGAAAGAGCACCTGGTCCTTTTTGCGATAGGCCTACACTCACAATGTGAAGACAAACAGAACTGAGTTCTTTTTCTGTTGGTTCACTTTTTGGTCCACTTACAGAGGACTTAGTTCGGTTCACTTTAAGGGGACTATACTGTATGTGACATAGTTTCCTTCCAACACAGGTAAATTCACTGATTAGCCAGTAGACCAGTGTACCTGTCCTACAATCAGCTGATTATGCGCTGGTTGCATCAGATTTGTGGTCCGTTTTGTGTTTCAGTAACAACATAATCTATCCACCTCATTAGGTATATCTATCTCATCAAGTGGTGTAACATCTATGTAATATCATGTGCAAGTGTACTTACACCATGGATTTCTACTTTTACTTTGACACCTCTGGTTCCACATTGTTGGGACAGTGATGGATAACAGGAAATACATCAATTAGCTTTTATACCAATAACTTGACATGAAATGAATGGTTATGCACAGTAATATAGGCTACTTAATATTGTAATACCGGTATATAGGCTACCTTAATCAAGGACAAATTATCTGTGAAGATTATCTTCCATTCCGGTAATCAGGTTAGTTTAAACTGTTTACTGTGATGAACTGGTGATCAAGTTGTAATCGAGCAAGCTTATCACTTTGCCAAACAGCCCCATGGAAGACATTCCATATGTTTTATCTTTCTTTTTTATTTTGGGCACAATTTCTGCGTTGAGCAGCAATCAGTCCTTGGGCTAGCTATTGTCTCTGCCAGAGTGCAGTGACCTATGTCAAATGGAGGATAATGTTTTGTCCCACTTAGCCCTTCCTCCATAGGGATTAACATACCACTTGTAACCATCCATACCAGTGTCACACATGGCATACCAAGGCACTGCTGATACTGATTGTCTGTGTGTGTCCACTGCCACCCCCCCAAGGACGCACACACAAATCCTGAGTCATCTAAGTGGCATAAACTTGGGAACAACATGTCACACTTTAAAAGACATCCATACCATCGTCACATCACGTCACATACCAAGTCCTCATACTGATTGCCCACAATGACACACGCACAAAAAGAGAAAACTCCAGTCATCTACGTAAGTGCCAGAGGCTTGTGACTGTCTCTCAGCTGAGAATCTTGGTTGGGTGAACACAGGAAGCTGTTGTTTTCAACCTCGCTTTATCGGCATGTTGCAATTCCCTCTTCCTTGCATAGCCTATGGTGCCAGAGGCCTAGGAAGACACATCATATGATACGCTAGTTTAATATAGCACGTCCGTGCCGTCACACTCAGAGAAGCTGATTCTCTCATACCCTGCTCACGGACAGAAAACCTGGATTTCCTGATTTATGCAGAGACATGTAACAGTTATAATGGCTGCCTGCTGATGGATGAGACATATGAGTCACATTATGTCTGGTCATATTGTGGCCTCAACGTATCTGTCAGCAACTGAGCACAGCTGGATTGTGTGTGCGCAGCGCAGACAGACAGACAGAACTTGGAATTTCAAATGTACAATTTAGGCCAGTGACTCCACTAATGGGATAGGATTTTCTGCCTCGTCGCTTAACTGGCATCTCTCCACGCGCAGAGAGAGAGAGAGAGAGAGAGAGAGAGAGAGAGAGAGAGAGAGAGAGAGAGAGAGAGAGAGAGTGTACATCTGCCGAGAACTCTCTCTCTCTCTCTCTCTCTCTCTCTCTCTCTGTCTCTGTCTCTGTCTCTGTCTCTCTCTCTCTCTCTCTCTCTCTCTCTGTGTGTGAGTGTGTGAGACGATGGTTTTGCTGTGAGACTGGGCTAGCAAGGCCCCTGCCTTTAATAGTTTAACAGTATTTCACAGAAAATGGGATCTTATTGACAGGAACAGCTACACGGTCAACTAAGACTGGAGGATTTGAGGAGATGTATACCACAGACTTCTATTATAACTATACAAGTCAGTGATGTATACAGTTTGTCAGGGAAACACTGAGTGCTTGTGTTTAAAGTACAACTCTGTGGCCCCCGGGGAAGTATTTTCTCTCACGACTACTTATTTACAAACTTAATAAAGAAAACTCAGAGCAAAACTCAAGGGGAAGGCATTTTTTATCAATCCGTCATGGGTTAAGCATGTGTGCAAGTGCGCTCTCTGCTGTTAAGATGCTGTCACAACAGAAGAGGATCTTGACTGTGCAATGTGTTTTACATAAAACTACTAAATAATCTCCCCCGGGGAAATTATGTAAACCTTGCACCATAAAATAAAGAGGACACATGTGTAATGATACAAAGATGTTTATATGCCACATGGACAGACATAAATACTGGGAAAAGGAACAGTGCAGTTGCAGCTGTTCATACTATATCAGCTAATACACTATGTATGTATGTATGTATGATGTGAGACAGACCTGTGTACAGTCATACTGAAGCTCTCTCTATGTTGTCTCTTACTGTAGATGGGCTGGTGGACGGGCCTATTCTCTTTGCTGAAAACATTCAACTACATCACAGCAACATTGCTATGAGAAAGCAGAGAGTCTTTTTATACATATATATATATATATATATATATATATATATATATATATATATAAGGGCTTTTTTGACAGGACAGTGGAGAAGAAACAGGAAATGAGAGTGGGGAGAGAGAGACGATGAAGGATCGGCAAATGACCCGGGCCGGAGTCGAACCCGGGTCGCCGGTATAGATACCCAGTGCCCCACCGTTAAGCCACGGCAGGGCCTACACAGTAACCGATTAAAACTTGGTCATTACCATTTTACTATAAGGTTATAACAGAGGCTCTGTGATAAGGGTTTGAGGCGTACCATGTAAGTTGTTGTTCCGCCATTGTTGGACAGTGATGGAGAACAGCGAATATACTGTATCAGTTAGTTTTAACACCAACCATTTGACATTTAGATTAATGAGCTCTTTATTTTATCTTATTATTTAAAGTACGTTGACTTTGACTTTGATTTACGTAACATGCATATATTTTGGGGGAGCTGTAGTCTAATGGTTGGGGAGGTGGTCTTCTGAATTAGAGGGCTGCCGGTTCATATCTACCATTACCTCTCCCTACATATCCACCCATGGCTGAAGTGGCCTTGAGTAAGGCGTATGACCCATGCAACATATAGTAAGGTAATATTTGTGATAATATTTAACATTTTTGTTAGAATGTATGCCTTTAATGAGAATAGAACAGTGAAGATTATGACAGGAAGCGACTTGGAGATAGAGATGGCTTAAGGTTTTGAAATGACCTAGACTGGACTCGAACCTGTGTCCACAAGGGCAAATGGTGCAATGTTAAACATAATTGTAGCATAATTTTACCCTCATGAATAAGCCTGCTGGTATATCAGTTACTGATCAGAAACGCCAACATCCGCCTCTCCATCTGTGTCCGTCTCTGCACATCTTGGCAGGGGAATTGAATTGCAGTGATTGACTTGGAGATAATTACACAGGAATTGCATAGACAAGCGGCTAGTAATAACAGACATTAAGATGAACACTTGATTATTTACCATTGGGCCTCTGACAACTTAAACATACTCTAGCCATTCCTCACCAGATACGATCTCATCTAGGAGCTCTTCTGCACAAGCTTTATTTTTGGACAAACTCTTTGTTGCACATCCATGGCCTGTTGCAATGCGCTGTTTCAGCTTCGTTCATTAAAATGTGTTTATTTTCATATAATAGCGCTCTTGTACAGACTTCTATAAACATGTTTCAAGCATTTTGATTGTAAAATAAATGGCCGAGTTGTTTAGCATGCTAGGGCTCACTACCAAGCTTGCGTCGTCTGCCTTTTAATTATCTAAACTGTTTGTGCCGTGACAAACCCCTTGTAAACTAAACTCTCTCCTTTCCCAGCATCTTAACCCAGTGGTTCTCAAGGTGTGGTCCACAGACCCCTGACAGTTTATGAGATACCTCATCTGGTCTGTGAGGGGATTTCTACAGAATCAATATTATGTGTGCTACAAACTCAGATAAAGATTGGTTTTTAAAAATATAAATTACAGTACAGGCCTGTGTTATTGTAGTGAACAAAAAAAAAAAATGTATGTTTAGACTTATAACATAAAAAATTATCTATATGCACTCTTGTCTTGAAATGCTGACAACATCTGATTATATCAATTATACAATGGGAAAAACGCAGAATCGGTGCAGCTACCTACAGTAATCTTCCATATCTAGCCAGCTAGGGTAGTTCTAGAGAGGACGCGCTAGCATAACTTAAACAGCACATCACGAGCTTGTTACAGCTCAAGACAAATGAGAGTTCGATGCTGGCGCAACATTACAAGAGAAATGCATGGAAAAGTATCAAAATGGGTACATGTTTGTGAATGATTTGATAAAGTCAGAATGACAACTTGGTCTCAGGCAATGGGAAATAGCTAGTGTGTTGGGGTGAATTCTAACCTCTCTCTCCCTGGGTCACGTCTTGTCGTCTCCTCCTCCTTTATCTGAGTTTGTAGCACACATAATATTGTTGCTGTGGTGGAAAAATACATTTTGGGTACGGAGTGGTCCTCGGTCGGAAAAAAGTATGAGAAGCACTGATCAAGCCCAGCCTTCAAACTGTCCCAGGCTGAAACTCTCAAGCCCCAATCACAAGCCCCAGTCGCAGGCCTCAATGAGCATCCTGGCCTGACCTAGCCGTAAATCTAAGCCTTGTTTTACATCTTACTGTCAGCCGTGTGTATGGGCCTCGGAAATAAATTGCTCCTAATTTGGAGCGCAACAGTAGTCATTAGGTTTGTTGTGTACCTGGGTTGGTTACCAATCACAATCTCAACAACACACACACGCGCAACATGCACACACACATGCACACACACTCACAGTCTCACGCATGCAGGCACATACATACACACAATTACAATCTCAACATAGACATACACACACGCAACACAGACACACATGACACATACATACAGTACACACAAACACACACACACACACTCACACACGCACACACATACTCTCTCTCTCTCTCTCTCTCTCTCTCTCTCTCTCTCTCTCTCTCTCTCTCTCTCTCTCTCACACACTCTCTCTCTCACTCTCTCTCTCTCTCTCTCTCTCTCTCTCTCTCTCTCTCTCTCTCTCTCTCTCTCTCTCTAAGTGATGCTCCAGTCTGACAGCTGTCTGCTCACAGCTGTGTGTGGTTTTCTCAAATGAACTCGCTTCCCTGGGTTCTGCTGGGAATCGATCCGGGAACTTTTTCCCCCAACCCTCATACTAATTTTGGTATGGCATAACAGGCTACAAATTAGTTTAGAAAGATCCAGGCAAATGATCAACTTCAGCAGCGGCCTCAAGCATGATGATGCAATCCCTCTGTGGACTAGCATGAGAATCATTTGGCCCTAATCCGGCTATTGTTTGTCAAAGACACTGATGGAGCACAATTTCATGCTATGGCCAAGATACAGGGGATGTGGAGCTATGAAATGCACGCATACACGCACGCACAAACAATCATGTGCACACGAGCCTACATGGATACACACACACACACAGACAGACAGACATAGAGACATACACGCCACGCACACACAATCATGTGCACGCATGCATCCATGAATGAATGAATGAATGAATGAATGAATGAATGAATGAATGAATGAATGAACACCTGTATTGCCCCGAAGGGAATGGAGCCATACAATAAACACTTGGACATACAGACAACATTTTACAAAGACAAGACTAAACTAGACTAAAAAAACAAACAAAGCATACAGAGTAGATTAAAATAAAAAAGATCTGGCAGTTGGAATAAACACATAAAATAGAAATAATTAAAATCCTTAAAATCCTTATACAATTATTATATTAAGGTTAGTCTGTCTAAGCTTTACTTATTTAAAAGTTGGATGCCTCTAGGCGCGCACGCACACACACACACACACACACACACACACACACACACACACACACACACACACACACACACACACACACACACACACACACACACACACACACACACACACACACACACACACACACACACACACACAGAGTCATGTGCACACATGCATGAATGGACACACACACACACACACACACACACACACACTCATGTGCACACACACCCACACACACACACACACACACACACTGGAGACGTCTCTCCCAGTAAGTAGCCACTGGTGGTGTTAGTCATGTGCTTGATTTCCTGATCTGCTTCTTGTGATCTGCTGTCCACTCCACTGTACTGGGGTGGGTGGGGGGGAGGGCTTCACCATACCACCTACTTAGACTGGGAACGCCCCAATCCCGGCCCCTTACACATACATAGACACACACATTCGCACACACACACGTGCACACACACGCACACGCACACGCACGCACACACAGTCATGTGCACAGATGCATGCATGAGACACACATGAGACACACACGCACACGCACATGCACACGCACACGCACACACACACACACACACACACACACACACACACGTTTTTCCTACTGCTGGATATGATTGGAATGTGCTTCCGAGCGCCGACAGTCATACGGACAGGCTTAGCATGGCCCAGTTTATTTGTAATTTTTTTCTTTGATGAGCACTGTTTTTTCATGACTTTTGTAATGATGTTTTGAGATGTGATGATCTGTGGTGTGGTTATCTGTACGATCACCCTCCTGAGTAGAGAAGAGAATGGCTTTGTTACAGTTTTTGCTTACACACAATTTCTGGCAATTTTTGAGATGAGACGTTCATTTTGCAGCAGAAGCGAGGTGTTTTATTTTGTGTGTAGAGTTTTGAGAATGTACTGTCATGTTAAGTGTTTGTGTTAAAGATATTCCTGAGAATTAACAAGCTCTTCAACCTCTAGACTTTTCAAAACAGTAGTTGAAGGGTTCAGATGCAAAAACCCCTAAGTGCCTTTTCAGAAAATAATCTTAATTCATTTTTATTTAATATAAAGCTATCAAAATTGCATATTTTTTATTTTATTTATGTAATATAACTATTTATATGTATTATCAAGTACATGAATGTAAACCAAACCAACAACTGGGTTCTCTAAAAATATAGAAGTGCAGGTCTTCAGAAATAGAGTTAGGGGGTTTTGCATCTGAACTCCTCAGTTATTTACAGCATGTCAAATCAAAGCTCCATCGTGAAGTGTCTTCAATATCTATGCGGTGTGTCCATGCTTTTCCCCTGTGGGTCTCATGTGACCTTGTGTGTTTTCGAATGAACCGTAGGATACAATGACACCGACATTGCACACTACACAGTTGTTTTTCATGAACTGCAGGCACTGGCCATTTGCAGTGTTAACTCAACCCTCAGAGAGTCCAATTTAACAATTTATTTAGTCCTACAACTCTCTAGTAAGTTGAATTAATACCACGAAAATGACTGTATAATGACCAGTTTAAATGTACGTAATCTTTGTTTATGGTTTGCAATACATACAATTCATGTTTGCATACAAACAAATCAACGATCCATATAAGCTGCTTTCTGCCACTTGGCACTATATACCATTGGAAGCACTAATGTTGGAACGTTGGACACTCCATGCTCCATTCAGCTTTTCATCTTTTTGTTTGGCTACGTTCAGACTGGATTTTGTATTTTTTTATGAATGTGTTGTTGTTACATTGTATGTGTCAAGTAACAGTATCCACTAAGAGACTTTTGTTCCAGTACATAATCCTGGTGTTTTTCATGCAACCCAAGGTCTAATCATCATATTGTGTGTTTTTCCCCTGTAAATGGCATGCTTGCATATGATTGGCATAGGTAATGTTGATGTCCAGGTGGTATTGTGACCTTATACATGTTGACCACAACAGAGCCACATGAATTAACATTGAATGCCATTTGAGTGAATTTTAATGAAGACTGTCCATGCAGGTCTCGTGTCCCCATGGGAGCTGGCCAAGGCCATCCCTGCCCATGGCAGAAGCACAGAGGCAGAAAAACATGTTAAGCTGCCAATGGCTGAAAGAAGAATCCATGGTTGACATTTTGTAGATTTGTTTGTTGTATTGTTGTGTATAAACCACCGGTTTCACTACTGGCAAAGCGCAGCGATATGCAATATATGCAATGTGACAGCCAATGTCCGCCGTCTCATGCGTTGCTATTTTGTTCTCTTTCTCTCTTTGTCTTCAGCTGTTTCCGTCATGAAAAACAGCGTGTCAGCCTTCGGCTTTGGCGTAAGTTTGATTTACATTCATTGAGAGTTTCCAAAAGATGAAAAACATTAATCCCCTATCCAAATATGCTGTATTTACACAGATGGGATGTTTTTTGTTGGATAAACAAAAAAATGATATGACAAGGTGATCGTGTCAAGGCCCCTCATCTGTTTTTCTGGTCAGCTCACCAAAGACAGGGCAGCTATTGAGAAAGATTATTTCTTTAAGATAGATTCTTATCTGATGATGTGTTTGGATAATGCTGTAACTATGGTATAAGATACTTCTCACCTCTTCTGGAAACCACTGTGTGTCTGGTTGAAGCAGTTTTAAAATACCAAACAACTTTTTAAAACCATTGAAAGGAAGTTGTAGAATGTTTTCACTGAGGGTAGGGATGTTAGCAGACATTATGACAAGGGTGCAATTGCCTTGTGGGGCCCTCATACTTTCATATGCCTAGATAATATCCTGCTTTCATTTTCATATAAGTTACCTTCATATAGGCCTATTTCTCGTTCTCTCTGTCTCTGTCTCTGTCTCTGTCTCTGTCTATGTTTCTGTCTCTCTCTCTCTCTCTCTCTCTCTCTCTCTCTCTCTCTCTCTCTCTCTCTCTCTCTCTCTCTCTCTCTCTCTCTCTCTCCTTTTGGCAGTTTGATGCCTCGTTAGACGTTCTCTCCTCCATCATAGTGCTGTGGCGCTATAATAATGCTGCAGCTGTGCACTCAGCATACAGGGAATGCATGTGAGTACTCACACCTCAGTAGTTACTGTATGGTCACTCAGTTTACACACAGAACATATAACAATATTATAACATATATTGATATACTGGTATACAAAATCAGATTTATTTTACAGTAAACTGGCCAAAAGAAATCAAGTCAGTCCTACTGAACATACGTATGGATGTGTATGCCAGTAATGTATAAACATTAATATGGGTTTGAATATATTTGGATGTTTATATCAGCAAAAACATAAGGGCATATAATGGATTATGCCATACCAGTTGAACAAATCTCCACGCACTTGCCTCTCAAAATAATGTAAAAATAATACCAGGTGTCCCGTAGACAATGGATTGAAATCTCTGGATTGAGTCGAGTTTTATCAATAGAGGAGCTGTTCATTTTCCTCAAACTTTGTGTTAATGCTAAGTTCTCTGACGTGGACTGACCCTGTTCTACAGCAGAAGTTTGCAAAAAGTGTTTACTGGTGTTTGGGGACCGTAGAAGAGGCAGTCAGATTCTGTGTGTGTGTGTGTGTGTGTGTGTGTGTGTGTGTGTGTGTGTGTGTGTGTGTGTGTGTGTGTGTGTGTGTGTGTGTGTGTGTGTGTGTGTGTGTGTGCGTGCGTGCGTGCGTGCGTGCGTGCGTGCGTGCGTGCGTGCGTGCGTGCGTGCGTGCGTGCGTGCGCACACGCACTCTTGTTTGTGCGCGTGCATTGGTTTGGGGTATATGGCCACACAGGCTTGTCTCTCCATTTTTCTTTGCCCCTGTCTCTCTCCTCTCTAATTTTCCAGGTTTTTCTCTCCTTGTCACTTATAGTGAATTACAGCATGACGTCTGTGAGCGTGTATAAACAATCCTGTTTTCTTTGTTCCTGAACTGTCCCATAGAGCGTGCTCCATCTTGGGGGTGGTATTCATCCTCTCCTCGCTATGCATTCTGGGAAAGGCCATCCATGACCTGGTGACCACGGTCTTGCCTGAGGTGGTAAGTGACATCAGAAGTTATTCAATTGTCACAAGAGGATAACATGTCAAAACACATGGATATATTTTGAAATATCAGAATTTGTAATACAATCAGTTACAGCTATGACACACATTGATGGAACTGCAGGAGAGACTGACTTGAGTTGGAAGAATTGAGTTTGGAAGACTTTTGCTAAAAGCGTTCTGACTGACAATGTGGTATTTTCTGCAGATGTGATGGGGAAATACTTTGTAAAAAATGCTGTTCTAAAGTGAACCTTGAGACTTGCTCTTTTTAGATCTCAATGAGCATCTTCACCCCCCAAAGCAACTTCCTCACCACATTTTTGACAAATAACTTTTGAATTTTTTATATTTATGTGGAATATCTTTGACTTTTCATTTTGATGTATCATTTTCCCCTTACTAATTACCAAAACAAGTAAACAGGAACAATTAACAGGAACAAAACAGGCGCATTAACAGGCACAATACTTTCTTCACATTTGAAAAATGCTGCTTTTTTTGGCTGTCTAGGATGACTTCCTGTTCATTGTGTCCATTGTGAGTGGGGTGCTGTGTCTCATCCTGGCTGTGGCGAAGTTCCTGCTGGGCAAGGTCCTCACCAGCAGGGCCCTCATGACCGATGGTAAGTAAGCGACACTTAGTGGACGCTGTTTATCCAAAGCGACTTTTACAGCTGTTAGTTTTTCAGAGTATTGGTTACAGTGCCTGGAGCAATGTTGGCTTAGGTGCCTTGCTCAAGGTGCACTTTAGCCATGGATGGAGGTGTAGGAAGAGGTCAGGTGGCATTTAAACATGCTACCCCCAGATTGAAAGACCAACTCCCTAGTCCAACTATCTAGCCTGTGGGTTAATCCCGCCCTGGCCATACCATTAATCTGGGGACCCGGGTTCAAGTCAGACACGGGTCATTTCCCAATCCTTACCTATCTCTTTCTCCGACTAACTATGTATGAAAAAGTTAAAGAGCTCTGAAGCCCATAAACAGAGTTCCTCTATAATAAGCTTTTAACCAAAATGGCAATGAACAAGTCTTAACCTGTTACGAAGTCTCTTCATGCAGACAGACCCTTCGACGGGCCTATTCACTCTTTGCTGGAAACACTGAAGTACATCTTAACAGTCTTAAGAAACCGATTTTCACTGACGTGATGATACGGTTGTAACAGAGGCTCTTACTCTTGGTAAGGTCATAGCAATGTTGCTGTGATGTACGTAGTTGAGCTTTTTAAGCAAACAATGACGATAGCTGGCAATCCAATGTGCACCAAAAATGCTATGAATACAGATACTGTGTTTGCCTGTGAGGAAAGAGGAGAAAGGGAAGGGCAAGGACAACACACACACACGCACACACACTCACACACACAGACACACGTGTGCCCACACACACACACACACACACACACACACACACACACACACACACACACACACACACACACACACACACACACACACACACACACACACACACACACACACACACACACACACACACACACACACACACACACACACACCATTCCTGAAGTGTACAATGTCTGACACACCATTCCTGAAGTGTACAATGTCTGACATGAAAATGCACATAAAATATACCATGCTGCTTGAATCAGATGCCTATTTGAAGCCAGTTGTAGATGCATGGCTGAATATTGTTGCGTACTAGTACATTCATCAGAAATAATTGGATTTATAGTCACAGACAAGCCTTTGAATGCGGTCCTGATTACGAGCTATGACATCTCCTGAATGTGACCAAAAGTTCCGTATTCTGGTTCTGCTTACTCTACAAGTGCTCCACTGAGGGTTAGAACGCCCAGAGGTACAGCAGATAATTGGAAGCCGATTCTTCAGCAACACCAAGCTGTGTTTCCCACCGAAAAAAAAACAAAAACGTTCTCACGTATTGAATATGAAAATGTCTGTCAACTTGACTTTTGCAGGATTTAACTCGCTCGTCGGGGGAATCATGGGATTTTCGATCCTCATCAGTGCGGAGGTCTTCAAACACCACGACAGCGTCTGGTTCCTTGATGGCACTATTGGGATCCTCATAGGCCTCACCATCCTGGCGTATGGAGTCAAGTAAGCCCCTTCACCTCATACACCACACACACTAATGCTGTTGAGGTTCTGAATATGTTTGATGTAATATACGCACACATTTGCAAATGCATGCATGGTGCCCGTGCGTGTGCACACACGCACACGTTCATGGACACGCACGCGCACACACACACACACACACACACACACACACACACACACACACACACACACACACACACACACACACACACACACACACACACACAAACACACACACACACACACACACACACACACACACACACACACACACACACACACACACACACACACACACACACACACACACACAGAAGCCAACAAAGGGGAACAGAGGGGTCAGTACTGTAGTATTATTATAGTATATAGTATATTATAGTGTGGTATATTATGATATAGGCCTACTGTATATATACATATATACTATATATTATTATAGTATTGTACTATTAAATGATATATTTTTACATATACCCTTGAGACCATGTGTTTGTGTGCATGTGCCAACATACAGTCTAATGGAGAATTCTGTCAATCTCTGAAGTCATTAAAGTCATTCCCACAATTATTTGCTTTCTTTAATTATTGTCAGTGCAGTAACATGCCATGTAATAAATACCTCTCTCATGAAAACCAAATGTCAACTTCTTTTTCTCTTATTGTTCTTCTTTCTCCCCATCTCCTTCTTCTCTTTCTTCTCATTCTCTCTCTCTCTCTCTCTCTCTCTCTCTCTCTCTCTCTCTCTCTCTCTCTCTCTCTCTCTCTCCCTCCCCCCCTCCACAGGCTTCTGATTGATATGGTTCCCAGGTTGCGGCAGACAGGGAGCTATGAGCGCTTTGAGTGAGCGATTGCCCAACAGGCAGCTGAATGAGTTATAGTTTTTGCTCCCCTGCCATCTCTTTTTGTCTTTATTTTGGCCACACTACATTTCTTTATCCACCCCTCCCTCCCTCTTATTTTCTAAAACAGAGCCATTCTCTGTTGAAACACTCCCCCGCCATGTCAAAAAGTAACTGAGTTGGCGACCATTGTGGTTTTACAGTATTTGCCTTTAGACATGGGAGAACGAAGACGAATGAAAGTGAAGGGTGACACGGGAGCCAAATCTTCCGATCCTCCATTCGCCGTCTCCACTATTCACCAGCAGGTGGCGCCTGTGACGAGCTGTCAGGATGGTGAACATCATCAGCCTGTTGGAGAGCGCCAAGTGTCCCGTCTTTCCCAGGCATGTAGAGTGAAAATAATAATGGGCAATCAAATGTGTGTGTAGGGTCAGTGTTGTGTCACACACGTCAACACAACGTAAATGAGCGGATAATGTGTATCGACGTTGAGGCCACAAATACCCCTTAGAGTAAATACTGGCCCATTGCAGGGGTGATGTGTATATTCTTTTTTCAATTCATTTTTTGTCATCATGTGTCATTGTAAGAACATATGTCCACTAGCGTGGATGTGTTGTGTTCATGTGAATGCATCTAAGAGACACACATGAGGGAAGTGCGAAATGCTTTTCAGATGTTTATTGTGATGATGTTGAACCATCTTGCAGCTCATGATTACAATCTATTTATTGTGGTGTTGATATTTAGTCATCCATCGTCCTACTCGTGTACGTTCCATCCTTTTCAGGTCACAAAAAAGTTGCTGAATCATTTTGTACATAATATGTACATGCATGTGTGTGCAAACCCTATGGTATGTATGCACAGAATCGTAATTTTCCTTTCTGTGTTTGTGAATTTAGTCGTGAAATGTCGTAAACTGTTGAACCATCAAAAGCCTCCTTTTGGAGAGGAAAGAGGTTTGCACTTTTGTACACTTCAGTGTAGATATCACTGTAATATACTGTACTGCTGCCGTCTCAACCAAGGCATCTTGGCCTTCTCCATAGATATTTACTGTGCAGTGCATAACGTGTTGCTTGTTTTGGCTACTGTCATGAGTGAGTATGTGTATGAGGTGTGTATGGAAAGAAAAAGGCAGTTGGTCATATTCTTTGTACATGCTATATCAGTTTTCGAGCAGTCAGTTCAGTTTGTGTCCGTGGGTCAAGCATAATTATTTAAGAGTATTTAAGCTTTAACTTGAGTTATGTGTTTACTGAATGTAGTATCTGTCATTTTACATTCCAAGGAACTGTCAAAGTCCTTAAAGGTGTTTTTTATTTCTGGTTTGCACAAGTGGGTGCCCATGCCTTGGGAGGTCTCTCTCTTTTTTTTTTTTTAGAAAGGACTATGTGCTCCAGGATGACTGGAGCAAAAGCTTTTAAGTTCACTTTTAGTTTTGTTGCAGTATATCAACATTTTCTTTGTTGTAGAATAAGTTCTCAATTAATCTCAACACAGAATGCTCAGCATCATTCAGAAAGAATGAAGACAGTCCTCGGCAGCCAGACCATATTATATGTCTGTGTACATCCATCCTACATTTGCTTTGTGTATGATATTGCATCAGAGGTGTAAATAAAGTACACAATATGTAAATACCTAAACAAGTATGAATTGTACGAGAATCATATGTGAAATGTATGAAATTCATATTCAAATCAATATTTGGAAATGCTTTAACCTAACTTGATATTTCAATTGAAAAAAAATGTTTTGCTCTGGTAATTAAAATAGTATTTGGGTTTCAATGTCTTCATTGTCTTTTACATCCATCAATGACAGTTCACTGTGCTTAACGGCCTGTGGTGTGTCTTTGAGTTCCCACAATAAGGTCCAGTACATTATTTACACAGTAAATAAACAGGAACAACTTTGACTTACACTGGAGGCTTTTGCTTGACAGAAGGGACCACATGAATAGAAATAAGACATACGTAGGCTAATGCACGTTGTCTCTCTTCAGAATAATAACTTACAGAGGCCTCAGACAACAGCTGGGTTTTTTTCAGTCAGTTGACTGAGTTCATTATTCACTGACTCCTGTCTCTAGTTGTTTGTGTCATCCACACCATTAGCAACAAGATATTCTAACTGTATGGTAAATAAATCAGAAACTCAATAAATAAATAAATAAATCTGATAAATAAATCTGGGACTCAATAAAATGACTCTGAATCTGAGAGCAATGTAATGAAGCAGATCACCGGTAACCTTCTGACAAGATGTCCGACCCTGTTCCTTTGACTGTGCTTCAAGCTATTGCCCTACAATCACCAGCTTGGTGCAACAAATGCAAGTTTTACTTTGTTTAACAGTTAGGCCTATATTCCCATTGCCCTGTTACAGGCTAGGGCTATCCCAAAACTAAAGCCACCTGCAAAGGTCAACAAGTGCACTGAAGTAGCTGCCTCAACAGTAGCTCCTCTCTAACGTAATTGCGTGAATCATTTTGCCCTCCAGATGGCAGTGCAGAGCAGTGTTGGCTAACGAGCTCCACAGCTGGCCCCCGAGCCTCTACTCTCCTGGGGACACCTCTGACATGTTTTGTACCGTTATAAACATCCCCCTCACAACCCCTCGACTCTGAACCATTTTGCACTGGGGGTTTAAATGAATGTGTGGAAAGGTGTCACACCAGCTGGCCTGCGGCGCTCGCCAGACTGCACTACTAGTGTTCTGGGGCTGGGGGACACCAATTTGCACTTGCCAGTGATTCGACTGCATCCTGAGAGGGTTTGTTGCGTGCCATATGTCTTTACAGTCTAGGCTGGTGTTTGTAAATGTTTAAGAAAAAATGTCTGGCTTGAGCATCAACAGTGTCTTTTACTCCGAGATGTTTGGCTTTCTTTGTCTGATTCACCTCAAACGGATTGTTGTATTCATCTGCCCTTGTCATCATTTTCAAGTTGCATTATTTGCACTTGACCCCTTTGTTTATTGAATCGATAATTCAATTATTTGAATTTATTAAACTAATGTCTTCCTCCATGGAGATGCCATGCTGTCCTCCATGCTGTCCACCAGTGAAACTTCCTTTTTTATTGATTTAGTATGAAATCAAAAGTAGCTGACCCCTTTGTTTTCCAAACCAAAGAGAATGATTTAAATATAAACACTTCCAAAAGACTTAATTTATTAGGAGCAACGTTTCGATCATAGATCTTCTTCAGGCATCTATGATCGGAATGGTGCTCCTAATAAATTAAGTCTTTTGCAAGCAGTGTGCAGATCCTTTCCCGCTCTTACATGTGACAGTTTTTTGATTTGGCACCTGCTGATGCTTTTTTGCTGGATGTGCGCACTTTCCACCACACTTTAAAAATAAACACTTACCATGAGTTGTTTAGTATATATTATGTATTACTTTTACATTCATAATGCTGAGTAACGGTGTGCATGCAGTCATACAAAAAATCCACATATCAATCAAAATATTAGAGTTAAATCTTCATTTAAACATTTACATTTTTAGACACTAGTAAGTGTTGATATCAAAATAGTCATTAGTGAAAATAGAATGATACATGAAGGCAGGATTGTTCGCTTGCTCCAGCATGACGGTACATGGTCCCCTCTCCGTCTCTCTCTCTCTCTCTTTCTCTCTCTCCCTCTCTCTCTCTCTCTCTCTCTCTCTCTCTCTCTCCCTCTCTCTCTCTCAGCCTCAAAGGATAGTTAGCTTCCTGCGAGACATTGAGCCAGTGGTCTCTGGGGTGGGAGGGGAGCGGGGAAATGATGATTACAGCAGATTACAGTAATGTGGCAACTGTAATATGGCAAAGTGGCAGAGGCACTCGGTATTCCTGACAGGAACCAAGGCTCAAGGACGTGTAATGACCGGAATTTTGTTATTTGTTGAATGTAATGGTATGTTAGCATGAACAATGAAAATCATAGGAAAGCATTCCCATGTTAGTGGGTTGTGGGACAATGGGAAAGGCTATGGGGAATGCTTACAGTACACCTGAGATATTGAAATAAATTGTATATTAAATAAGTTTAATGGTGTTTGTAATTAGATTTAATTGTATTCTTAATTGTACACTTTATTAAATGTAAAGACACTGACATTAACAGTTTTAAAAAAAAAACTTCAACACAATATCCATACTCTGAATTTCTTGGGACAGCCGTTGATTCGTTTCACCCTAAAAGCATTAACGACACAAAGAGCAATAGGCCAGCTCATCCATTACAGGAACTACCAGTTGAGGTTACTTTATGTACAAGTCAAAAATTAAAAGCAGACTTTACTGCCTCATCCTTTATCATTAATACAATATATTAATATACTGACATACTCAACATGAAATATAGTATATAATAGGAACTAAGAGCATAAATATCATGTTGTAGTTTTCCATGGATGAACAGACTGCCTGTTGTCTGTGTCTCCTGTATACTGTGTGGCCTTTGTCCATGCAGCTCTGCTCCGTCATGGCGACTCACTGGAATAACTGACAGGATTCTAGCAAAGCCACCAAGCAAGCTTTTATTTTGTGTGTGTGTGTGTGTGTGTGTGTGTGTCCGTGTGTGTGTCCGTGTGTGTGTGTGTGTGTGTGTGTGTGTGTGTGTGTGTGTGTGTGTGTGTGTGTGTGTGTGTGTGTGTGTGTGTGTGTGTGTGTGTGTGTGTGTGTGTGTGTGTGTGTGTGTGTGTACTGGCTTAACTATCCTTGTGGGGACCAACCAAATGTCTGCAGTAAAAAAAAAAAAAAAAAAGGGAATGGGTGCTCTCTGCAGCCCAAATGAAACGCCCAAAAATCCAAGTGTTTTTCTTGGAAACGGAGCTAAAAGAGTAAAAACGTTTTTTTCCTGACAGGTTACTTTGGTCTGAGAATCATTCAACATTGGGTTAGGGGTGAATATGAATACGAGTCAATAGGAGGCCGCACAAGGGTAGTTCAGCAAGTAATTGTGTGTGTGTGTGTGTGTGTGTGTGTGTGTGTGTGTGTGTGTGTGTGTGTGTGTGTGTGTGTGTGTGTGTGTGTGTGTGTGTGTGTGTGTGTGTGTGTGTGTGTCTGTGTCTGTGTCTGTGTCTGTGTGTGTGTGTGTGTGTCTCTGTGCATGTGTCACTGAGTGTGGGAGGAAGCTTGCGTTGCGATACATTTAGGAAGCTGTTAATCAGCGTAGCTGTTGCTTTAGCGGTCAGCAGCTCAGGTTTCCACAGAGATGAGCGCTTGTTGCGATTAAGCTATTAAGCAAAGCGTTTGACGGATGCATGGAGGGGATTGCCTCTCTATCTGATGCTTTGTGTTAAAGCCACTTGTCCACCCCCACCCTCCTCCAAGGCTTCTCTGGACCACCAACACTCAGCACGGCAAGACGACTCTGGATGTCAGACATCTGTAAAAGACACAATCACAGGAGTTTAAGTGTTGAGGGAAGAGAACACAGCTTATCAGGAGAAGAGAAGACAGGGAAAGGTCTGAAAGGGGAGGCACTCCTTCTTTGAAATACCTCATTACAAAATGCCTTTGTTGAAAATGACATGAGAACACAATCATGCTCTTCGAAATTCGGTTCAAACAGGGGAAACTTAAGAGTTTCCAGGCCAAAGCACACCTTCATTAAAAATGTGCTTATTCAAAATGACATGTCTTAAAGGAGTAGTCAAAAATGAGTCTTTAAGGGCATGTCATTTTGAAGAAATGCAAATTAATTAAGGAGTGCCTTTTTGAAAAAAACAAATAATTGCCTCGACCCAAAGAGCATCCAAACCCAAGAAACCAAAAGAATCATTTCCAAGCGCTGATCACGCCATGATCTTTGGACTGTGCTTGTGTTGCATGTGAGGCTGGAGTGTACACTATGGGCTGGGCCAGTGGTAACTCTGGGACCTCAGTCTGCCATGTACCGCCTACGGCGTGCTGCGTCCAAGACCACTGAAGGGAGTTCAACATCAGTGCAAGGATAAGCGCACCATTAGGCCACCATGTATGTAAAATGTCTTTCAAATATGACTACAGAATATGAGTTCAAGGTTATGGTTGTAGATACACACAGTTGCACAGAGTTTGCCTTTTAAGGTGTGTAAACCATTGCTGGAAACTTTTCATAAGGAGAGAGTAGTGGGTTAAAAACATACCATGAATCCTTCACAAGCCTACATAACAGTTTTGCTCTAGTCGCATGTGTGATTTATTTCCTTAGATTAACCGATGACAACAGTTTATGGTATATTTGTCTTTGCTTTCAACATGCCAGTCAATGATCACCCCATGGTATTATGGAGGCCCCTGATAGAATGACGACAAAGGAAGAACAAATGGTGTGCTTAAGAGCACTGAAGGGTATTGCAATTTTGAAATTCAGTGAATGTAATGGACGGTTAGCATAATAGTGGTATAGCGCCCACCTCTCTCTTCGCCATGCCTGCCCCATAATAATGTACATGTATGCCCCTTTAAAACGTCCCTGAATGAAGCATTAGTGTAGTTAGGTTAGTAGAAGAGATAGGTAGAAGGCCTATATGGTATTTAGTAGTGCCCACTTTGCTCTTGGTGTTCTGGACCTCTTGCTTGCCATGACTGCACTGCACCACACAGGTATATTATTCATGCACATTCATGCACATTCAAAAAATGTCTCTGAATGGATCGTTTGTATTGATTTGTGGTGGCGAGTAACGTTGAACAATATAAAGTGGATGGGAAAACAAACGCAGGTGTGTGATAACAGCACTAGAGTAGTCGTGACAGTGCCCCACCCACCTCACTCTCTGCGTTCTAGACCGTGGCTGCTTGCCATGGCTCTTTGTGTTGTGTTGGGGTAATAACCAACTAAATATTGGTGTTTTGATCTGGACCTTGGCTTGCCATGACTGTTGGCGTCAGATAAACTCAAGTGATTTGCCCGGTTGTCTAGTGTTGCGTTGGGGTAGCACCCTCCACGCTCTCTGTGTACTAGACCTTGATTTGCCAGGACTCCTAGTGATGTATTGGGTAGCACCCTCCACGCTCTCTCTGTACTAGACCTTGATTTGCCAGGACTCCTAGTGTTGCATTGTGGTAGCACCCTCCACGATCTCTCTGTACTAGACCTTGATTTGCCAGGACTCCTAGTGATGTATTGGGGTAGTGCTCACCTCGCTCTCTCTGTACTAGACCTTGATTTGCCAGGACTCCTAGTGATGTATTGGGGTAGTGCTCACCTCGCTCTCTCTGTACTAGACCTTGATTTGCCAGGACTCCTAGTGTTGCATTGGGGTAGCACCCTCCACGCACTCTCTGTACTAGACCTTGATTTGCCAGGACTCCTAGTGTTGCATTGGGGAAGTGCTCACCTCGCTCTCGGTGTTGTGGACCTTGGCTGCGGCCAGGGCCACCTGGTCCTCCAGGTCGGCCAGCTCGAACTGCGTGGTGGCGCTGGTACTTTGCCTCCGCTTCATATTCTCCTTCAGGGCCTGGGCTTGCTCGGCTGACCGCTCCATCTTCAGGCACGACTGGCAAGCGAGTCATACAAAATAAAATAAAATAAACATGTTAAGAGTAATGGGGAAAATATGCTTGCCTCAATTTGTTTTCAGAATATCTGCATGTGCTTGAGATGACACATATCTACAAAGTTCATTATTATAAAAGTAACGTTACCCAACACATGTCACATCTCATATCTCAAGCAGTGCTGAGAATATCAGACATGACATTAATGATGACTGTAATTGTGAATGTAATAATTATGTCATAATTATAATCTAATACATTCATTACGAACTCTGAGGATGTCTCTTTGCCTGTTGCACAGATGTCATTACTGAGCTGCGTCAGTGACCTGCTCAACTTCACAGAACAACAGCCAGTGATTGGAGGTGGCGAGACCGAATGCTGTTTGCTTTACTACAGCCAGAGGCGCATCTTGCCACCAGGCAAGGTACTGTAGGCAGCCGCTTGGGGCCCCCAAGCCCCTAGATAGTGAATAACAGCCCACACATTACCACAGTAGTGGCGATTTTGGTTCAAATGTTCATTCTGTTGCATTTTTGCTTGGAGCCCCATCTGATCCTAGAATCGCCTCTGACTACAGCAGGAAAAAAATAACCATGACGTGCAGTGTCCTGTGTTATATTAAGAAGTGGAGGTGGTGTGTTGTGTGCTGTGTGCTGCTCTGCATCTGTGAAAAGGGAAGCCGCATCTGCCTCACCTTGAAAGGCTCAGTCCTTTGTGGAGAGTCTGTCTTTCGGGGGGATCCGTTCTTTCGAGGAGACGTCTCCGGACGTTTCGGGGAGTCCGTCTTCCTCGGGGAGTCCAGGCGACGTGGGGATCCTGGCCTGGAGATTCTGGGGGAGTCCGTCTTCTGGGGGGTGCGACTGTGGGGATCTACCTTTCGAGACGCTTCGTGGTGGTAGATCCTGTACTCGTCCTCGTCCGAGGAAAGACCCTTGTCACTGATGTTGCCTGTCAGCTCGTTCAGTTTCTTTCGCAGCTTTTCTTCTTCCAAATCGGCCACTGTAGGCTGCACAAGTATCTGACATTCGCAAAAAAATAATCAGTATGTTACTGCACTACATTATACTGCAAATTATAGTTAGTAATCTGTACTGGAAATGTTATTATAGCCTACATGTGTGATCTAGATGCGCATTAATGCAAATAAGAAGGCTACTTACATATAAGATAGTTCACATAGAACATATCCAAGAATCAGACGTGTCGTGAATGACACCAATACTATTGGTCAAATATCCTTAATCCCACCATGGCGTGACATAATTGTTAATCTCATTATCACATTACATAACAGTTACTAACCGGTGGTACATTGACAGTCATTTTGTGTTCCAGGCGGTTGAGGAGGCTCTCAATGGCTGACATGCGCTTGTTGATCTCCAAGAGCTAATAGAGGACATGGGAAAGACGCATAGGCAAAAATATTAAGATTAGGTTAGATTGTTTTCCAGAAATAAATTGTGTGTGACACTGTGAAGGCATGAACGGTAAACAGTCATACTCTTCCTGCAGTTTTTCGGTCATAAAAACATCTGTAGGTATCTTAGCTTTACCATGATAGCTATTTTAAGATCAGTGATGTGTGCAACATAACTGTAAGCTTTGACACCTTATAAAATACACCTACCATGTTGTGAAATCTTAAGACAGTATATGGTCTACAAATTGTATTCTGTGGGGGAACCGTCAGTTGCCAAAGTCAGTAACATTCAACCCTGCACTCTGGAAAGACATCGTGGACTATTGAACGGATCAAATGTGTGAGGGGAAATGAAACAAAAAATGGGATCTTATTGTCAGGACATATGCGGACCAGAGACACGCTTTTGTGCAGATGATGTGGATTTGGATGTGGATGGCCCGGGTAGTCTGTGGAGCATTCGTTTGATGAATAAACTAACAAACAATGTCATAAACAGACCCAAACCTTGAAGACAAATGGCAAAAAGATGGAAGCTACGGATGTTCTAAAAAAACACCAAAGTCAAAGCCTGAAGGTGGGACATGGACTATTTTCCAGGGCACAGAGGATTCAAACTATCATCCCCAAAAATTAACCACTGGCTACGCATGTGTAGCCTACTTCTTCAATCCTCACAGTTCTGTTCTCTGTGTCTCTGTCTTCAGGAAAAATATAAAAAAGGAATTGTGCTCTGTGCTGCTTTGGTAGACATATTTGCATTCAGGGTTCTCCTCTGAGAGATTTCTTTCATAAAGACATTTGAGACTTCCCTGTGTTGTTAAAGTACGTGCATGTGTGCCTCTGTACATATGTTTGAAAGCCTGTGCCCATATACCGTAGGAATGCATGCACCCGTGTGCACTTTGTATGTGTGTGTGTGTGTGTGTGTGTGCATGCGTGCATTCGTGCATGTGTGTCCCCCCGCAGATGTGCATCCCCATCCATATGGAAAACCTGTTGCGGAGGCACTTGGTCGTCCACCAGGGAAGCCTGGCTGCTCCTGTGCGAGAGCGGCTGGTACAGATAGCCGTTATCCTCCTCCTGCGACGGCTCCTCCTGACTCTGGGACGGCTCGTAAAACTGAAGGTAGTTGTTGCTTCCGCAGTACGAGTGCCTGTGCTTGGGATTGGACTGTGCACGCTTCCTCCTATGCTCAGGGTACACGCCATCGTCTGCCGTGAAAGAGACGGGATGGGATGGACAAAAAACAGCAGGATGACTGGCGATGGCAAAGAGTTCAAGTCTGGGTTGTCATGGACACAGAAACGTTAACTCCAATGTCCTGAATTAGTTCATTTTAACACAATTTTCCGAGAACGTAAATAGATTCATTACAGTTAAAAATGAATAGAAGTTGCACCTGATTTCCAAAGAACTGTACCTTCAGTGCTGGACTAACTACACTCTGCTACCTCACAGCAAAGCACATGATTTCTACAGGGTGATCTAAACCTGTTCCAGGTCCTGTTGCATGAAAGAGGTTGTTCAGCCACGATGTTACTCTAATCATGCAACATAAACACAAACCTTTATCCAATATTTACGTGATTCGCCTTGCATGCAAGTTCTTACTGTGTGTGTGTGTGTGTGTGTGTGTGTGTGTGTGTGTGTGTGTGTGTGTGTGTGTGTGTGTGTGTGTGTGTGTGTGTGTGTGTGTGTGTGTGTGTGTGTGTATGTGTGTGTGTGTGTGTGTGTGTGTGTGTGTGTGTGTGTGTGTGTGTGTGTGTGTGTGTGTGTGTGTGTGTGTGTGTGTGTGTGTGTGTGTGTGTGCTACGCAATCTGAACAGGAACTTGCCATGTGTTGGTGCATGCACACACACACATCTCGTCCTGAACTCCTTACCATGGTGTGTTGCTTTCTCCCGATCAAAGCGACTGTCAAAGTCCGAGCCGGGCCCAAAGCAGCTCTGGATCTGCTCAAAGACGGATGCCAAGTCCTTCTCCACAACTGCTGACTCGGGGGGAGCCACGTTCTCCAGGCTACCACTGTTCTACATTACAAACGGCAACACACACATTCAGACTGACATATGACTATCTTCTTGAATAGCAATTCCTATCCGACTCTAGGGCCTATAGGATCACAGTTCTGAGCATGTAGTAAAGGGAAGAATGGACAGACCGGCAGCTAAAAGCTTTGAGAAAACCTGGTCAGTTCAACAACTGTTATGTTTCTCAGACAGACAAAGAGTATCACTTTAGCCACTTGCATCAATATTCAGATACTATATTCCATGAATTAAGCTTCTTGAATGGTATGATGTGCTTTTTGAAGGGTACACATTTAGCTTTTTGAATAGTATGAAAAACAATGCATTTTTTTCATCCCACAGTGAATTAGGGGAGAATTTGCAAACATGGAAGATTGTACACACTTTCAGGTGTAGGGAATAAGCAGACTGACAACCATTGTAGGATCACAGTTACTGTATAAGCATTGAGCTCTGGTACTGAAACCAGGCAGATCACAAAGACAGTGTTATTTGATTAGATTTAAACAATTATCTTAATACAGCCTTTGAAAGAGTATGACTCTGCTCTCTTTCAGTGACATAAAGATCACAAGCTCTTCCATAAAATCAGGTCAAGCATTATTCTGTCAATAGTGGATTATGTGGGATTGGCAGCATGGAGGAGGATGATCTTGCACACCTGATAAGACTGGCGACGGGAATACGCAGAGTATTCCGGATCAAAATCAAGAGGGTCCACAGGGAGAAGCCGCTTGGATTTCCTTTTCTTCAAAATATGATAGAGCCAGAGAGAGAGAGAGACAGAGAGAGAGAGAGAGAGAGAGAGACAGAGACAGAGACAGAGACAGAGACAGAGACACAGAGAGAGAAATGGAGACAGAGAGACAACAGTAACAGAGAGGCAGAGAGAGAAGGAAAGAGAAAAACAGGGAGAGTGGGGGGAGAGAAAGAAAGAGAGAGTGAGAGAGAGGAACAGAAATAGAGATAGGGAGAACAGTAAAAGAGAGAGGGGGGGAAGGGGAAGGGGAGATTGTGTGAGAGACAGAGAGTCAGTAGAGAGAGAGAGAGAGAGAGAGAGAGAGAGAGAGAGAGAGAGAGAGAGAGAGAGAGAGAGAGAGAGAGAGAGAGAGAGAGAGAGATCTGTGCTTACATACTTAAGCATATGACAGTGACGTGGTTTCAAGAAACTGAATGCCAAAGTGGGATAAACACATAATTCACCAGCTACCGCTGGCTCTATCTAAGGAAATGCCAAGCAAGCAGCCTAGTCTACTGTAATGACATTAGGCAAAAATTATGCCCTTTGATTCATCTCCTATAGGCCACCTCAGCCAAAAATAGAAACACAAGACAAGTAGACAACACAAGTATTCAGGAGACTTGTTTGTACTGTATGTAGGCTAGCTCTGTCTTTGTGAGGTCGCATCTGAGCTTGGAGGCCACAATAAAGGAAAGCATTTTTTGAAGACCCCTGAAGCAAACCTGGCTTTGCCTGACTTAAGCACTTTAGCCTAAAAAAATTTCCGGTCCACATTATGTCTGGGCTGGGTGTTCGGGGAAGGGCTTTGTCCTGACAGACAGACAGACAGATAACCGACTTGTGGAGTTCACCCTTCCCACTAGTAATAGTTTTTTGTCAATGTTATAACCAAGTGTTAGCAGTAGGATAGATTAAGATGTGCCCTTCAAATTTCAACAGAGTTCACCCCTTGTATGACTGCATGGCAAGACCAGGCTATGCAGAAGCAGCGATGTCATTGGGTTGTTTCCTGTCTGCCTGGGCAAGGGACAAGGAAACCCAAGACACCCATGGCATGACAAACCTGCACTGGTCACAGCAGGCCTCTGGACTGTGTTGCCTATACAGTACGTGCTTCAATGTGCACAAATGCTCTCATCCGTGATGATTGATTTGTGTTTTCACATTTTTCCTGGCTGTCTGGTTGGCTGGTGTGTGTGTGTGTGTGTGTGTGTGTGTGTGTGTGTGTGTGTGTGTGTGTGTGTGTGTGTGTGTGTGTGTGTGTGTGTGTGTGTGTGTGTGTGTGTGTGTGTGTGTGTGTGTGTGTGTGTGTGTGTGTGTGTGTGTGTGTGTGTCATATGTCATACCATTTTCTTAGATCCTCTCTCCTGAGGGTCAGCATGGTCTTCATCATGGCTATATGACCTGCCTATACAAACCAGGGAAGTAAATCAACATTATTTACTACAACAACAACAACAACAACAACAACAACAATAACAACAGCAACAACAACAACAACAACACAGACAAAGACACTGACATTAACAAATGAGATCAGTTTTCCTTTCAGAATTTCTACTTAGCTTCTTCTAAGTACTTCATGACCTCTTTCCAACATTTTGTTCTTGTGCCTCTTATTGAATTAATTAAAAAAGTAGGACTGGGCCATGGGGTGAGAGAGAGAGAGGTAGAGAGAGAGAGAGAGAGAGAGAGAGAGAGAGAGAGAGAGAGAGAGAGAGAGAGAGAGAGCAGATCAAAGATCAAAGCTATGAATGGGAGTGGGAAAGTGAAAAAGGGTGTAAGGGAAGACGATAAAAGACATGCATTTGAAAAATAACGAGAAAAGAACAATACAAAAATTAAGTATGCACAGGATCGCTTGAAACAATTTCCCCATCGCACAATCGTACTCAGTGAAGTATGAGATGTTTTCCCATGGGCATAGTTTTATAACAAGCCCATAAAATGGGTTTCATTGAAGATATGGCTTTGAATATTATGTCCTCAGTGACCTGACTTCTCTCTTCACTTTTTACTGAGTGATGGATGCACATTAGCCAGGGAAATGCTATGCTGATTTGCACCATCGTTCCGATCTGAAAGACAGCATGGATTCTTCCCAGAGGTAATTCTATGGTCAGGTGGGGCCCCCCAAAAAAGAACTACTGTGATTTAAGTGGGGGTCTGCCCATTGGTCCGACAGCCCATTAGTCCGACAGACAATAAGCCATACGGGAGCATCACGCAGCTACTAGGTAGGCTAGGCTACACAAGGGCACGTCTTTTCAGACAAAAACATGCCTTTACTGCCTTTACTGCCTTTACGACAGTTAGGATTAGGAATTGTTTTGGTTTGGGCACAGTTCTTACTTTTTTTTCAGTAAGCATAAAAGTGAATATTTTCAAACTTATGACGGTATTTGTATACTGACAGAACATGCCTTTACTGACGGTTATGGTTAGGAATTGTTTAGGTTTGAGCATAGTTTTAACATGTGTGGTGGTCGGACTAATGGGCTGTCGGACTAATGGGCCGTCGGACCTATGGGATGTAACCGTTTAAGTGTTAGCTGCCAAGCGGCTGCCTGCCTAGCCTGATGAGAACACGACTCGCTATGGGCTACATACATGACAAATGATACAATCATAACGGCCATGGGGCATCGTAAACCACATCTTTCCTATAAGAGATATGGAGGTAGCCTCCAGACAGTAGGGGAGACCGGGGCTGGTATGATCAGGGGCAGTTATGATCATTGTTGATTGCCACTACACTAAGAGGTGCTGAGAGATCATTTCAACACCAAAATGATGTACATTTGGACTAGAATAAGTCAACCTACATTGGAGTTCTCAAAGTCATTAACCCTTGAGGTGAGAGCAACTTTTCAGTTTTGGGTTGTCATTCCGTGGATTTTACACATTCCACTCAACACATCCCAGAAAAGTGACAGTTAAAGATAAAAAGATGAAACAGATGATTGACTGTTAAGGGACTCAGCTATAAATCAAAACAAAGTTTGAGCTCATCAGATGATTGATTCAAGCAGGGTAACAGCTTTTGTGAAAAAATCTGTGCCTCAAATGGCCGGGGCAGGTTCGATCACTAATGTCGGGGCAGGTTCGATCAATGGATTCCATTGACTTCCATTATATGGCACTACAATGGGGGTCTATGTAATTTTTCAGAAACATGAAAGGAATATGGAATTGAACTGAAAATAGTCAAATTAGGTTAAATGTTGAATGTGACATGTTGTTTGACCTTTTTTGCCAGTAATATGTTCAACAGCTTCGGTTTTTAACAAGTTTAGTGATATTTTTATGATTATTTAATCATTAGCCAATTAAACATTTCTCTCTTTGCATTCAAGCTGATCTTTATAAGAAACCATGGTAAAAAGACATGCCTTTATTAATTTATCAAGCTATCTGCTTGCTATTTCACATTATAATTTAATTAGGCCTGTGATCAAACCAGCCCCGACACCTGATCGAACCTGCCCCGGCACGGGGCAGGTTCGATCAATTTCTCAGTGACAATTACGGTAACACTTCCAAATAAAGGGCCATAATTAACAGTAAAGTAGCTATAACCTAATACTTAAGTAAGGGTTAATAATCATTACTTTACGCCATATTAGACACATATTAATGGTTATTAATGCATATGTTGAGCATTAGTAGGCAGTTACTTAACTATTAGATAACAATAGCATATTATTATTTAACTAATAGATAAGTAAGGGCACAGTTAATAGTTAAGTAACTTTCAGGTCATACTTAACCAAGGACCAAAATTAATACTTACTTCATACAAAAGTATGGCATAACTAATGGATAAATAATACATAAATATTGGGAGTTGGGACCCTTATAATAGAGTTGGCTGAGGATAACTAATGGTTAATTAATGGATAGATATTGGTGTTTGGGACCCTTATATTAGAGTTGGCTGCGGATAACTAATGGTTAATTAATCCATAGATATTGGTGTTTGGGACCCTTATAATAGAGTTGACTGCGCATACCTAATAGTTACGTAATTAGTCTACTGTGACGTCTAGCAGTCACTCGTTCAAATCACTGTAATAATGGCAACAGGAACCATTATATAGCAAGGATTGGACGTACACTTCTCAATGATGGTGGGGTGATGAGATGTAATTTGTTAATATACCACTTATTAGTTTTAATGGTAAAAACCCTACAATAAATGCAGAACATTATGAAGAGTAATAGTTTTGAAACGAAACTAAACCATTCCTTTGTGATAATTAAGTTAATGTCTGAAAATATTAGCTCCAAGAGTGCAGTGCATGATGGGTCCTCAATCTACAGACAATATTTCGGTATTATTTATTCATTAGTTATGCCTTTGTTGCCTTAGTTATGCCTTTTGTATTAAGTAAGTGTTAATTTTGGTCCTTAGTTAAGTATGACCTAATAGCTATTTAACTACTACTGTACCCTTACTTACCTATTAGTAAAATCATTTTTATGCTATGAACTTGTAACACAAGGTAATAGTTATCTAATAGTTAAGTAACTGCTTGCTAATGTTTGACATATGCATTAATAACAATTAATATGTGTCTAATGTGGCGTTAAGTAATGATTATTAACCCTTACTAAAGTATTGGGTTATAGCTACTTTGCTGTTAATTATGGCCCCTTATTTGGAAGTGTTACCACAATTACATTGCTTATTACTCGAAACAAGGGATCGTTTGTTGACATTATATGCATGTATCTTATAGAGGAGACATGACTCTTTCAGTCAATCACCATTCGACAGCTGTAAAGCTTTGTAAAGGCAGAGAAAAATAAATGAGAATGAAAATTGATCGAACCAGCCCCGGTCTCCCCTATCTCACGTGTGAAACAGTCTGGTGTTACCCAGGCAAGATGCACATAGCCATTTGGTGCACATGACATGGCAATCCGACTCGATGTTTTGCTGAAAAAAGGCCAACTACAACATAACAACACTGCTATGCTATGCTACATTAACGAGTCTTAAGTACGAGATGAAGACTTGGCAATTACAATTTTGGTAATAGCAACCTCCCACCTCTGCATGAAAGGGTTAAAGTGGATAGATGCTCTTCTTACCATAGACGTCTGGCATACTATGAGTGTCATCATCACGGGACTCTGATTTAAATGGAAAGCAGGATAAACAGGATGAAATCTTCAACATTTACATTTATATAAAACAATGACACTAAACTTTTTTGGTTGCAAGAGACTGGGAACCTCGAGTCTTATCAAGGTATTATCTTACTTTTAAAGTGTAAGTGTATATTTTTATAGTAAAGAAATGTATTTTCATGACAAATAAGTAGACAAGGACACCCACCCCTTAGGTCAGTCTCTGAACGGGTGCGCTCTGAACCTGTACTCAGCCTCTTGTATAGGGACCGCATCACTTTGGCACTGCCAAAACGCTTGAAACGAGTTTTCACATTCTCATGGTACCAATCCAGTGTTCCGATTTTCACAACTCTGTGAAATTGAAGAAACAAAAATGTTATTTCAGTGAATTTAATTACTCTTACCTTACTTTCGCATCTTACTTTTCCAGTAGCGATGACAGAATGAAGAGTATTGTTGCAAAATGACGTAAGTGCCATTTGTCACTTTTGCATTTTATTTTTGGAAATTATGGTTTAGACCAGGGGTCCCCAAACTTTTTTCTCTGGGGGCCACATTATCGTTCCAGACTGTGATCAGGGGCCGGGATCAATCATGTGGGCTGTATACTAGGTCACTGCCTGTTATAGCCATAATTTCTTGCACAAAATAGTTCATCATTACAAGTGATTTGCAAAATAAGTGAGTACTTCACATGTTTTTCAATTTGAAATACCACAGGTATTCCTTTTAACCCTTGTGTTGTGTTCATAAGCTGCATACACCTGTGGTGTTCGGGTCATTTTTGACCCGTGATAACAAAACTCAGCTATAAAATACCTTAAAACACTAGTTATCATCAAACATTGTTTTTCATCTCATGGCTAACTTGGTATGTATTCATATCCATCGAAATATTACTTGATGTATTTATCTTTTTGACTTTAAAGATCTTTTATCTTACATTATGCAAATCGTTTTTGATGACCAAAACTATCAAAATCTGCATAAATTCACTATTAATACCTCCCAAAGTGATACAATTAGTGATTATGTTGTCCATGTATTACAGCTGATATGAGAGTACAACAACCCCCAAATTTATTTTATTAGTTTTTCTCTAATATTAAAAAATATCCTCAAGAGTGGCATTTGTGGTGTTCGGGTCCAAACCAACCCAAAGAGATTTATAGCAGGATAAAGACCAAATGTCAACTAAATTAGTTTTTCAGTGCATAAAATTAATGTTTAAATATGTTGACTTGGTGTTTTTCAATATTTATATGATTTTAGTGTGGTAAATATACAAAATAACAATTCTGTCAGAGTCACAGCTATTCCGCCAATCTAATGCAAAGGTATTGGAAATGAACACCTTAATGAACATGAAAAAAGTCACACTATTCATCTGAATCCCCTATGCCATGAACATGGACCATTATGTCATTGCCACATCAACTTTATGGAAAGTATAAGACCAGTTCTACAGGTTTGGGTGCCATTATGCATTTTTGATACGTTTTTTGGAAAAATAATGTGCAAAAATGTATTTTGCAAACAAATGTGCAAAAAATCTCATTATATAATGCAGAAATGGATTCCCTGACCATGAAAACATATGAGTAGACACCAGAAATACATCTGTACTCCTTTCACAACAGGAGATATGACATATTGTAGTGTATGGGACTGTCCGGCGGCCATATTGGATTTGTAATATCAAAAAGCTGGCAAAAAAAAAGTTCAGGCAAGAAATATATTTTCCTCACCATAAATCACCAAACTGAAGACAAATGGCAACCAACAGCTTTTCAGAAATGCATACAACAACCAAAAATCTATACCGGGTCAATTTTGACCCCCGAACACCACAGATGTAACTTTTTTTTTTGGACCTTTAAAATATACTAAAATGATAAAACGTATTTTTTTTTGTGTTGAAATGATTGTGACTGAGGATTAGATGAAGCCTTATTCTAAGAAAGTAAAGGAAAGTGTGTTTTTTTCACACTAAAACTTGAAAACGGGTCAAAAATGACCCGAACACAACATAAGGGTTAATTTCTAATAACCCATAGAAACATATGGTGATTGACAGTTTATGAGTGATAAAATATAAATGGTAGGCCTGTTTATATAACAATGAGATGAGAAACTATCAAGACAAGATAGGATTGCTTCTTTGGGGCAGTTCAAATGGTGAGTTGCAGAGAGGTGGAGGGCCGGTCAAAGGGGCGTGGCGGGCCGCATCCGGCCCCGGGCCTTAGTTTGGGAACCCCTGGTTTAGACATCCTTTGTGTGAATTCTTGCCACTCAAATATTTTCATAAAATAATTTTTAAACCTAAATAAAAAGGCATTTGCAGTGCAATGCAGTGCAATGCAATGCCCAATACAAAAATGACAACTTCCCAAAATGTTCCAAAATGGACAGGGGTCAGTGACGTTTTAGCGGTAGCCCACGTCAGGGTGGTGCAACGACAGCCAGTGACACTATTGTATGGATTTTTGTTTTGTCTGTTTTTTAGTGGACTATCTAAGAAGCATATTCATTGCAGCATATCAGCCACCAATTACTAATTAACTCATGGGCATTAAATGCAGTTACTCCGACTGACATCTCAGCACCAAAAAAAAGTCTTTTACCCATATACGTCATTTGCAACCAACGTTTTTTCATATTTTCCTCTCCATTTTCTGGGGATTATCATCATCATAGTAAGGATTTAGAATTATGATCACATGTACAGTAAGGCTGTACCTGGCCATTCGGCAGGGGTCACACACCCAGCCACGGTCCTTCTTGTTGTAGCGGCTGCAGGCCTTGCAGGTGAAGAGTTGGCAGTCCAGACACTGGCGCTTGCTGTTAACCAGGAACTTGAATGGCTGCAGGCACCGTATGCAGAGAGACTCGGACAGGTTCGACTGGGACCCCAATATCACTGTTTTGGTCTCCTCGGTTTTGATCTTGTGCTTCAGCTCTCTGTAATATGCATATTTCTTGTTTAGAATATTGGGAAAAGGAATGGTTTGGAAGAGTTTCCTGAAGAATACCCATGCTTGGCTATGTATATTTCCTTTCAAATAGTGCAGTGGGTGGAGATGGGATCTGAGCCCTGGGATCCAATTATAGTACAGTACTTCAAAGTATTCTAGTAAGATTGTATTTGCCTTAGCTGCATAGTAGTGTGTGTTAATTAGCCCTCCGTACTGCCTTTGATGGGAGGTGTTTCACAGTAAAAAAAAAAAAAAAAAAAAAACAGTGTTAATTCAACGCTTAAGTCAGGCTCAAACTACATGACTTTTAACCCTATCCAGACTAGGGGGGCTTAGAGTGCCCGCACCAACTTTGATGTCGTATGATGTTGTGTAACAAGAAATCTTGTCCGACAATTGCCTCCGTCGATGGTCATGGGAGTAACGTTCCACCAATTGTCGTAAGGCAGGTTTTCCACCGAGACTCGGGCTGATAGTCATGTTGAGCCCGGCTTTAGGGAGTAGGCTTACCAATTACACTCTAAATGATATTAAATCGACTCTCTAAAGCTGGGCTCAAACTACACCACTGATTCACGGCTGAAAACCCCCCTTACTACAATTGGTGGAACATTACCCCACAGGACCATCACAAGCGATTGTTGGGCAAGATTTCCTCATCGTGTCCAACGTTCTAAGGTAGAATTTTGCCGGGTCAAGGAGTCGCTGATCACAAATCATAGATATTAAACAGTGTTTGATATGTGTTTACGATCAGGGATACAATACACGACGAAACGATACGATAGTACTTTATTGTTGGTTTGAACAGAAATGTATTTTGTATCCCTGAGTTAGACTCGTTCAAGACAGGACATACACATAACATCACAAGACTATTGCACCAATTGCATTATGTGCCAATGGATTGACAATTGTGATTCTCTTTATGTATGCGGCGCGAACTGTCTTCAAAATCAGACACAAAATCGGAAGTTGTGTAGTTTGCGCCTGGCTTAAGAGTTGAATTAACACTTCATTTTTTACAATGTACCTCCCACCACATTATTTACATGAACATGTTGGCATCCCTGCTGTTTTTTGTATCCATGGATACTGGATCTGGATAAAGAAGTCTCATACCCATGCTACCTGCCTACTGTTTTTTCCCAGGTTTCTCCTGTGTTTTTTATTAATCTCCCAGCAAATTCCGACTACTACAGACAATAAATGTTATTCTCCCTTAATTTCTGACTTCCATATCCATGTACTCTCCACATCGACACACGTTTTACCGCCATCACAAAAATCTCCCGGATTTGGCTACGTTGACAGGTATGCCCATTAGTGCTGTGCTGCCCATAGCTGCCCTGTCTGGAAATCTCTTTTCTGAGAGGCTGGTCTCACCCGATCCTGTTTTCCTCCTTCTTGCGCAGGTTGAAGTCCCTCTGTACCACGTGCCAGACATGCTTGGCCTCCTCGTCCGTGAGTCGGGACAGGTCCAGCTTCCTCCCTCCTCCTCCTCCTCCTCTCGCGGCATGCATCATGTTCATCATGGCTCTATGATGGGAATTGACCCGTGCTAGACAGGTGCTGAGTATAAAAACAACAAAAAAACAGACACACACACTCAAATGAGATTTGCATTATACAAGTCATATGAAACCATTACGCACAGACACAAGTCATATTTTGTTTAATTTTGTCATCAGCTCGATCCAATAAGTGCCTGGGTAGGGCACAAACTAAGGAAACTGTAAAAAGTCATTTTTTCCCACCTACGCATCACAACCAGCAAAGCACAGAGTACACTTGTTGCTTTTCCCCTTTGTTTGTCCAGTCTATTCCTGGCTTAAAAAGGAACGAAACATTAGCACATTTTAGATATTTGTCTTTACAAGTTAAGTGAAGGCATTAGAACAATGACTGAATTCAGGTGTGCTGAATTTTGAGCTGTCTTTCCTTCCATTAAGAAAGACAAACTATGCAGGGGGAAAATGATGCAATCCTTGCACCTCTGTCTGAAACAGCCGGCCATGTGTTTTGAAGTGACTGGAGCTTGGCTGGCTGGCTGGTCACTTGACTAGGAGGAAAGAAAAGGGAAGGGAAGAGAAGGGAAGGGAATGGAGGGCCAGCCGGAGAGAGAGAGACCGAGGAGGAATGCAATCTGCATCAATGGAGAGAGAGAGAGAGAGAGAGAGAGAGAGAGAGAGAGAGAGAGAGAGAGAGAGAGAGAGAGAGCTCAGGGAGGGTGCTAAGCCCTCGTAAACCCATATTGTTCAGCTGGGTTCACCACACATTAGTGAGAGGGATAAAAGACATTATAGGTTCTAGGTTTTTGACGCTTCCACAGATGTCGAGAAAGCTGAATGCTAAAGAGGTTCTGTAGCTGTGCAGAGTAAGTGAGGATCGGCCAAAAGTTGCCCTGTTAAACAGAAAAGTAGAAAAGTACAATCCAGACCGATCTCCATGTGAGTCACTAATGAGGATAACATTTATTCTGGCTCAGGGATATTGTACAGTCAATAGGCACACCAGACCAGCCTAGTTTTTTGGACTTTTCAGAATATGCAGGCTAAGAGAAAAAATATTAGTAACTATTTTGTTTTTGATCGTTTTTGTTTGTTTTCTTGAGGTAAATCACTATATTGCGATTCGGGAAGCAAGTTTGTTGATTGTTCGTTAATTTCATCCTGTCTTTTCTTCTCGTTTACATTACAGACTAAAACGTGTTGCAGTCACACCAGCAAAATAACTGTTGTTTGGCAAAGGGACCATTTTCTGCCATCTGAAAGCTGATGGAATTATTAACAAATACAAACTCAGAAAAATCCCCTCGTGGTCCAAGTCAAACAGCACAACGCTTTCCAACATAAACTTGGAGTTGCTGGCCTGTTAGCAGCACATAGCCACTCTAGGCCGTTTATTCGTTTGACCGTTACAACCCCCATGTGCAACAGCACAGCACTGAGCTCAGTGCTCATTCATTTTCAATCAGAGCTCAACAAGAAGAACACGGAGAATTTTAATTCATTCCATGTTGCTATGACGACTCCTTCTGTGGGGTTGTTTCATGGGTTGTTTACTTTTTGTCCAAACTCTGCATTCGGTGAGGCCAAGCTGCGTATATGGCAGGCTGGCTGCCATAGCTGCTTGGACCTCGAGCATGACAACAGGACTTGGGCAAGTGTGCAGAGATTCATATATCATCAGGAAAGTATTTAGACTGGTAGCTGTGTCACACACAGTTGGCCAGCAACAGACTGATGTCTAACTTGTGGCTTTAGTGACCTTATTTTTGCCACCCCTTTTGCCCAGCCTAGCCCAGAAAATGTGAGATCCACAATGGGACTGCTTGTTATCACCAAAAAATATTAGTGACTATTTATTAGTGACCCTTTTGTCCAGCCAAGAAAAGGTGAGATCCACAATTAGACTGCTTGTTATTACCAAATGGTCATACAGTGTAGGTAAGACATTGAAGGTCTCCACATAATAAACGATCATGCACCACAATATGTCATATGGCTACCACTCCCCATGGTTACCACACCCTATTTAATTCAGAAGCATTTCTGCATAGTCGTCAAAACCTCTGCTTCCCATTCTCTTCCTGACTGAGGCAAGACGCACGCAAGACAAGGCGGCAGGCCGGTCTGCAGTAGGATCTGTGCAGCTGCAAACTCCATTCCTGATCCTCCAGAAAGGCACTAGGCTGTAAATCAAGTGTACACTGTGGCTCTGCACTTTTATGGCAGATCTGCAGAAGGCCTGGGACTGGAGCAGTGCATTGTTACTATTCATCTTCTATGTGCTACTGGTCCAGCTGTGCTGTCTTCCGTGATATTCGGGTATACGGCATAAAAATCAGTGAGGACCAATAACTAGTTTCAGGATGCATACTCTCCATATAGGCCTACTATGATAGTATAGTGTAGTATACCAGTTGTAACATTACACTCATCAAACCCTTTAATAGGCACACTTTTCCAACCGCTCATTAACACGGATTTCTAATCAGTCAATCCCACTGTGCCAACTCAATGTATTTAGGCACATGGCCAAGTCCACATGATGCAGTTCAAACCGAGCATCCGAATGGCGAATAAAGGTGATTTAAATGACTTTGAACATGGCATGGCTCTTGTTGCCAGATGGGTTTGGTTTAAGTGTTTTGATCTACTGGGATGTTCACACACAGTCATCTCTAGGGTTTACAGAGAATGGTCCAAAAAAAGAGAAAATATCCAGTGAGCAGCTGTTCAGTGGGTGAAAATGCCTTGTTGATGCCAGTGGCCAGAGGAGAAAAGCCACACTGGTTCGAGTGGAAACAAAGGCAAAAGTAGCTCAAATAACCACTCGTTTCAACCAAGGTATGCATAAAAGAATATCTGAACGCACAGCACATCAAATCTTGAGTCAGATGGGCTTACAGCAGCAGAAGACCCCAGCAGGTGCCACCCCTGTCAGCTAAGAACAGGAAAATGAGATACTCACCAGAATTTGACAATAGAAGATTGGGAAATGTCTATTCTGATGAGTCTTGATTTCTGTTACAACACTCGGGTGTGGTCAGAATTTGGGTCAACAACATTAAAACATGGATCCACCCTGCTTTGTATCAAGGGTTCAGACTGGTGGTGGAGTGGCGTAGGGATATTTTTTTTGGCTCAATGAGGGCTCCATAGTATCAATTGAACAATGTGTTGGAATACCACAGCCTATCTGAACATTGTTGCAGATAGATAAGGCATTTCTGAAGGCAAAAGGGGGTCCGACCCAGCACTAGGTAGGTGAACCTAATCAAGTGGCAGGTGAGTGTATAGAAAAACTAGGGAATAAGTAGACAACCCCCTTGATTTGTTGTTCCATCACAATGACTGAATACAGTCGGTCTTTGCTGTACGTTAAGAGCAAGATAAGAGCAAAGCAGTGGGAAATGAGTTTTGCTTCTTTTTTTAAACCTAACTTACAAACAACCAAACAAGCCATCATGACTCAAGTAATTCAATTCCTCCTTGAAACTGAATGACCATTCAGGAAGGCCTTATGACTGCATGTTTGGCCGAAAAAACAGGGCATCAAAATAAACGGTTTGTCATCGTTGAACACAGAAGTTACTAGTAAGAAATTGCATGATATTCTTTCTGTCATTCTACTGAAGGTATCTAAAATGTTAACACCTTACAGCTTACTGCTAGCTTGCAACAGTGACTGTGAAAAAAACACTGCACTTTCATTTTTGCCTCCCATGACACATTGTTCACTGACATTATACTAATGTGCTGAGTGGCGTATAGCATCTGCTCTTGCAGAATCTGTTGCCAGGAGTCACAGCCAGCATCAATTCCAACCCTTCATTCCAGTCCGGTTGATCCAGGTTCAATTAATGATGGAGGACAACAAAACGTGCAAGTATAAAACCGTTTTAAGTTGAAAATGACACCGGCAATGCTGCATACATACATTTGTACAGACACACAAATACAGACACAAAAATATTAAGACATTGCGATATGTAACTGAACTGCAGCCTATCGATAAGTATCATGACGGATGTGGGTTTTACCTTGTAGTCAGTCTTTCCTCTTGGGCTTCAGTGCAAATCCTTTGGGAGTGTGTCTGAGTGAGGCCAGGCAGCCTGGATGACCAAGCATTGGTCAGATCACATGTCCACTGACTGGAGGTGGAGGGAGACCAAATCTGTTTACTGCGATCTCAGCCCCACTGAGCCAGAAAGAAAAACTGATTTATCTAAAGGGGGAAATTGCCATCAAACAAACAAACAACCTGACATGACTTGAACACTCTCTCTCAGACTCTTATAAAACATAACCCACAAACCCTATGGGCTAATAACTTAGACAGACAACCGTGAAACACACAATATACTACACAAGTGGAATTAAATGCACATTTTATATCCCAGCCATAATTAATATATCAATGCTTGGTTTGACGTTTGTTTGCTGCTTCATATGTGCAACAGGTGTCTCTTCCAGACAGCAGCAGACGTCCAATCACACGCAGGAATGTTCGCCGAGCTGAAGGGGGGAAAGAGAGCTCAGCCAATAGGAACCCAAGCCAGGGAGGAGAGAGATGAGAGGGGAGCACAAGCAGAGTTTAGGGCAGGTCAGCCCCCCTTTTCCCATTCCCTTCCTTTCCCTTCTCTTCCCTGCTGAGCAAATCTGATTTTGACCAGCATCACATGACGGAGGGCCGGGGCAGATGCAAGGCTGGTGTGGTGGAGCGGTCTGGCAGGGAGGAGGGAGGTCTACAGGCCCCCGCACTGACTCCAATTTAGCTCTGGCCTCGAACGCTCACATGACACGAGGAATCTGAGCTAAATATGATCAAAACAGCACCAGATAGAACACCCTACTCTACCCCGCCCAACCGCACAGAAAACAAAAAAAAGACTGTTTCTTTGTTAGAAAGCTTCCTGGATTCTTTCCTATACACGTAATGGTTCATTACCACAAACCTTGTTTAGGGGTGAGAGTGACAACGTTTTAACGTTTTTCCCTAAAAAAAATTAAAATGTACTCTAGGCATAACAAGAAATTATTTATGTTATGGTTTTTATTACAGTACTGTTCCATTCCACTTGACTCCGTGTGGCAGGGCGAGAGGAAGAAACATATAAATCTGACTGCACTCTTGGAATGTCATTTTTTGGGCAAGACTCAATTGCAGATACTTACGTAATGTTAAAGGAAATCCAACAACGCGCAGTAGTTCACACATTGGGACGCTGTGGCATGATGGTGTTTACAGGAGCAATGCACAGTGACCAGCATAACACAAGCCACTGTACAGTTGTGTACATTTCACCAGTTACATGGCTCTACACAGAAATAGGTAGAGGGGAGTACAGGACATTCCTGCCCTAATCCAGTTGTCTAATTCAGTCAAGTAGTTAAGAAACTGGTTTGCACATACCAGGAGAGGGGACTGTTTCTGACTTTTGAAGATGATAAGGTGGAGAAACACTGAAGTTGTTGCTCTTGTATAGCAAAGATGAATCTGTTGAACGGTGGTGCTTAGGTTTCTCTGACTTTTCAGCATTATAATGTGCTGATTGTTTTTATTAATTCTGCACTAGTTTTGTACACATCCAGAGGTAGATCAGTGGTTCTCAGAGTGGGGTCCAGGGACCCCTGGGGCCTCAAACACGTTTAATATAAATACCTAAATACTTAAATGCTTAAATGTAAGCCCAAAAACTCTACCAGTCTACATTAAAAATATAATATCACATCACTGTTATATGTATTTATGTGGAGACTGGAGTACTTCTTATTGATGCTAAATTATGTGTTTCATTCCAAATTAAGCTTAAATGGCATATACAACCCTGGAAGTAGCCCATTATTTGCCTGCCTGTCTGTGAGCAGGTCTTTATAAAGTATAATGTCCCTGGTTTGTTGGTTTCGGAGTAATGTTCGTATCAACAACACCTGGGTTGCTGCAAAGTTTACATGGTATGAGATTACATTACTGGCATTGTACCTGAATACTGAAACACTGCTTGAGTCGGTTGTTGCTTGGTGCTAGGTAACTGTGATTGCACTCCAGCCGAGAATTTTTAAAAAAAAGCGTATTCAGACGGTCCTTACGACATGGGAAAAACATATGGGGAGGAGGAGAGCGGATGTTACTGACCATTCAGTGGCCATGCCAGCTCTGTGGGATGCATTAGAGGTGGACCCATGCTTTTTACAACACATCATGCCGTTCACCACCCCCACCCCCACCTCCATCCCACCGAGACTCAGACTCAGGAGTCCATGTGTAGCATACGCCCCCTGCAGCTGACAAAAGAGCATTACATGAGTGATGCTTTGGACTCTTCACTTTATCAGTGCTGGACCTCAACTTCCCTTCCCACAACAAAATGTAGCAATGTTCCTGTTCGGCGATAGCAGCACTATCAAAGTTCAGTTGAAAATAGCAAAAGAAACATGGAAAGCATAATGTTCCATTCCCAGTCAACAAAATGTGAAAACACACTGCAATAGAAATGGCCTCTTGCTAACGCATGTAATGCACATGTGGCTGGACTGGAGGACAGGAGTGACAGGTTGCCTTCCCATCATGCAGCAGCAAAGCACAACAAAACTGGTAAACTCATCAAGGGCACCTCCACACAAGGCCAGGGCCTGTTCGGCTGGGAGACAGTCAGTGAGGCAGAAAAGAGAAAGAGAGCGAGAAAGAGAAAGAGAGCGAGAAAGAGAACAGGAAAGGGGTGGGGGATGGAGGGGGGGAGTGTGTGTGTGTGTGTGTGTGTGTGTGTGTGTGTGTGTGTGTGTGTGTGTGTGAGAGAGAGAGAGAGAGAGAGAGAGAGAGAGAGAGAGAGAGAGAGAGAGAGAGAGAGAGAGAGAGAGAGAGAGAGAGAGACAGAAAGAGAGAGAGAGAGAGAGAGAGAGAGAGAGAGAGAGAAGGTGTGTACATCTACATCTGTGCATCTGTAATGGGGGCTCCCCTTGAGTCATTCGACACCCACCCCCTCGATTGCTAGCCGTCACTTTGGTTACACAACTGGTCGTGATGAGAGCCGAATTTTCACACAAGTTCAGGGCCACATGAACGGTGCTGTACAGCTGGGTTCTAGCCTGTCACTGGCCCTTAATGTGCTCCCAACCTCCTCATTATTTACAACAGTTTCTGGAATAAGTCCTGAGGACAGCTTGAAATGTAGCCCTTCAACACATTTGAAGACCCCAAACTACAGTACAGGGTTTTAAAGGTTTTAAAAGTGTCTTTAAATGTGTTTTTTAATCGCTGGACGGTTCCATGAACCTACTATTACACCTTGATAACTGTCCTTCACATCAGAAATGGTTCTTCAGAACTTAAGATCATACTGGACATAGCAATGTAATGTTGGAGGCAAATAGTTGAATAAAGAATGTCCACGGAGCGTTGAAAAAGATTATTTTAATTTATTGCACCCATGGCTGAATGGTAGAGTGCTGGCCTTTAGATCAGAGGGTTGCAGGTTCAAATCTCCCCTTTACCAGCACCTTCATCCATGGCTGAAGTGTCCCTGAGCAAGGCACCTAACCCCACACAGCTCCAGGGACGGTAACCAATACCCTGTACCTTAAAAGGCCTGTAAGGCGCTTTGGATAAAAGCATCAGCTATGTGTGATGTAATGTAATGTAAGAACCAGTACTGACCCCCCATTAAATAAGTCACAGTGGACGACAAGGTGAACTGTTCCATGGAAGTAATGGCGAGGTAGAGGTTTCGAACTCTGTCTGCAGCACAGAGCTGGAGTTGCCTCTGCCGAGCCACAGGCTGTCAGTGGTGTGCTGCTGGGGAGAGAAAAGAGGCCGTTCACATTCCCAGGGGACCATCTGTCTTTTGACCACTTTGCATAGCTCAGCTTGTGTTTTATAGCCTTTCACGTCTTAATGGTTCTATAGAGAGGGAGAACTGGGTTCTTCAGTTCTTCACATACAAAAAGGTTCTCTGAGGGTAATTGTGGGATATAGTATTGCATATATAGGAGCCGAATAGTTCTTTAACTAAAATATTTCCATAGAGTAGAAAAAGGTTCCTACTGTTTTGTTCCAAAGAACCAGTATTGACCCTCATTAGACTAGTGGTGTGTTGTAGGGGAGGAAGAATTGGCAGTTAAAACTCCCAGCGGACCATGAATGTTTTGGCTAGTTCTCCCCAATGATTGTACTGTATACAGTATAATGATTATTTATTACAGCCATTGGTTCACCCCGCTCAGCTTGATACCAAGTCTCCTGCAGAGCCGCAATGTCTGATTGGTTGAATCGGGACCCAAATCAAACATTCAGCAACAATAAAGTAGGGTCTCGTGGACATATGTGTGGTTTTGTAGCTTTCATGTTTCATGGCCAACACTTCTAAGGAGTCGTTTTCACTTAACATCAAAATGTGCATTATGTGTCACGAGTAACATAAGGACATGAGGAGATACATTCATTAAATGCATACTATACTGTACATGACCTGAAACATTCAAACTTTTCTGCCATTTTCAGGAAGAGCGAGACCTCCTTTTCCTGGGCCTGCCAATCAGAAATCGGTCTCCAGGCAAAACAAAAGGAAATTACAACATTTTTGATGTCCATATCAGCCCAGTTTGACTGTTTGTTTGGTGACTCACGTTCAAATGGTTTGACATTCCCTTGTGGCTTCACATTCATGTTTCATCTTCAGAGAAACACTTTTTCAACTTTCAACTTTTTCAATAAACCGTAGAGCAACATGCAGATAATGATGCCGTATTCACATTTTTTTAACGTTTCTTTTTTCTTCTTTGTGACATAATCTTTTATTCTATATCCACTGTGGCCTCGTGGCTGCCAACACATCCACTGATGGTAATACACTTCTTGTGTGTTGTAGCCTAGCGAGCTAAACCCCTACAGCAAATTGGCGGCCGCTAGGGGCGTCTATTTCTAGGCTATGTGTGTTGTGTCGATAAAGCCATTTGCATAAGGGCTTAAGAGCCACTTGAACTTCCCTGCAGATTCCTATCTCTGTAATCACTTCCCCCCACCCAAGCATGGGCCTAATTGTTCCCCAGATTCTCCATTTATTTGAGCACCGTCCTTATGTAGCCCCCGATGGATCGCATCAGGACCGCAGGCCCCAACAGCAGGAGAAGGTTAGACTGTTAAGGTTCACCACATTTCTGGACAGCTATTTGCTGACATGCAGCACAAGTGCAAAGGGAGAGGGATAGAGAGAGAGAGAGAGAGAGAGAGAGAGAGAGAGAGAGAGAGAGAGAGAGAGAGAGAGAGAGAGAGAGAGAGAGAGAGAGAGAAATGTGAAGAGTGAAATAATTTATCGATGTGTGTGAGAGTGAGAGTGACAGAGAAATAGAAAGAGAGAGAGAAAGAGAGAAAGTGGGAGAAGCTGTTTTTTCTCCACCTCAAACACCTGCAGCTGAGCATGTGTGACTCGCAAACGTGCCTTGACTCAAAACACGCTCAACGCTCAAATATGACTCCAGAATTTGGGCCAGAACCATGGCAGGAAACCTGCTTGAAATATAGTGCTGCCTTTACAATTTATCTGTTTTTTTGTTGTTCTTTTTTATTTGTTTTTTTAACTGATTGTATTGGTTTATAGAAAGTGACATCACTGTATGCTATTATCTGCTTTTAAGTATAGGCCTATGGGAGTATTGCAAAAAAGAATCTTACGGATAATAAGGTATTCTTATTGTGCAGTACGTAGGGAGCAGCACTAGAATGTATTTCTTGACCTCGAGCGCCCGCATTCAAGCATGCATGACTTGAATTGTGTTCTGACTCACAACTACTCTAGAATCATGACAGAACCTGGTTGAAATATTATTTATGTATGTTGTAGTTTTATTCCATTCACTGTATTTTTTTGTCACAGTGGCCAGCCATTTTCTTTACAAGAAAGACAACTTTTAAATGCAAAGTGATATCCGCAGAGCAATTTTGCATGGCAACTCAAGACATGTTGATTCAGCTTACATGTCATTACAATGAATGAAATAGCCAGCAAGTTGCCTGTGACATCTGGCCCTTCGGTCAATAGTCTAAACCCAGTGTGGCCCTTGGGTCAAAATAATTGCCCACCCCTCAATAGACATTGTGTGCATAGCTTTGTTTATTCGTCATATGACTTCGAGAGGACTACATGTAGTACTAGTGTACTGTATATGAGGGCCTTGGTCTAAAGGGCCGTACACACACATCACTGCTATTTGCTAGCTTCTCGCTTGTTCGCCTACTCGCCTCTCTTTCATGGAACGTTCGCTGAAAGTTCCCGCGGCTTTAACGGCCAATGAACAGGCGAGAAGTACCTAACTCTGCCTTCCAATTGGTTGCTCGCTTACTCGCCTCGCTCGAAGATAAAATATTTTCAACTCGGGATCCGCCCACATCGCATCGCTTGTACTGTACTCGCCTACTCGCCTGCTAGTGTTGCTGGAACACATTGACATTCTATTGAGTTCATTCGCTGAGCGAGTACTTAGCAGCGATGTGTGTGTACGGCCCTTTAGAACCAATGTCTTTTTCTCGGCAAATGTTCCCTTGTATCAAAAAGCACACAAACCTTGTAAATACTTGGCCTACTATATTTTATGGTTTGAATACTGCATCTCTCAATCATAATGTATCATGCAGTGAAATAATGTGTTGTTCCGTAGTCATCCTAAACGTCTGCATGATAATATACAGCCGTACTTTGTAGTATACTGTAGTAACAGTCTAAGTGCGATGCAAAGTTTTGGTAATCGGTGCCAACCAAGCAATGGACACTCAGTTACAAATGAAGAGGGTATTGGGAAGGCCTATTGTGAATGGAAGCCCTCACATCATTCTTGGAAGTTGGACATTAATCGTACAAAAAATGATTGTTTGGCCAACTATTATCGTAAATATTATTGGGCCATGTTGTTTTCATAATCTTTAACATTGTGCTGTTTGGTGGGGCGCGTTGGTATGCTTATGATGAGGTCACTACTCTTAACTGCAATCCTATGGCAGCCATGCCCCTTTAGGAGAGGAGACTGGGAGAAATAATGGAGTTCAATGGAAAGCCGTGCCCATTTAGGAGACCAGACTTGATTCCACTTTGTTGCATTGGTGACAAGTGCTTTGACTTATCTTGGGCTACCATATTGAAAATCGTTGGTATTACCTGTAACGCACCCAAAAATACTGAATCAAACCAAGATAAAGCAAAACACGCCCACTCAATGCAAAAGCGTGTGAAAAAGTTGGGTCTCCTAAGGCGGCGTTGTCCCCTACTTCTTCTTCTCTTTTTGAAGTGTTTGCGCAAGACGTGCGCTACCGCCATCTACAGCGCTAAGGGGACTTAATTGATTCTCAACCTCAGGACTCTGAAGGTCTCCTAACCGAAGGTCTCCTAAAGGGGCGTTCACCCGACATAAAGTGGATACCGGAAAAGAAACAAAATGACGCTTCTTGGTTAGATCCAGTTTCTTTGACGCACCTTTGAGTGTGATGAAAAAAAGTGCAATATAAAACTTACGTGTATGTATTGTTATTATTACTTTTCTAAATGTTTAATCTTTCATGGGCCCCAAAATATCTAACAGCACCAGCGGCTCTAGGTCAGCTAATGGCACTGGGCTGTGCTGCTGTGAGGAGGACTATCAGGTGAGAAGGAACCCAACCTACCGTGGCCTAGGGCACTAGGTTACTACCTAGGCACCGGCAACCAGGGTTCGATTCCGGCCTGGGTCATTTGCCAGTCCTTCCCTGTCTGTCTCTCCCCACTCCTTTCCTGTCCCTCTGTCACAGTCCTATCATAAGTAAAAAAAAAACACTAAAAAGACTAATAAAAAAAAAGAAGGAGGACTATGCACATCCCAGGTTAAGATGCAGGACAAAGGGCCGATTCAAGTTTTAGACTGAGGTGTCTGTACACTTGAAACCCGTTTTTTGTGTGTGTAAGAAGACCCTAATGGTCAAAACGTAGTTCTGCCATGGAAAAAAATATACACAAAAGGATTTAAGGTGTTGTACTGTAGGTGTAGACTCCTCACTCTAAAACGAGGACTCTCCTATTCCCAATGGGACAGCCAGTCAGTCAGAGGGCCCAGAACAGTACAGCACAGTGGCTGCACTCCCAGGCTTATTGAGCCTGCATGGCCTCTGTGAGGATTTGGCAGGCCACTTCTCTTCAGTGGAAACGTATTTCGCAGCTTTGGCACAATGACAGACAGCCCTTCGGTTAGGTTAGGTTTCCACATGTGCGCAGGATGAGAGTGGGATTACGGGGTCCAGCGCAGAGATCCTCTGCCATTTGTGTCTCAATCGCACACAGATGTGGCGCAGGAGGATCTAAGGGTCTGTCTGCCCTGTGATTGTTCTGACGACTCGTCACTGACCCATTGGTGACATTGTCAACGGCTTGGGGGATTACACGCTGTAGTAGCATGTTTGGGCTAAATGCCGTTTTATTGGGACGCCATTGCCGCAGTTGAAACGCGGCTCCCATGTTGTTGCCGGCTGTTGTGTGAGTTTGTGTGGCTCCTCAGTCTCCTTCAACGGTGACAGCATGTGTTCCTGTACTGTGTATAATTAGCTGTGATGATGGATCAGGAGTCAGTCTGATGAAGTTTCAGGAAGAGCTCAAAGTATTCGAAAAGTAAACAGTTTACTGTGGTAGAACCAGCCAACTGTGACCTCTTTCACCGCAGGACTAAGACTGTTTTAAAAACTAGAGTTTTCCTCAGGTTTAGTGTCAACATTGCTTTCTGGTTCTGACTTAGCTATCTGCAGAGAGATTTTGACTCACATAGCAAGCCAAATCTCTTTCTCAAGTCTTGTTGGCCCATTTCAGAAGAGGGTGACCAAACTCCACATACGGTAGTTCATTATTTGCACTCAGGTCGGATCTTCTGTTTATAATACAGCATAGAATGAAAAGTCATACCTGCAACAATCACTGTTGTGTTTACCATTTGGTTGTCACCATGGTTACGGTGCACTGGTGTGGCCATGGGTGTTGCTGAGGAGAGACAGGCATCAGGATGACACAGCTGGAGACAGAGGGCATTCTGTAGAAGGGGAATACATGGGGAAAGCCTCAGTGAAACAGCACGTCTCACCATGCCACACTACACACTAGAGTTAATTCAACACTGGGTGTGTCTAATTTAGCATCCAAAGTGTGGAACATACCATATAAGCGTTGAATTAACACTGCGTCCTTTACTTTGTAAAGGGAAGGTATTAACGGTGGAAGTGAGCATTCTGTTGAAGGGGAATAAAGCCTCAGTGGAGCAGCCTTTTTTTTTTAAACCAGTCTCACCACACTATGACACACCACACACCACACCATACACAAATATAAATGCTGCAGTGTTTCAACACCCAGAGAGTCATATTTAACACCCATAGTGTACTCTCTCTAAATGTTGAATTTACACTATGACATTTACTGTGGAAAGGCTCCAAAGGAGAACCAGATGTTGGGTCATACTGTACTTCCACAAATCTATACAATGAACCCCCTGACAACCGCAGGGAACGTTATTTTTTCTCCCCTGTCACACATCAACCAAAACATAAAACAAGAAGAGACACTACATATTGAATGACCAACATGTTTTTCATGATGTTCCGTAGAATGTGACACCAGGCTTGAATGACATAGCTTCTTTGAAAACTTGGATTATTTACTGGTATTTTGATTTTGAAAATGCAGAAGGCCTATAGCTGAAGGATCCGGGAAGGCACAACATGAGTTCAATAAGCACCATTATTTGGCTATGACCTTCAAACAGACTTCCATAGACTGAATGGCATGTACTGTATGTTATAAAGGCAACACGATAAGCCCCCCACATTTGGGCTTGCATGCCCATGGGGACCCAGGTTCGACCAAGGCCCTGTCCCATCTCTCACTCCCACTAGTTTCCTGTCATCTCTTCACTATCGCTATCAAATACAACAACTTAAGAGGAATTCTAGATAACATAGCTCCAATTAGAACGACGACAAGAACCAGAGCTAGGTATTCACCTTGGATGAATGACTCACTTAGAGCCTTAAAAAGAAAATGCAGAGTAACCGAGCGTCTTTGGAGGAAAACTAAATTAGAAGTCCACAGACAATCCCTTAGGGATGAGATCTCCTCCTACAATAATGCGGTACGCTCAGAGAGAAAAGCATATTTTTCCAAAATCATAACAGACAACCAGCATAATGCGAAAGTTCTTTTTTCCACTATTGACCACCTGCTTAATCCAACACATAGCAATAACAACCTAAATGCAGCATCAAATGCCAAGTGCGAGGAATTTGCTAGATTTTTTAATAAAAAGATTGCCGACATTAGAGAAGGCATCCAAGGTGGAAACGCAGCAACCTCTGTCGCCCACTCAGGCGATACACCGAGGGGAGGGTTAAACCCCCCTAGGAGACCTGAGAGCTTCCAAAAGTTTTGTCCAATTACAGAGGACGACCTCTGTTAAATTAGTCAGGGAAAGTAAGCAGTCTACCTGCAGCCTTGACGCGATCCCTACATATCTGCTAAAAAACGTACTTGGTTGCTTAGCAGCAACCTTTACTGCAAATTGTTAACACCTCTATGCTTACAGGCATTTTTCCAAGCTCATTCAAAACAGCCATGGTAAAGCCACTCCTAAAAAAGACAAATTTAGATCAGAATTCTTTAAACAACTACCGACCTATATCAAACCTCCCCTTTATAAAGCAAGGTACTAGAAAAAGTTGTATTTAAACAGCTTAATCAACATCTGGCTGGGAATGATATCTTGGAAAAATTCCAATCAGGGCTTTAGAGCCAACCATAGCACCGAAACAGCACTAACCAAAATAATAAGTGATCTTAGGCTCAACACTGCCGCAAACAAAGTTTCAGCACTTATCCTCCTTGACCTCAGTGCCGCCTTTTTGAACACGATAGACCACAACATACTAATTGACCGCCTTGAATCTTGGGTAGGCTTGTCCGGTCACGTCTTAGAGTGGTTCAAAACATATATTACAGGAAGACAGTTTTTTGTCACCATCGGAGAATACGTCTCCAACAAGTATGATGTGCCTTTTGGAGTTGCTCAGGGTAGTTGCTTGGGCCCTCTCCTCTTCTCTCTCTATATGTTGCCCCTGGGCTCCATCATCAGAGAGCACAATGTTGATTTTCATAGCTATGCCGATGACACTCAACTATATATCTCTGTCGAGCCTAGCCAAACCACTGCCATTTCATGCCTTGACTAAATGCATGTCTGCCATTACAGATTGGATGAACAGTAACTTCCTAAAATTAAATGAAGATAAAACTGAAGTGTTGCTCATTGGGCCTAAGAAAAAACGTGCAAAACTCCACTCAAGCCTAGGTGGCCCTAAGCATACACATTAAAGATAAGGTTACTAGCCTAGGTGTGGACATAGACTCGGATTTGAGCTTTTGAGCCTCACATCAAACAAGATAACAAAATCTGCTTTTTTTTTTCCATCTTAGAAATGTCAACAAAGTGCGCGCTTGGCCCCCGACAAGACGCTGAGAAACTTATTCATGCCTTTGTCACCAGTAGGATAGACTACTGCAATGCTCTTTTCTCTGGTCTCCCAAAAAAATTAATTGACAAATTGCAACTCATTCAAAATTCTGCGGCAAGAATCCTAACAAGAACCAGAATGAGAGACCACATCTCTCCTGTCTTGGCAGACCTGCACTGGTTACCTGGTCTCATACAGAATCGACTTTAAGATTCTGCTCACAGTATTTAAAGCATTAAATGGACTTGCCCCTAGCTATATCTCAGACATGCTCTTTTTTTTATGCCCCTGCTCGAGCTCTTCAGGTCCACTGATGCCAAGCTGCTAAGGACCCCCACCCCCCCGCAGAAGAAGATCGGCGACGCCGCGTTTGCCTGCTATGCGCCCAAGACATGGAACACCCTCCCCATCGAGATCCGATCAGCCACCTCCGTCGACTCCTTTAAGAAGCAGCTGAAGACCCACCTCTTCATCCTTGCCAACTCCTAGCTGCCAAGACGTCATAGTGTCCCAGCGCCGCAGCGCCCTTTTACTCGCAATCCAGCCCTGGCAGGGGGCTCCCCTAGGTGGCCGCTGGTCTCTGCCTGAGGTTTCTTCCTGACTACAGGGGGTCTTTTTTCTCAGACCTCACTGAGCTTTTTTTTCCCCTCACAAACTATGAATCAAGCGAAAGGGAGTTTTTCCTCACCCCTAACGCCACCAGGGGCCGCACCTGAGCGCCCAATCTCTGTGTGACTATCTATGACTTATGATAGGCCCAGCCACTATGGACCTTACACATCTAAGAATCCTGGTCCTAACCTACGTTGACCTTATGACTCTACATTCTCTGTCTATCTCTTCTTCCTCTGCCTTCCTGCTTTTTCTGCCTCTCCTCTATACCTCTCCTTTTAAATCTATCTCTCCTCTCCTTTTAATTCTATCTCTAACAATGTTTTTTCCCATTTGTTAAGCACTTTGAGTTACATGCCTTGTATGACACAGTGCTATACAAATACAATTATTATTATTATTATTATTATTATTAAATACAGACAGAAAAAAAGCCCTATATAAATGAATAAACAAAGGCAATTCTACTTTCAACGCTACATCACATTTACAGTAGGGGCCGATTATTTTCTCTTGTTCCATGTGCACTGACTTCCAACGTCTTTCTAGCTGGACCTTGCAAGAACCAATCATGGAGCAGTCAAGAAATATTGCACAAAATCTCCCACGACAAAAGAGGCTTTTATCCAAAGCAACATACAAAATACGACATAAACAAACAACAGGCATGTAGAGTGGCTCAGAGGTAAACAAACTTAGTGCAGACAGAGTGCTCTCGGGAGGGAAACGCCATCTTCACAAGCTTTTCGAAGGTTGAGAGGGGTGACCCTCTTGTAGCAGCCAGTAGCTTGTTTCACCATTGGAAGGCAACAGTTGACGGACAAAGACTTGACCAAATATTAAAAGTGCTTCCGCATAGCTTTAGTAATACAATCAAGGGTCAAGAAAGAGGAAAGGAGCCGTCTTGTTATAGCAAGAACATTTGTTATAATACGTCACTGTTCACTGTTGGTAAAGGATGAGTTAAATCAAACGTTGGTTAGGTCATTTGTGTTCTCTTACAGATGATGGAGGATAATGATTCTGCGGTGGCTTTCTTTGCTGTCCTACTTGGCTCATGAGGGAAGACTAATTTGAGAGAGTTTAAGCCATCTCCAGGGCCGCTGGTAGCTTTGGCCAGGCCAGGGACAACCTCATCTGAATGGACCCTCCACTCAACGCGTACAATGTAATGAACCATTTCTGGGCCCCCTCTCTCCATGGGCCTGGGATAACTGACCCCTTTGGTATCCCTGATCATCAATACCACTTCTTTCCCCTCAGCACTGCTGATAGAGTACTAGGTGGTCTGCAGCTTTTGGATACTTAGGTAGTTTCCAGCAGCTTGGCTTGTTATTACTGCACTTTACAAGACTTGAAAATGAGTTTAATGACCCAGAATGTATTTGATGCCCCATGTTTGCTGCTTTTAAATAAAACAACACACACAGAGACACACACACACACACACACACACACACACACACACACACACACACACACACACACACACACACACACACACACACACACACACACACACACACACACACACTAGACTAGACTAGACTAGACTAGAACATTCACTTTGATTCTTTCAAAACGTGACACGCGAGCCTCTATTTTTCGGTAATATTCATACAGGACTGTGTGGTATAAAAAAGTTATGACTTTTCCCCTCATTAAAAATCAAACAGAATTTTTTTGTGTTTTTTTGTTTTTGTTTAACCGCTGTACTCTGTTCTCCTGCTCCAAAGTCATCTCTCCCCGTGTTTACTCTAACTTGCTTGAAAAAAGAGAGAAAACTAACCAAAACCTCTTCCAGATGGACCTTTTGACTGTTCATTTATTAAAATCATGGAAGTGATGATGACTCTCCTGACGCTAAATCCAGCTCCTGGACCGGGGTGGAAAAACTGACTGTGTGTGATGACTCATGTAGCCGTTGCACTAAAGCAGCCCTCAAAAGTTTGCCCACTCACTCACTCACTCCCTCCCTCCCTCACTCCCTCTCTCGCCTCTCTTGCTAATGGAGCTACCTCAGCTCAGACCCACATGTTCATTATGGCAGTAGTGAGTGGTCTCTTTTTGCATGTAGAAACAAGGCTGAACTGGTAATCTGGCATACAGGGCATTTCCCAAATGGGTCGCTAGCCCTCACGGGCCGATTTTGTTCTTTTTTTCTCCGGGATTGGTCCACAATTTTGGCCCATTGGTCAATCTTCAATATATAAAGTAGAGTGAGCCAATGAGAATTTAGTATGGCAGCAGCCTGTGTATGTGAGAGGGGCCAGACTCGACCAAAAAAAAAAAAGTCCCGGTCCGTTTTTTTTGTCCCGGTCCAGTCCTGTGCAATGTAGGAAAGTTCTCACGCGGCTCGCTAGCTCCACTCCACGCAGGAATGGCCGCTGTGCCGCGCGCATGTACTGTACTGTAGTAGCGCGCGAGGTGCGGAGTGGTCTCCGCGGCAACCAGGCTCACAGTAATAATAAACATATGCTGCTGTAGATCCATTGAGATTTCAAAAGCAGGCATTGTTCAGGGAGTTTGGTTTGGTTGAGTCATAGAAGTACAAGGGGAGGGTCCCTCTGTCTGTGGCTAGTAGCTTTGGCAGGAGCAGAGGGAGATGTGATGCAGAAGGAGAAGGAGAAGCTAGCTGAAGCCCTGTTTTTACTTCAAGTAGCATACAGTAGCTCCATCCCATCCCATCCCCTCCCCTCCCATCCCCCTAAGAAGATGCACACAGCTAGCTCCGTGTAGGAAAAGAGGACTGTTACAGTTACTGACGATAATCGGGAGGATCCCTGGAAGAAATTAAACGTTGTGGTGGCTGGCTACAGTGGAATGGGTCAAAGACCCGTTGTATTTCCCTAGCTTCCCGAAGTTTCGAGAGGTTGCCCTTGGGAATTCTAATGAAACAGGAGTTTTCTGTAGTATGTATGCGATTATGTTTTGTGTATTGTATTGTGCATGCATGTGCCTGTGTCTAGTTTAAAGCCAGTTCACATGCAGGCCATTGCAGCACAAACAACTAACCAGGCTTTCCTTTGTTTCCCACTCACAGTTTGCCACCAGGCCACACATGTTCTGAATGTTCCCGAATTTGCATTTATGAGTGCCTCTAGTGTCACGTAGATGAGCGTAGAGACCTCTTGCCTAATGCGGAACACAATATTTAGCTCTTAACTCAATCTCAAAGTCAGATATAGTTCGTACCCACAGTTTCAGACCCATCTACTGTGTGGCTGGCAGTGCTCCACATTTGAGCTGTTTGCTTTCACGAATTTCACATCTGACTGTGTGGCCAGAAGAAGCTGTGGGCCTAGCTGCAGTGTAGATGCTTAAACACTGATGGAAAGTCATTCAGTTATTCAATAAGAGTGACCAATGTAAAAAAAACAAGTTCACGTAACAAGTCCATGTGAAAACATGTTCATGTACTGTAATGCAAATAGCAGGCAGATAAAAATAAAAGCATGACGTGGCTACATATGGAGAGCTGTCAATGGCTGGAGATCTCCATTTACAAATGGTGCGTGGGTCCCCCTGCCTTAAAGTAAACTGTGTAACTTTATGAAAAGTTTGAGAATGCAGCATGCTGATTCTCTCAGTATGGCATGCAGCTGAGTTTATGCTCGCCATGGCGTACGCATATGTGTGAAGAGATTGATGCCGTCGGCCTATGCCTATTATTCTTCAATGTTTATCATTACATGCGGGCTTGAGGTGAACCCCCCCACATACTAATGTGTGTGTGTGTGTGTGTGTGTGTGTGTGTGTGTGTGTGTGTGTGTGTGTGTGTGTGTGTGTGTGTGTGTGTGTGTGTGTGTGTGTGTGTGTGAGAGAGAGAGAGAGAGAGAGAGAGAGAGATAGAGAGAGAGAGAGAGAGAGAGAGAGAGAGAGAGAGAGAGAGAGAGAGAGAGTGTGTGTGTGTGGGTGCCCATGCTTGTGCAATGACCCTGTTCTCAACACATGTACCATGTACCATACTGTATGTTGTAATGCCATAAGGGCAATGCCGCCAAGTGCATGCAGAGGTAAATCACAACTTCAAATGCATAACCCTACTCCATATTGTGATGGAAAGCATTATCACTTGGCTTCAAGAGAAGAATGAGGAGGAGAAAGAGGAGGAGGATTTCTGGAGAAAAAAACCCTAAATAAATCAGAAGCAGGCCAGGTTATCAGCTGGCCAATATGATAATAACAAAAGAATGGGCAGAAATGTGCGCAGCACTTGAAATTTCTTATCCATGAGGTCTGTCTCAGGAAGTCCTTTTTTGATTTCTTTATATTAAAAATTGGGAATAAGAGGGCTTTAGGATCATATAGTAGGCTATGCCGTATCTGGTACATATGGCCTGTATTCTATCCAGATGAAGATGTTGGCACAACTGCATTCTAAAGTGAGCAATAAACTCATTCAGGCTGGGGGTTATGTTGGCTTTTTACCATGCACGGCTAACAGGTGTTGTTAGGCACGAGAAGGAGTAGCCTATAGCACAGCAGACCATGACACCCTACTGTAGTGCTTTTTTGATTTTCTAAAACTGTTGCCATGAAAGTGCAATGTTTACATTAGGGTTCAGTTTTCATGATCAAAACGCGAAAAGTGAATAAATTATGCAGGCTGATTGCACAACGCAGTCTCACCCCAAGTAGTCAATTTCCGACTACCTTGGACCAGACAGCAATTTTTGACGTCTTGAGTATTCCTTCCACGTCACATTTTGACTATGTGGCCTAACCCTAAACCTATTCCTAAACCTAACCTCAATGAGGTTATGCTGCCACAAGGGGGCGCCTTTGAGGACATAGTCAAAATGTGACGTGGAAGGAATACCCAAGACGTCAAAAATTGCAGTCTTGGGGTGTCAAAAATTGAGTAGTCAAAAATTGACTACTTGGGGTGAGACTGTGTAGTGATTGCAATGCTGCTGTTTCATCAACACGAGTGGGTCTGTGTCTGTCAAAGATTTAAGATTCAAGATTCATTGGCGGTGCTCGAAGCTGATTGGTTTCCGACGAAGTAGGCAGAGTTCCCGATTTTTCCGGAGCTCAGAAACTATATGTATATTGCTCATGTCCTGGCTAGAAACAATGCAGAGGGAGGCCGTGACCTGGCTGTTACAGTAAATGCTGCACAAACACGTCAACAGGTGAACACCAGAATATGTTGCACCGAATCCTCATAATGTGTCATCCTAAATGATGGGAACTGTGGGAATTTGAGTAGTACTCCAGATCAATCATTATCAGGTTATGCCTTCTCTCTGAAGTCAAATCACTACAAAAATAGGGATTTGTGATTGCAGATAAGTTTTGTCATAATATGTCATAACTATGGTAAGAGCAGCAAAATGAATAGTAATAACCACACTTCCCTGGAAATGCTTAAAACTGAATACCCATTTCATGCCAGAAGACAGTTGGAGCAAGAAACACATTCCAGTCGCAAATGAAGTTAGACAAAGATAACATCTGTGTCTCGGCAGACGTGGACCAAACATGAGCATCAATTAGTTCCAGCCTCCCTCTCGGTTGAATACCCGTTTGCCTCAATTCACCAAGATTACGGCATGACAAAATGTTCACAAAACAGTGCAAATCATTAAGTAGCCTAGATCCCCACCACCATTCTGCTTGTCTCTCACACTCCTCGACCTCAAACGACGTGGCATATTAAACACAGATTGAATTGCTCTCAAAAGTGTGAAATATATGATGTCGCTAACAGCAAGCTATAAACCACTCATAAGATGCCATACTCAGCGACATATTCACAAAACGAGCACCACAGAACAATTGATTTGGTGTGGTGTTGGGGGTGAGGGATAAGACCCTTTGCAGGTTTGTTGTATAGCTATGATAGTACAGCAGAACAAACACAAACAACAACAAACAAACAAACAAACACATAGGCCTACACAATGATGATACTGTGCTCTTACTTATGTGTAAAAAGGTAGCATAAAGTGTTAAATGAAAGAATGTTCTGAAATACACTGACACTGTATGAACTGTGATCATAGTTTTCCATTTTCAGCTGTGAAAGTACCTTAACCTAAAGGAAAGGATGCCCATCTGGTCTCTACAGCTCTCCAAGGAATGTGGGCCTCCAGATTTTATTTTATCATGCCATAGAGTAGAGTACCGGATTATTGGATTGATGTGATAGGACTTGGTCATACTCCGAGCTTCAATGCTTTGTTAACTTTTACGATTGTTCTTTTTCCCCATTAGATACACTGTAAACCCAGACATCAAATGTACTTACCAAGACTAATTAAAATGCACTAAAAAATAGAAGTTTGATGGCATTTCTGAAGAATACTGAGTATTGACAACTTATTTGAGGAAATAGTTGTTCAGATGAATATGTTTTAGTTGAATGGATTAAATTCATAAGTTTTGGTTATGACCCCGCCTCTTTTTCTTCAGGCTGCACCAACTGGCCTCTACCCAGATGTGGGCAGTTGAATGTATTCCTGCAGTGTGTTTCATGTTAACAGATCGTTTCAAATTTCAACTGACAATATGGCCACGCTGCAGCATCCAATTTTAAATCAGAATATTGCCACCTAGTAAAATTAGGCTATCTTGTGAAGTGCCATTGCACAATTGAAAGTCAAATGCTGCATGACATAATTGACATTGCCTACCATCAACCAGGAACAATGGTAGTGCCCAATCAACCTGTCAATTAGTACCTGCCCTCACTTGAGTACATAGGACTGTTACAAGTTCATTGAATTACTACCTGCAGCTGCCACATGCCTGATTACTCTGGTCACATGGTTAACTTTCACCTCTATAAAAACTCAGACTGTCACAATGCTTGAGTTGCTTGCCTAAATGACTGGTTCGCTGGCTCTCTGTCCGGCTTGTTGGTTAGTGAGCTAACTGACCGACCAACTGACTGTTTGTTGGCCAGCTGGTTGGCTGGCTAACTGACTCTTTTGGTTGACTGTATAGCTGGTTTGTTAGCTGGCTAGCCATACAACTGACTTGTTTGTTGGTTAGTTGGCTGACTAACTGAGTGTTAGTTGGTTAGCCGGCTCTTTGGCTGGCTAGCTGACAACTGACTCTTTTGGTTGGCTGGTGGACTGGTTTGTTGGCTGGCTAGGTATTTAGTTGGTAGTGAGTATTGTGGTAGCAGGTATCCTTTTTGGTGTGTTGCTTACTTGACATTTCAGGATTATCTAATTATGCTCAACTAGAGTATTCTATGGACACTGGTTAATGTACTATCATCCAGGAGATTATAATAATTCAATGGTAATAATATTGCACATACTGCAGAAACTTGAATTTCTCAGTGGTTATGGATAGTTTGGTCTGTTAATACAAGAGAGCAGTGTGATGGACTGGTTCCATGCCACAGTTGTCTCAGTCATGGTGAGGAATGGGAGGTGCCACAATAACATGGTAGCTACCTCTTTTGTGGTGATGAATGGAGGGGCGGGATCATGGTAGTGTGGGTAGGGTGACAGTAACTAACTGTGGTGTGGCCACAGTAAACAGTTACTACTGTGGAAGATGGTAGGTTTAATCAATTTGGACTTAAGTACATTTAACTTAAACGTTTACATATAATGAGTATATACAACAGTTGAGGTCACAAAAGATTGTAAGTTTAATCATTCATAATTACTTAGTTTTTCTAGGGCAACCACTTTTCTGGGTTTTTGTAAGTAAACTCAACTTATAAGGTTTTACAGTGTAGATAGTAGATCAATCGCTCACTATTTTTAAATGAATCTTTCCTGAATCCGATTGCAGCCTGTGATTGGAGATTCACTCTCCTAGATAAGCTGTCCAAGTCAAGTCACATCTTTTTTTTTTTGATCCTGTGCATTTAGTAATCCCGTTCTGCAGTGCCAGCTGACTGGGATATACGTAGTTTGGTCTGAATTCTAACATGTAGGGGATGCTGGAGCAGCTGTAACCCAGCAGCAGCAGCAGCAGCAGCAGCAGCAGCAGCAGCAGCATCACCACATCCTGCACCACATATGGGCACAAAATCCCACAAAGGGCCCCCGTTCAAATCCGGCCTGAGTCACTCCTCAATCCCTCTCTCCATCTCCATTTCCATCATCACCTTCGCCAGGGAAGTCAGGGGGGCTTCCAAACAGCCGTTCACTTGACCTAGTCTAGCACCAGCCACCTCTGGAATTACAAGAACTGCTTAGAATACCAAAAAAGTATCTCCACATGTCTACAGGACTTTGACTAACTAGGGTCCAATGTCAAAAAACCCTGAAGGGTCAGTTGTCCCAGCCCCATGGAGATGGAGGTCCAGCATTCTCATTCACATTCTCATTACATGTATTGGGTGGGGGGCTTTTCAGATGTCTTTGTCCTTGGCCCAGCCAAAGCTATCAGCAGCCCTCACCATCACCATACAGTACAACCCATTCTAAGAGATGTTCCATAGTGCATGTCCTGCACAGCAACACACACAAGAGCAATCTCTGTAGGCCAATCAGGATCTCTCGGCAGGTCAATCAGGGTCTCTCTGTAGAACAATCAGGGTCTCTTGATGAGCAAACAAACCCACTGGGGTGCAAAAAGAAGCCACTGCTGAGTACAGAGGGCCTTCATCAAAGGCCCAGGGAACAGGGAAAAAATGAAGCGGTGAGTCTGCCAAAGCTCTGCTGACCATCTGGGCCGAAGGCTGAGGAGGCAGGCAGAGAGGAAGAGAGACTGGGGGCGATCATACTGCAAGACCGTCGCAATCATAGAAGTAATGAGAGGATCTTCGAAAAAGGCAGTCCTGAGGAATACGAAAGTACAGAGTGAAGGGAAAAAAATGATTTAATTTCTGATGCCCTTGGCTGCACAATATCCCACAGTCTTACGCCCCACACCACGGAATGGGGAAGGAAAAACATACCAGATGTTAAAGGCCTTTCCATGTGTTTCCGAAGGCCCCTAAAGTTGCAGGAAATTAGGGCTTTCTGTGTCTTATGGACTGATAATGCTGCATCCGAGAATGTCAAAAGAAATGTGTGTCTGAAACTGATTTATAAACACTGCATTGTCATGGTGAGCTTTTATTAAGAGCGAACCGCTTCCGCCAGGATGGCTCTTATGGAGACGGATCGACACAGAATGTTAAAATGACATTTTGTGAAAACGTCCTTTTGTTTTGTATATGTGAAAGCTCTAGAGTGTGTTCTTCATTGACCTGCAGCCATATGCAAAAAACAGCCATCTCATTTGAACCTGAACTTCCACCCTCAGTCCTTGGATCTCCAAAACACAGTGACAGTGAGCAATAAGTAATTTGCCCTCTGACCTGTTAGCATATGTTCTCCCATATGGAAGTGGTTGGCCAACGATTGACAGCAGTTGGATAAGCAATTGCACTTGAACTAAAGCGCTGTCTTATATCATAGTACGGTCAAGTAAAAGGACAGTTCTGTGAGAATTGTGTGTGTGTGTGTGTGTGCGCGTGTGCGTGCGCGCGTGCGTGTGTGTGTGCGTGCGTGCGTGTGTGCGTGTGTGTGTGCGCATGCATTTGTGTATGTGATTTTGTATGTGTGTGTTACTGGAGGTTATAAAATAACATGACTTGCAAACACTGGACCCATCACTTGAAGTCATACACACTGCCTTACAAAAGCGAAGTGCAATAAGTATGCCAACTTTGCAAACTAAGAAAAATGGATTCAAAGCCTTGGTTGGATGTTGCAGTTATTGCAAATGTCACATGATATCTCTTAACTCAATTTTGACAAAACATGTAGTTTGTCTTTGTATGGCAGCATACATACATACATACATAGTCAATGAAAATAATGAAAAGGAGAGTAGTGAATAATAGAATTCACAACTCTCACCTACAGGCCTGGTCTGGTCAAACAAAGTGTTCATAGAAAACCAAGCTACAGTTGATTTCAATCATTTAGCTGAAGTATTCAGATCTCTTTATTCTGAGGTGAATTAAGACCCCCCCCCAAGTCACTGCCTCTACAGCACGCCAAAAAGGTGATGTAATGCATTTAATTCATAAGTTGATTCCCTGGAGCCATGAGAAGACTGACACTAGGATATACCACAGGCCCTATGGGGCTGACGAACAAAAGGGACCAAAAATGAGGGCCATCTGTGCTGCAACAAGTTCACATCTTACATGCCTATGTTAAAAATCTCTGGCACAGAAAACAGAACCACAGGAAGTCTGGAGGTTAGCGGAGGTGAATGAAGGCTGAATGAGGACTTGCATATGCAACAGACACATGCCGCCTGCTAACAATGTGTCGACTGTAATGACATCAATGGCAGATTATCTAAACTTGGCTTTTATGTGTTGGTTGTTTTCGTTAATAGTTCTCACACACGCCAGCCATGCCAGCAGAGGCTGCCAGGTTGAGTTTTCCCTCGAAGCAAGCAGGCAGTCATCATTGTACCCTCAAACGGGTGAGTTTCATTGTCTGACTGCATATGGCTGACTCCAAGTCATGACTTACATTAACGTGAAACATATTGCGTCCTCAAGGAACAGCAAGAACACAACAGCAGCATCAAACAATCAGTGCTCTATTTCTCTAACAAATAGCCTATAAGAAAAAAAAACGCATTGCTTTCTTGCTCTCTTGCTCTCTTTGTTATACAGTATGCAGTCTTTGAAGCACTCAAGTCAGAACCAACACAAACCCCATTCACCTTTGACCTTTGACCTTGTCCTTAACCTTGTGCTGTCAAGGTATAAATACCCTAAAAGCAATCCATTGCACCGTATATGTATATGCCATTTTAAGCTGCAGGTCGTTACAAACACCCTGGCAAGGTAGACTACAACATGAAGACATGTGGAGTTTGTGGGACCAACGGTTGGTGTGCTGTACGGTTCAAACAGTGATGGACAACCTGGATTGAGAAGCTACAATCTAGTGCCACATGTTCCAAAGGACCTTGTTTTATTTAGGGTTATTGGACAGGTAAAGCCAGATCTTTTGGATTAATCAATTACCATTTAGTGCCACAATGACCTTGTTTTACTTGTCCAATTCAACCAGGTGATCATTCAACCAGCCAATCACCTGCCTGAATTGAACAGGTAAAACCAAGTCATTTGGAATATGTGGCACTGGATTGTAACTTCAGTTTACCCTTCACTGGTTTCAAACTGTTCAACTGCACGTAATGACTAGTGCAGTCACCATGCGGACCCCTCCCCAACAACTCACTATTTAGATGCAAACATGAAAAAATACACATTTTTTCACACATTGCGTTGTGATTGGAGGACAGCTTGAGTGTCCTTTTGGCGCCTTATGTGCATGTCCTTCATCAATATCCTGCAAAATTATTCTGGGCTTGTCTTGTACCAACAAATATGTCTTCAGCCCCCCAGTTCTTTTTTGTCTTTCTTTTGAGATCTTGTGCGGAACAGTGGACAATAAACCTGGACTCAATAAACCTGGACTCAATAAACCTGGAGTAATTTTCCCATAAGGTGACTTCTTTTGTGGGATTTCTTTTTGTCGGGGCTTTTGTTTTGTCTGTCTGTTCTTTGTTGTCTATTTTGTATTTGATCCTTTATTTTGATTGCTTTGTATACACTTTTAAAAAAGTTAAATAAAGATGCATTTACAAAAAAAGGATAGTGAGGCGCTAGAACAAACATATTGTCACTATGCAGGTCCATCTTGCTAACTAGGCTACATGGCAAAAGTATTCTTTCCAGTCACCAAAGTGGCTCTACACGGAGTCCGGAGTATACGGTAGGATGCAGGACTGCTCTTGGAGGTGAAGAGAAATGGGGTGAGTGGCATGTCATCATGGGCTGTTAGTGCGACAGAGGGGTGGAGTTGGGGGTATTTTCCTGTTTCGGTGGAACCTTGGAGACCAGCGTCCATAATTTTCCGGTAAGCTTGGGTGTGAAATCATGTGCTTCCCTGTGAAGGGACAGAGTGACAGGCGATCTCCATTAGTGATGGAGAATTTGAAGTCAGCAATGACTAGGAAAAACAACATTGCTGGACTTAACAAACACCATTACATGAAATTTGTGTCAGTCAGTTTATTGATTTATTCACATAGTTGAATATTTTAATATAAAATTATTGTTCTTGTGATTGTAGTGAAGGGGATTATAGATGACCCGGCAGCAGAGATGTCAAAAGTAAAATTAGGAAAAGAAACAGTTTCCTTCCAACACAGGTGACTTGTCTGAGTAACCCAGTACCTATCCCAGCAAACATTGAACGTCGTATGGACGTTGAGATGATGTCTACATTACGTCCGTCGGTCCATGACCAATTTTGGACCTCTGAACGACGTGCAAACTACGTCCACTATTTGGACGTCTAATAATGACCCAGAAGCCATCCTACTTCTGATACCATTTGGAACGGGGAGTAAAGTTCTCCTGCTAGGACTCAAAACTTGACCTTCTACGGGGAACCAAACTCGGGATCTGACAGTTACACTGAGCCAGGCATGTTGGCATGGCAGTCAGAGTAGAGCAAAAACTAATGGTCACTCTATCACAGTGATGATGACGACGACGACGACGACGACGACGACGACGACGACGACGACGATGATGATGATGATGATCATGATGATCATCATGATCATCATGATCATGATAATCATTTGTTACTGTTGTTACTATAATTGTTACTTTTACTATTAAATAAATGTTGGCCTATTTTTGCCTTAATTGTGATGAAAAATGAGAGGAGATGAGTGAGAGAGAGAAAAATTGGGGATTGGGTTGTTGAGAGACTCAGTACGAACTTTGTTTGCCTAGACAACAGCCCAAATATGGTACGCCTTAGATGTGTTAGTGTACACATTATTATTGTCACAGGTGCCATTGTGCTACTACAAACACACACAGAATCGTGTTGATATTACAAATGAGCAATAAAAAAACTTTCTAAATTTTTACAGAGGGTGCCAACAAGCAAGCCAAACTTGAATTCCCACCATTCTCTCTTTCATGCTTCTCTGTATGCTATTGCCCAATGCGAAGACAATGCAGAGTCATAATTCATTTTTATGTAGTACAGTACTGCACAGCCAATGGAAAAAAATCCAGAATATTTACACTCTTCAAAGGCTGTAATGTGTGCATGAAATAGAAACAATGCCTAAACCAGTAAGTTTATCAGTATCAGACATGTTTAAAGCATGAGTGCTGCTGGAGGGCATATTGTTTGTATGCCATTAACCAAATAAGTAGGCTATGATACATGTTCTGTAGTTAGCATAGAGTTGTAAAGTGAAGGCTGTAGAGTGGTAAAAGTTGTGTTTAAAGCTAATACTAAGTAATCTCTGTCTTTAGTGGCCCTACAAAGAGGCTCCTGTTACAGTATGTTTCACCCTTATTGAAAGAATTGGGGAAACATTATTGTAAGGTTCAGGGAATAAATTACATACTGTTACTCTGAAAATCCAAAAGATATGAGCTATTGTGTGGCCTTTTCAAGTTCAAGCCTGTATTATCTGTAAAAAAAACATAATATGTTTCCTTTCATAGTTGAACAATTTATGTCTTTCTCTCTTTTTTGAAATGTAGGCCTATGAGTGATTCTCCAATTTGGCTACACTTTTAAGTCCGTGGATTTTATTTGGCAATTCCACTAACTATTAACTGCATCCAATGATGTTTTGGACAAAATATTTATCTTTCATATAATACAGAAAGTGTAGACATGGCATTATTTCCCTCAGCAAGAATGAATATTTAATACTGGTTTTGGGCGTTTTCATGCCGTCCTGTTTTCCAAATGTCAGATTCAGTCTTCATATTAGCATGTAAAGAAACTTGTTTTGCCCAAGACGATTGCAAATGTTGATTCACAGTAATCATCACAATATGACAAAACTGTCAGAAAGACCACTGTCCTTTCCATTATACATGAAATTTGCCATTTTGTGTGTGTCCACGAAAACTGTGTTAACCGTGTCACGGTCTGAAACCCCCTCCATAAATCAGTAATGGTTCGGTCTTAGGCCATACGAATAACATCACGTGATGTCATAACCTCTTTGGCAGGATATGGGAAGACTTTTTGGTAAATTTTGAGCTCCATCCTTCCATAATTTAATCCATTCTTTTTCATGTTCTCATAGCGGGAAAATTGCCTGTCAACTGTGTTATCAACATATTCATAAGAATCTGAATTAGAAATCACATGTAGAAAAACAGATAAAGCATACAGATACATGAATTGATTAAGGTGTTGTGGTGGAACTTCTGAGGTCCTCAGTTAGCACAACACCATAACAATGGCTGAAATGTCAACCGTGTTACCGTCAATGGTGTTACAATTAGCTATGACAGTCAGGGTTGCCAGATAAGGCTGATGATTTCCAGCCCAAAAAATGTTCAAAATCCGCCCTAAAAACCCGCTCAATTCTATTGATTTATATGGCAAAAAGTGGGCAGGTTTTTCTGAAAGATGCCATTTTTACCCGCATACGGCCATCCTAAGCAGCCCAATTGGGCAGGAACCAGCCCAATCTGGCAACACTGATGACAGTTGAGGAGGAGTATGTTTTTGCCAATTTATCTCCATATTGACAGACGAACAAAAAAAATAATTTGTGTTCTAGGGAGATGGGTTTGTCTGCTCTGTTTTTTCTCCTAAAAAAGTGCCGACTTGTTCCCCTGCACTGTTGACCGTAACACAGTTGAGTAACACGGTTGACTGTTTTGAAAGTGTTTTTGCGCTCTTGATCCCTTATGTGTTGGAAAAATCCTATGAACAGACACTAGGGATTATCTCTGGAGAAGGAAGTCTTGTGTAAGGAGGGTGACTAAATTCAAATCAGATGTTACATGGATTTATAATGAAAAATGTGTCAGTCTGTATCACAGTGAATCATAAAGTCCTACTTATGAAGCTCAACAATCACATTTTCTATATTAGTTGCACAGATTAATGACAACATTATTGCTAAGGGACATAAGCACTTTCAAACATATATTGTTTCAACTCTAGTATTTTATATATGTTTGAAATGACATAGTATTTGTCCATAACACTGTTGACAAAATAATTAAGCAAATGTTCGCTTTCATTAGAGTATTTATCAAATGATTTAAGATTAAGCTTGGCAATTTGTTTGTTTGGAAACTTAAATATATACACTATGTAAACATCTAGGTCATTTAGTTGAAAAAAAAATACTGATAATTGACATTTTGCTTTTGCCAAAAGCGTAAGGGAATCGTAGAATCACTCCTATGTTGATACGATACTGAAACTGCATGTTCTGCGTCCTCACGAAGCAGTTCTATGTCTACTGTGGAAAATCAAAATTTCCTGTTAGGATTTGTTACATAACCGGCCGAAACAAACGACCAAAAATGAATGGTGTGTATAACGTCTGACAGTACGGGCATATGAGCTATATGAGACGTACAAAAATGTCAGCTCTGAATGATCAGTTGCACCCTGGCCATTGTGAATAGGCCGTCTGACTACAGGGGGTCACTCAGCTTGCACAAAAGCTAAAAAAAAAGACCTTTGTACATGTTTCATTTTTCATTCATACAAAAATTATACAGAACCCCCCTCTTCTAAAAAAACACAACAACAAAAAAGTGTTTTCTTTGCATTTTCTCAAAAGAAGTGAAATGGAGGGATGGCGGTGGGGGGTGGCGGTGAAAGAATTTGTGACATCATCCTTCCCACTGCAGACTTCCAGACCAAACAGGGCTTTGCATCTGTTTTTCATTTTCAGACTTCATCTCCTTCTTTTTCAGTTTTTCCCCCCTCTTCCTTCTTTCTTTCTTTCCTTCTTGCTCTCTTTCCCTTTTTTTCCAGAAGAAAAAAGAGGGAGGTGCGGAAACTCTGGGGATGGCCGTGCTCCAGGAGTTTGTGAGTTTCTCCAGTTGCTGCCTGTGAGACAGCGCCACAGCTCCACTGGTGAGCTAACAGGAGGGTGTCTCAGAAGTCAGCAGTCGCAGTTCGCCTCCCGTGCGAGTGTGTGTGTGCGCGTCTGCCTCTGTCTGTGTCCCACCGACTCCTGTGAGCGCCCAGCACAGCTATCGGCCCTATCTCTCCGGCGCGACTCCCTTTTCCAGGACCAGTGAACAGGGGGGAAATACCAGAAGGATAATGACCCAGCGGTTGCACAGTTGTAGGAGTACCGATATCTAAACTTGAAGACTGTGGAATAAGTACAATCCATCCAACACTCAGGGTAGGAGACTTTATTTATCATGCTTTTTTTGTCACTAAGGCTGCTGTTGCTGGGGAATGCCCTAAAAAAAGTATGGACACCATATGTGCATCTGGAGATGTTTTTTTTTTTACACAGAGAACATCCTGCATGTTGCATGCTTTTACCATGTGAATACTGAAGACATGTCTTTTTTGCCACTCCACACATGGTGCAAATGCACAATATGTGTTGTTAAAATGTGCTCTAGGCCAACGAGTAACTTTCCTCATGTACTGCAAATGTAGCTGGACAGTACCACAGACAGCTGAAACACGACAGGCAGGCGCTGTGTAAGAGGTTAGGCACGCTCTGAAGCAGCCTGCTCGTCTACACTTCTTCATCTGTGTGCATGAAGAAAAGACAGCTAGAGTAAACTCAAAAGGATGTACCCGCATGCCTTCCAGCACTTTAAAAAAAGTTTATTTTTAAGAGGCGGGCTGCGTGTCAGGCATATTTGTGTGCAACGTAATAAAATGTATTCTTGCACATTTGTGAGATCATTTGCTCTCCCTATACTTCACTATGCAGACAGTCTAGGGCCAGTTTGCCTTACAAGGGTAGGAGATGGGAATTCAGTTGTCTGTACATGTGTGAGTGTGTGTGAGTGAGTTTCTCGCTATTGTGGGTTGGCCACTCCCTTCACTGGGAGAGGAGAGGAGAGGAGAGGCAGGAGGGCTGAAGTGAAGTGGAGTGATGTGAGGAGGGTTTTCCATTGCTGGGACGCTACGGTATAAACCTGGGGGGCCAGTTCAGAGCCAGGGCCAGTAATTAGGCACTGTTACATTAGGGACGTTCGTCCTCAAATATCAAAATACCCTGCAAAACTGTGATTGTAGAAGGTGTCCCATTATGTTCTTGCAGAAAACGACGTGTGCATTGTTCTCATATTCTTTTGTGCTGTGGGGGGAAGCCAGTTTTAGTGACTGTCAATTGCAAAAAGTGGTGGAAAAAAGTTTGACTCCAGTTTTAATTCAGTAGTGATGATGGATCCATGCCAATGTTGGACTACATGGGAATTCCACTGCTGCTAACAATTGTTTGCTGAGCAGTAATTTTAAACGTTTCTTATTGTGAAAGGAGAACAGCACAAGGCCTATTAGACATGTACTGTAGGCACATTAGGCTCAATATACATGAATGCCCTTTGATGCTATTAAATATGGATTTTATCACTCTTAACCTTCATGTAGGCATATGTTAGTTCATTTTGGTTCATAGTTTCTATTCACTTTATTTTCATTATCATGTTTTATTATCACTTTAAGATTACTTGCTGTACTAGTATTCTCACATCATGTTCAGATTTTCCCATTACATCTTCTCGATTTCCATGGAATTTGATTTGCCTTTTTTTGTGGCAGTTGTCATGGCAAAGCTTTTAAAACCTACAGTCAGGAAGCACTTGTGCCACTACAGCCTACTTGTATTTGTCTTAATGTGGCATTTTTCATTGCCAGGCTTTTAAAAGTAGTTAGGAAGCACTTGAGTCACTATATAGCCTACTTAGGTTTAGTACCATAGGGTCCCTCACTACAGTGTTGGATGGCTGTGAGCAGCGCAGGCAGTCGATGGGCCTAGTGCTGCATTTCTCACAGCTGAGCAACAGATGGCGCAACTGAGCTGCACATCCCATGGAGAGGGGAAACAGAAGGGGGTGGATGGGCGGGAGAGCTAGGCAAGGGGGTGTTGGACCATGGGACCCACTAGTTTGACGCCTTCTCAGTACTTATGTGTTACATCACATGGTAATGAAACATTTCAAACAAGCGATTTAAAGTGTACCTCCGGGATTTTGGACACCAGACCTCATTTCCGAGTCAGCCAGGGTGTAAACAATGTGTCCAGAACGTTTTTTTCACATTCCATGCAGTCCTTGTGAATTCTCATATCCATGTTGCTAAGCTAGCGCAAGTGAACGGGGATGGTAGTAGCCTGCCCCCAAAAATAGTCTTATCCCGTTTAAACAACATTCAAAACAAAACCGTTATTATACCATACTGCAAGTGTAAATACTTGTCTTGATAGAATGAAGTTTGAAATTAAACCAACATTGCAATCATGTTTGATCACCATCAGCAATTTGTGTTCCGGTTTGAAAGCTTGACAGCCGCGGAGTGATATTCCTAGTACAAATCCTAGCTTCGTTTGACACATCTATAACTTTTCCATAGAGCGAACTCCAACATCTTTGAAGTTTGTAAAACTGAATGGTTTTCCCCTCTCCCTGACCTCGCTCGCAAACATCAAGAGTAATGCTTTCTGTCCGACTTTGTAAACCTTTCGTAACATTGAAACATATGCCATAACAATGTTTGGTTGTTACTAGATGACCCGTGTGTCTACACAGCATGTTGGCGAACAGAACGCACACTCTTCTCCCTTTCATCCTCCCATTCCATCTCGTCTCAAAAAACATTCCATGTAATAATAACTAGAGCTACGAGTGACATATTTCACAATGTCAAGCCAGATCACATAGCGTTGCGTAACTTATGAATCCAAAGGAATACGGCAAGTCATGTCTAATTATATGCCATTTGTCACAGCAATTACACAAAATAACAGTAAAGCATTACAATATGCCAATCCAAAGGGGTAACTTCTAGCCCAAGTTTTGGCTAACGTAGGCGAAGCCATTATACCACTGGGCTACCATCATAGAAGCAAAAAGCATAGCAAACCTGTTCTTCGGAGACTGTTGGTGCGCGCCACAAAATGTAGATCTGGGAATGCGGTTGGCACCGCGGACACTTTTAGAGTTTTCCGTGTAGGTATTAGACTTCGAGAAGGACTTTGTGAAGTCGTCGGGACTGAAATGGTCACTGCAAAGCACCGGGGTAGCTTACGGAGCGTCTCCATCGGTGTGTTGATGTAGCCCTGCAGCCAGGAGCCAGAGTTTGGTTCTTTCAACATCTTTCACGGAAACCAATGGAAACTTGCCGATACCCATCTGTCGGCTTTATTATTGCAGTTGGTATATACACACTGATGTACCATGGTGCGATGTCGTTGGGTTTTAATCCACTATTCGATCCGAAAGCAGTTGTAGAACTAGCCTTGATTTGCAATGTCTCTTGCGGGTCCCTGCAGTGGGTGGGTGGGCTACATCACAACTGAAGAGAGCAAAGTAAAATTCCGCCGACCCCGAGAAAATAGTCTCTCAACATGGCAAAATCCACGCAGTGCAAGGTTGGTTTAATTTCAAACTTCATTCTACTAAGACAAACATTTACACTTGCAGTATGGTATAATAACGGTTTTGTTTTGAATGTTGTTTAAACGGGATAAGACTATTTTTGGGGGCAGGCTACTACCATCCCCGTTCACTTGCGCTAGCTTAGCAACATGGATATGAGAATTCACAAGGACTGCATGGAATGTGAAAAAAACGTTCTGGACACATTGTTTACACCCTGGCTGACTCGGAAATGAGGTCTGGTGTCCAAAATCCCGGAGGTACACTTTAAGGTTAGGGTTAGGGTTAGGGTTAGGTTTAGGGTTAAGGTTAGAGTTAGGTTTAGGGTTAGGGTCGTATGACGTAAGCGGTAAGTACCGAAAGGGCGTCGAATTAGTGAGTCCTGTTGAACCGCGCACTCAGAGGCCTTGAGAAATATCCCAAAGAGGGGAGTGGTACAGGAGAGGAGAGGTGCATTCTAAAATTAGCTACGTTAGACCTATTGGGAAATGTTCTTGCCAAAGTTGTTTTTTGTACTTGTTGTTCACAAACAATATCATGTTGTGAGCTACACATGTGAGGTTTCCCTCACTTGTCACTTTAATCTTTTGGATTTGCTAATTACCCATGCTGTTGCCTAGATGAGAATGTATTTACGATTCACGGCAAACCATTACTTGGCACTGTGTTAGGCTCTTAATAACCGATTCATAAAAAAACAATGAAGAACGAGAGTTGGTTTTGGACCAAACAGGATTGAAAAAGGAATGAATGAGGAGCTGCCTGTGCACTGTAGAGCTCTACGCTAGAGTAGAGTGAGGCACAGACAGGGAATCTGTGAAGACCTGATTATCTAAAACCTGATTACCTATTCAATGGTTGAGTCATGGGCGTAATTTTAGGGGGGGATGGTGGGGACATGTCCATACCACTTTTGAGGTAAACCTAGCTTGTCCCCACCACTTTTTCACAAATACAATGCGAAAACAGCATACCCTGACAATTTGCCATTGAAATGTCCCCACCACTTTTCGAGCCAAACCTACACCTTTGGGTTGAGTGATGCTAGTGCTGTGCTGTGCTGTGCAGTATGTGTGGACTGTGGGCTCAGCAGGGAAGCCTGGTGCAGAGGGATATCCAGGGCTAATATCCAGTCTGAACTCACAGCACTAAGGCCCTGGAGGCTGTCCACTACTCCCCCATACTCCCCCGCATACTACTCACCACATCATGCCATTCCCCATCTGCCTCCCCTTTGCACAGTCTTTCTTCATTTCAAGGGTTCAATAAACCACTGAGCATTCCCTCCCCTGTAAAGTAAGTATTTACAGTGTTAATTCAACACTGTTGTATAGATATGGTTCCACTTAATTTAGTATTAAATTCAACTCTTTGAGTGTTATATTTATTTAACACCATTTTGGGCATATATGGCTTCGCAGTGTTAATTCAACACTCCAAGAGTTAAAATTTAACATGTACATCGAGTGGGTCCATATGTGCTCAGGACAGTGTTAAATTAACACTGCAACATTTACTGATGTGAAGAGGAATAATGTGGATTGTAGGCTAACTTGTGTTTTGGTTGGAATAAAGTGTGTGAGATATGTGTGAAATGTAACGTGCCATGAGTGAGAAGTGTTAGCAGTTATGGTAAATGCTAATGGTCTGAAAATGGTATTCACCTTAGTTATAGTAAATGCTACTGGTCTGAAAATGGTATTCACCTTTTATGGGTCTTTTGTAAACCGGTACTAAAAAATACCATTGCAAGTTATACGCTAACACAAACACCTAGTGTATTTGTAGATCAGTAGACATCATTCCGTTGATAGGAAACACACTACATGGATGAGTAAAACTAAATACATGCTTGGACTTACAAAGTTTTTTCTATGTTTTTTATGTTATCTCTGTAAATATTAGGTTAATATCATTATTATTATGAAGTTATTGTAGAGATGACAAGTTTGTGGAATTGTGTGCCTGCAATAGGCTACTTCAGGGGTTCCCAAACTGGGGGCCCGGACCCCATGGGAGGGTCACGGATGCAAGCATCACAGCAAACATCAAATCCTAACATTCAAATCCTCCCTCTCATCAACCATTTTAATGTCAATGTCTTTTCTCTCCATTTGCAGGTGCGTAGTTTGGTGGTGGTGTATTGGTAGGCCTAAAGATGAGGAAGCGGCAGGTGTTGCCGCCGTGTGCCCTCCTGTGGGTGCTGCTGGTGTGCTCTGGCCCACTGCCCCACACCTCCGCCCAGGATGCAGGTAAGCATCAACACAGCTGCCTCTCTTTACTGCTGTTACAGGCTGCTGATGCTGACAGCCTCCTCCTCTTATTACTGTGGAATATTACTCTATGCAGGGGTGTGTTACTCGAAAGCGTAGTTGTTAGAAGCTAGCAAGTTGGGTAGTTGCCAATGGAAAATTGCATTGGGAACTAAAGTAGCTAACATAGTTAGCAACTATGGTTTCGAGAAACGCACCCCATGGCTGTCACAGGAACTGCAAGCAAACTCGGAGATTGCCTAGGGCTCGCAGCTGAAAGGTCAAAGGTACTGGTAATGACTTGTTGTGTACTTGTATTCAAATGACAGCAACGACAACGTTGTGAGGCAAAACCTCCTTAAATACAATGGCTGGTGGCCGATACTGCTATCAAAATCCCTCTTGAGGGGGGCACTCCCCAAGAGAAAAAAAGTCCCTGCCTAGGGCCCCCTTGACATCTCCCTGACTGTAGGCTATGTATGGTATGGTGTCAAACAGAAGACTCTGCCCTCCGTGCTCTGTGATGTGTCTTGGATTGTGGATGACTGAATGCCTGTCAGATTTGAGTTGCAAAATCGGGAGGCTTTTGTAGTGGTGGCTGTGGGGGACAGACATTATGGGAGATTACCATAGACTGTATTAGGAGAGTACCAGAGATGTGCATGGGGAGGCAGGGCCACTGACAGCTTTGGTTTGGCCTGGGACAAAGTCATCTGAAAGGGCCACCGGCACAATTCATACAATGTAATATAGGCTACAGAAGCAATTCTGGAGCCCCCTCTCTCCCTGGGCCCAGGACAGCTGACCTGTCTGACACCCCCCACCCCCCGTCAGCTTCCCTGATGGGAGGAATCTGAAAAAGTGGGCACCTATGAGATATAGCCTATGCCGATTATATGTCACCATTTGAGATGTCTGTCGAGTTTCACATTCAGTTATTAGTTTTGAATAGTTCAACAGAGCGATATGGTGACACAATTGACACGATATATTTGACTTCCTTTATCTGACGACCTAACCGCTTACCCATGACTGCCCACCAACCAGTTAATCCATGTTTTCAAATAAATATATGCAATAAGAAGAGGTGAACAGAGATAGTGAAAACATTTCAAATAGCCTATGCTTCAAGTCCTTTCGCATAATAAAGTAATGGAGAAAGCATTGTTGATATGGCATGTACAATAGACATTTGCAGTCATGGATGTCATTGAAGGTTGTTGTCGCTGTTGTTATGGAGGCCATTATACCTTGGCAGTGCAGTAGCTGTCTCCTCAGTAATGTTGTCATTAAAACCAGTCAGGGTATCCTTGCAGTCATCTCAATATAGTATTTAGTAACAACTGCAGCCTTTGTGGTGGGTCCAACTCAAAATGGTCTTGTCTGTCAAAGAAGGCATCTGTCAAAAAAACAAACAAAACAAAAGAAGAAATCAATGGTTGGTTCTAAACTTTATACAGCAGACATTTTTACAGAGCAGGCGTTTTCTCAACCTTGGGATTCCAGTCATATGTAGCGGTGCAGGTAATGGAAAGGTCACCCACCCGACTACGTGTTTCAGGGTTTTCTCCCCCCCAGTTCCAAGTCTATCTGTGTGATATAATATAGTGGGCAACACTTTACAAGAACTGCCTCCTATAAATCATGTTATGAATGCATGCATTAACTCTTAGCTAACAATGTGTTCATAATCTAATATGTCTATAAACTATTATGTATATATTAATAAGATGTAATGTTTAATAAATAAATGATTTATAGACATATTAAACATATGGTGAACAAGGTTTATAAGGAGTTAAGTAATACATTCATGCATGATAAGGGAGGAGTTACTTAAACGTGTTACCACATAGCTATATCACAGTAATGCATTGCACTTTAGCGTCCATCACAGGAGGCTGTGTTGTTTAAGTTTCTATGATACATATATTGTGTTGTATGTGCCAGATAGAGATTGCACTGGGGGGGGAAGCCCTTGAAACACTATCATTAATCCTCCAGGCACGCTGTTTCATTCACACAGTTCATAATTTTCCCTGAGCACACCATGAACTAAGATTGTGTGTGTGTGTGTGTGTGTTTGCATGCTTTGATTACTTAATTGATTAATGCATTAATTAAATAGCCATGCTTTTTCATGCCAATCCATAAAACTTTCTACCCCTTTTATGATCACTATCTTACTTCTTAATAGTTTCATGTTATCCAAAAAAGGTAACATGTGAGAATCCTTCCAACTCTTCACCTGTTCATGTTATATACAAGTGGCATTCAAAGTTTGCACCTACAAACTTGGTACTTTACAAGGAGAAATGGAGAATAGAAAAATAGTGATCCAAAAGATCATTATTGCCATCACCATCTTAATTTATGATTTATGCCCTTTTTATTATCACTGCTTGCATCTTGCCAACACAAGATCTCTTTGTTTATGTGTAACATTTTTGTGCACAATGTGTGTTGATATTTAAACGGTGATGAACCTGCCTGCACTCATACTTGTTTACTGCTGTAAAACCGACGGCAAAGTCAGGGACAGTGTTATAGGTCTATACATTTTTGGGATGCCAGTCTACAGTACAGGGTCCCGTTTCTCGAATGTGTTGTTGCTAACCACTGAGCATTACAACCAAGTAAGTTGCTAACTTAGTTAGCAACAACATTGTCGAGAGACGCCCACCATTATGCTCATCTACATACAATATTTACAATACATACGCATTCTATTCTAGTCACTCTATTCTATTATATTCTACTTTATTCTATTCTATTTAATTAATGGTCCAGAACATACTGTTTCATGATGGTTACTGAATTAGAGTTGTTCTTAGTGAAATTACCATAAACCTGTCCACCATATACTATATGTATACAAGCTGTCACATTAGATCTTTTCAAAGTATGTATCTACATCTTACATGCAGCAGCAACAAGTATGAGACACAGAGAGTCATGACTGGTACTGTTATCACTGAATCATGTAACATGAGTCTGCATGGAGTGACTGAACGCAAAACGAAGATGCGAAAATTACACTACACATTTTCCCCGCACCCCAAAACCATCTGTTTCACAATGAGGATGTTCGTTTCAACACGGGCAGAGATATTTGAAACGGACCCATTGCAATTGAAATCCTCACCCGCCACTTCTCTTTAAATGCTCACATATAGCATACCCCCCTTGCACAGTGTGTGGCAAGTTTTATGTAAGAGGCTTACACACATCAGACATTTAGAGAGCATCTTCCTTGGTTCAGTCCACATGCAGCATGATGTGCTTCTGTTGTGATGATCATTTTGGCTGATGGTTGTTAGGTCAACCATTGCCCTTTCCCTTCATCTCTTTTTCCCCTCCTCTCCCTGACTTAACAATCACTTGATGCCTTTGTGTTCTGTTTGTCCCCTCTCCACTCTCCCTCTCTCCCCTTACTCCTCCTTCTCCACTGCCCACCGAAGCCCAAGAGTCCGCCGACCTAGTGCTCTTAATTGACGGATCAGAGAACGTTGGAGCCGACAACTTCCCGCGCGTCCGCGATTTGGCCCTGAAACTGATCGCGGGGCTCAATGTGGGCAGGGACGCCGTGCGGGTGGCCCTGGTGCTATACGGCGCAGACCCCGAGATTAAGTTCTATCTCACTAGCCACGAGAGCAAAGCTTCCATCCAGACGGCCATACAGGGCCTGACCTTCACCGGGGGCGATGAGGCCAACTTGGGCGCCGCCCTGGACGAGGTTGTGGAGAGCCTGCTGGTGCCCGAGGCGGGCAGCAGGACAGATGAGGGCGTGCCGCAGGTGCTCGTTGTGATCAGTGCAGGGCAGTCCACCGACGATGTTAGTTCAGGGGAGCTGGCCCTGAAGGAGGCCAATATCTATACGTTTGGCGTGGCGGTGGGTGAGGCGGCCAGGAGCTCTGTGGAGGCCTTGGCGTCTGACCCCAGCTTTGTGGTAAATTCCCCCGATCTCACGGCCGTGGATAGCACGGCTGAGCAACTGGTTCCATACCTTAATGGTGTGGCTCAGCGACAAATTGTCTTACACACTTCTGTCACTGAAGGTATGTAATCATGTGTATGTGTATTTGTATGTGGGCTTATGTTATCCTCCAGCTGGGGTTTACAAAAAAATGTTAATGTCAATGCACATTTGTGTGAAAAGTTTGAAAAGATTGGCTTGGCTCCAATGTGAGCTCACAGAATTCTTTGAAATGACCGCAACCTCACTCAATCCTATCTCGAAATTTGTGCCAGAATCACAAATTTGCAGAAAAACGTCCAATGATCGTACCATAGGTTATTACCAGTGTAGTCAAAGACAGGCTGGGCAGGCTAAAAAACTTCTTTCATTTCTCCTTCACAAACTTTGTTTGTGTAGCTTTTTTCAGCCTGTGATTGATTTAACATTGGTATGAATATTGTGTGTGACAGTCGAAGAATTTTCTTGGCAGAGTTTGAGTTAGCGGGGTCTATGGTAATTTCACAGCGCTCTGTGAACTATGACTTGTATTCTCACAAATCAAAATTTTCACATTTTCACGGTGGCAACATGCTGCTGATTTATTGAAACTATTATGCACATGATATATTACATTTTACATGACATATAACATTTGATCATTTATATTATTTATAATTGTTAATTTGTAGGCATATAGTTTTTTTTAATGATTTTCTCAAAGCTCTGGAGACAGTAAGTACAGCACAATTCTCCTGGTCATCTTTGATTGGATGCTTAGTCATCCTAAACTACTCACGGTAAACACATTTCTGGTATTTAGTTTTATGATATCTATCCTCTAACTCCACTAGTTGGTCATGCTACACAAATTCCATTTAACCAACTGCACCAAGACCCCACCAGTGTTGTGTATTTCTTAATTGAGTGCTTTACAATTTAATTCCTGAGAATTAAACTGATAATAATTACCGGTACTCAGAGTTGCACTTGAAACCTTTTTTTTTTAATTAAAAAGATGTACACCATGAGCCAAGCAGTGTAACAGCCTAATTACTTCAAATTCAAATCAGTGTTTCATATATATGTTAAACATAGAGTGCACAGCAATAGTGTGTACACCCCTGTTGAAAAGTAACATTTTGAGCAATATTCCAATAAGAAAAAAAGTTATTTCCAAAACGATCATAGAGTAACTGTAATACAACATCCTTTGAGCTTACGACAGAAAAGTAAGGTCAATAGTATAACTTAAATGACATATTTGTCCATTTTTGTGAAACTATGCTGGTGCAAAAGTGAGTACACCTATATGTTAAACTCCCATATAGTGCCTGAGATGGCAACTATGCCATGTTGGCCCGAAACGTCTCGAAATTGAAAGGGATTAAAAGGGAGGTCATCGGTGTGCGTTTCATCCTTGCATTACATTGAACTTTTACCTTTTGAGTCTGCACCTGGCTAAAATAGATGTGAGTGAGATGTGAATGAAATCCTATAGAGAGTATCATGATCTGCTTCAGTAGTCACAGTACCGGTTGACAAGCATATTTCTTTTGATGAAATTCAGCTTCCTACTGATGATGGCATCCTCACAGCCCCAAGCGGTGCCACTCCCACTACCATGCTTGAGTTAAAGCATGGGGCACTTTTCTTTGTACAAATCGCAAATTTGTTTATCTTGGTGTCATAAGATCACAGGACATGGTTCCAGTAACCCATATCCTTAGTTTGTTTGACTCTGATGAGACCATGATATTTTTTTGCATTAAATGGTGTCAAGCATGTGTGGTGGTAAAAAATTGATTTGTACAAAGAAAATTACCCCATGCTTAAAAAGCTGAATTTCCCCAAGCTGAATTTCACCAAAAGAAATATGCTTGTCAACATGTACTGTGACTACTGAAGAAGGTCACAATACTCTATAGGATTTCATTAAAATCTCACAAAAAATCAATGTAAGGCAAGGATGAAATGCACACCGATGACCTCCCTTTTAATCCCTTTCAATTTTGAGACGTTTCGGGCCAACACGGCATTTCACATAGGGGTGTGTACTCACTTTTGCACCAGCATAATTTCACAAAAATGGACAAATATGTCATTTAAGTTAAATTAAGTATTGACCTTACTTTTCTGTCATAAGCTCAAAAGATGTTGTATTACACTTGCTCTATGATAGTTTTGGAAATAACTTTTGTTCTTATTGGAATATTGTTCAAAATGTGTGTACTCATTTTTGCTGTGCATTGTATGTTGAACATAATTTCTGTAACAAGTATTTCAGCTCCTAAAATGACAATGAAATTGCATTGTTTCATTATCTTTTGCAGCCTTCTCGGTTGGAAACAGGGACATCATTTTCGTCCTGGATAGCACCATGGGCAACACGGTTCTGAATGGCGTGCGTGAGTTTATCAGGAAGTTTGTCAACAACATGCCGATCGCGCCTGACCAGGTACAAATCGGTGTGGCGCAGTTCGCGACAGCCCCCACGTTGGTGTTCGACCTGAACACGCACGCCTTTAAGGAGTCGATGGCCGATGACCTGTCCAAGATCAAGCCCAGGCCTGCCTCGCAACCCGTCAACATAGGCGCCGCCCTGGAGTTTGTCAGGAACAACATGCTGAGGCCGGAGAGGGGAAGCCGTCTCCGAGATGGAGTGCCCTCACTTGTGCTGCTGCTAACGAGTAAGAAGTCGACCGACAGCGTGGACCAGGCTGCTGAGGGCCTGCAGCGCCTGGGGGTGCTCACCTTGGCGGCGGGAACAAAGAACGCAGATGAGGCGGAGCTCAAGAAGATCGCGTTTGACCCCAGTCTGGTCTACATGATGAAGGATTTCCGCCAGCTGCTGCGCCAACCGCAAATGGTTGTGTCACCGCTGACGACCTTGTCAGGGGTTGTCATCACCGAGACGCCAACAGAGCCAGGTATCCTGGGCCATCATTGCATACACTATGGCAAATATTTGAATGTTGTTTATCTTACTCACTGTTCATACAAACATGCCAACAAAAGTCTATTCACTTCTAAATAACAAATAAGTATGATGTTTCTACTGTATACTGTACAGTATGTTTAGTTTTCAATTCAATTTAATTTATTTTTACTCTTTCTTTATATCTCTTAAGTGGTGGAGATAACAACGGTACAGACCCAAAAGGTGGTTAGAGACATCATCTTTCTGGTAGATGGGTCCGACTATGTGGGCAGAAACATGCCCTATGTCAAGAGCTTCATCACTGGTGTCGTTAATCGCCTGGATGTGAGACCTGACCGTGCACAAATTGGGCTGATGCAGTACAGTGACAGAACACAGACGGAATTCCATCTCAACACCTACCAGACAAAGCAAGAGGTTCTCGATGCCATTGAACGGTTCCAACCGATGGGAGGTAACACTTTGTACACTGGCGCTGCACTTGGGGATGCCCTCGCAAATAACTTCCAGCCCTCTGTCGGGTCTCGTAAGAGATCAGGAGTCCAGCAGGTGCTGGTTTTAGTCACCGGGGGTCCTTCCCAAGATGAGGAGAGAAAAGTGGCAGACAGGCTGGCTGTGGCTGGAATTTTGACCTTTGCGGTGGGCGCAGGCCAGGTGGAAAGGAGGTTCCTTACCAACATTGCATTTGTGCCACAGCTGGCTTACTATGAGGACCGCTTTGACAGCCTGCCAGGTGTTGTTGAGCAGATATTTACACCCTTGATCACAGTGGTCGGAGACACCGATACTGTAACACCACCCCCACCACCACCTGGTGAGTCTTGTCACAGTTACAGCAGCTTGCGCAATTTGTTGGTTAACTTTATCTGTCAAGGATACTAATACATGAAATACATGTTTTATATTTTATATAGTGTAGTATAATCAATTGCATGTGTGTGTGTGTGTGACTGTGTGACTGGTGTCGGCGTGAATGACGCAAACCCAAAGCAGATCAAAGCAGGCAGTGAGACTTGCATGCAGTGACACAGTGACACATCCGCACGAATGTTAGTTAAACTTGGCATGGCGATTTAGTCCTGCATACATATTAAAGGGACAGTTTGGTCAATTTCAACATGCAGTTGTATTGCTCACGCTACCCTTGACTTGTCAGTACCTGGTGATGCCACATTTTTCGGCTCAGCCCTTTCCGAGATATGAGCAGTTCTAATGGGGGCAGCGTTTGTTTACATTTTTAAAAAATGAAACATAGGCCAACTCCAAATATTTTCCCAAAAGGTACTGCTGTTTGCTAGTTGTCTGCTGATGTTTTATAACCTTTTGGATGTTTTTGGGAATAAATAAAAATGTTTTTTTGAAATGTAAACAAAGAGCTGCCCCCATTACAATGACCAGGATCTCGGAAACGGCTGAAGAAGAAGAAAAAAAAATCTCAGGCACTGACAAGTCCAGGGTAGTGTGAGCATTACAACTGCATGTTGAAATTGACCAAACTGTCCCTTTAAGTGCAATTAAATCTTGAAAAATTTGAGTGTACTATATGAGGAGTTTCATTGCAAAACGGTGTGTGCACCATTTTTGACCTTGCATTTTATTATTGGAAATGACTGTTCAAACATTTTGTCATCTATGGATGAATTTTTGCCATTCAAATATTTTGAGAAGATACAAAAATGTCAATTTCCCAATATGTTCCAAAATGGATATACACCATTTTGCAATGAAGCTCTTCTGATTTTGCGGAATAACCCTTGTGTCTTTTTTATTAATTGCTTTATTTCCGTGTTTTAGGAGGACAGAGGGATGTGGCATTCTTGATTGACGGCACAGACGCTGTCAGAGCAGATTTCCCCTACATCCGTGACTTCATCAGAAAGGTCATAGAGCCTCTCGACATTGGCGCTGACAAAGTTCGAATCTCAGTCGTGCAACACAGTGAGAATCCCTCTCCAAGCTTCTTTTTGAACACCCATAACACCAAAGACGAGGTGCTCAGAGCTGTCAGCGGGCTCAGGTTGGCCGGGGGGCGCAGCTTGAACACAGGAGTTGCTCTGAAGTTCATGAAAGATACCATCCTTTCGCCCGCCCATGGCAGCAGAGCAGGCGATAACGTGCCACAGTTCTTGATCGTGCTCACTGGCGGGAGGTCACGCGACAATGTGAGGGAACCAGCGGGAGATCTGAAGACAACAGGAGTGGTGCCATTTGGTGTCGGCGTGAAGGATGCGGACCCAAAGCAGATCGAAGAAATCTCCCACAATCCATCCTTTGCTTTCAAAGTGCAGGAGTTCAGTGAGCTCGACACCGTCCAGGGGAAGCTCAACCAGATTGTGAGCCTTCCCCAAGAAGAGCTGGTGGTTGTTCTGCAACAAGGTAAGGCCATTTTATCTCATTAAGTGTGAAAAGACAGTGAACTTTTGAGCTGTGTGCTTCAACGCAATTAATGTTTCATTATGTCTCAGTTCAAACCTCAGTGCAAACCTCAGATGTAAAGAGAGATGTTGTATTCCTGCTGGATGGTTCTGATGGCACAAGAGATGGATTCAGAGATCTAGTTCTCTTCGTTCAAAGACTAGTGGAGACTCTGAATGTGAATGAAAATGCTGACAGAGTGTCGGTGGTCCAGTTCAGTGGAGACCAAGAAACACATTTCTACCTGAATACGCATTCTAACAAAGATGATGTACTAAATGCCATAAGAAATCTCAAACACAAAGGGGGACAAAGAAGTAACATTGGATCAGCTCTCACCTTTGTGAGACACAGCATATTCACAGCCTCTTCTGGAAGCAGAAGGCTGAAAGGGGTCCCTCAGATTTTGGTTCTGATAAGTAGCTCACCGTCTAGGGATGGTGTTGAGGGCCCTGCAGAGGCACTGAAAGATCTTGAAGTACTGCCAATAAGTATTGCTGTGGGCAGAGCAAACGAAAATGAGCTGGAAATGGTTGCACTCACACCAAATATGGTGCACAAGATCTCTGAGTATTCTTTACTACCATTAATTGAACCGGAGGTCGTTGCTCAACTCAAAACCATTTCAAAAACCTCAATGGAGGCTACTGGAGAGTTGCCTGAGACAATAGGTAAGGCATGTACCGTATGCTGGTTTTAAACACGCTATGCTGTTTTGCTTTAATGCCAGGTAACACATTAGAGATAACCAAGGTACATCTGCCATGAGGAAATAATAATTCTGTTGTGTTTAGCCAAATATGATTCAAATGTATATTTAAGATTACATATGGACGCTAGTGGAGTGGACAGCTATGATCTGGATTTTACACAATATTGTGGCAGAGGGGAAATTTTCCAGGGTGTGCCTTGGTTGTCTTTCATGTATTACCATACAAAAACACACTGGGTGCAACATACTGTACAGCACACACACACACACACACACACACACACACACACACACACACACACACACACACACACACACACACACACACACACACACACACACACACAAATGTAAATGTTTTTGTATGCTTGTTGTGTGCTATTTTCTGCTGAAATGCTTCAGTTTCTAAAGCTATGGATTTTGATACAAATACTACTGGTACATCTTTTCAAATGAAAAGATGGCTTTCATTCTCTCAGCGTTCAATCCTGATCTTTTTTATACTGATTAGTTAGCTTCAACTTCTTAAAAACCCTAAGCTATGGAAATTGAGGATGACCTCTCTCTGAATCATATCTTAACATTACTGATAGTAAAGCACCTTGTTCCTTTTCTGTTTGTCCTGAACTCTCAGTTATATCCGACGATTTCAAAAGGGATATCATTTTTCTCCTTGATGGCTCTGATGACTCACGAAGTGGATTACCAGCCATGCGAGAATTCATTAGAAGAATGACTGAAAAGCTTGACATCGATGAGGATAACACTCGTGTAGCTGTGGTGCAGTACAGTGACGACGCTTTGCCACATTTTCTACTTAATACGTACACAACTAAAAGGGAAGTTATCTACGCTGTGAGAAGTCTTCGGCCAAAGGGAGGGAAACAACTTAATACCGGTGCTGCACTACAGTACATTCAGGACCATGTCCTTGTGCCATCTTCAGGAAGTAGACGTCACCTTGGTGTTCCTCAAGTGCTCATCGTTTTGACGGGTGGAGTATCCAGGGACGATGTTTTAGGCCCAGCTGCTGACCTTAGAAGAATGAAAGTTCTCACATTTGCCATTGGACTGAAGAACGCAGCGGTGTCCGAACTACAAAAAATCGCCTATTCTTCTCGGTTTCTTTTCAACTTGCCCTCCTTTGGAGAACTTTTATCCATTCAAACGGACATCCTATCCTTTGTTCAGTCCAAAATGGAGATTGAGCCCCCTACCATAGTTGGTAAGAATTGCATCTATTCTCATTGCAGCCTATCCGCTTTCCACCAACTCCATTTTGTCTCAAATGAAACTATATCTTCATTTGATGGCCCGACTTCAGTTTCATGAAAGCATCTGCTGCGCTGTGAAGCTACATCGCATGGGTTCATAAACATCTTTTGTCAGATTCATAATGACTGTCATTTGAGTCTGCTATTTTCTCTCATGTTCTCTAGTTGAGAGCCTTCTTTATTCAGCTTATGCTCTTCCTTGAGCCAATGATTTTTTTCAATCATTGCAAGCCTTTTGCAGCTTCCCTGCTTCATTCCAAGACCAGTAGTTCCTTGGGGAATGAAAGAATGTTTTTCATAGTGTTTGCTGTGGCTTTGAAGCAAACCTTTGATCTTTTCCACTGATGGACTTTTAACACGCTCATGAAAATCATCTATATCTCTCATTTAAGGATTAGATGCCACACTTGCAAAACTGTATTAACCAAAATTATTGCTATTGTTGTTTTTATAATAAGTACTGGATGCAGTAGAAGTTGTAATTATAGTTAAAAAATATATATTTGTACTGTAGATACACACGTATACTTACAGTGTTATGTTACTTAAAAAGCTTATTCTTGTGCGCATGTTGTGAAAAAAATGTGATGATTTCCGGAAAAAAACAATGTTGACGTGGCTGCTCAATGTTTGTTTTAGTGGAATTAGATGCAGCACAAAGAGACATTGTTTTTCTGCTGGATGGATCTGATGACACAAGGGATGGATTCCCTGCAATCCGACAGTTTGTGGAAAATATGGTGGCAAAACTCAGTGTGGACCAGAATCACGACCAGTTGTCTGTGGTCCAGTACAGCACAGACCCGGTGGTTAATTTCCATTTAAACACTTACACATCCAAAAGAGATGTTATCAGTGCTATCAGGAACTTACAGCACAAAGGGGGAAGTCCACAAAACATGGGGGTAGCCCTTGACTATGTCAGGCAGAATGTGTTTACCCCCTCTGCTGGAAGCAGACGTCTTGAAGGCGTTCCCCAAATTCTCATTGTTTTGACGGCCGGAAGGTCAAGGGACGATGTTAGGCGTGCAGCTTTGGGCCTGAAAGAGGAGATGATCTTATCGTTCACAATTGGAACACAGAACGCCGATATAATTCAACTGCAAACAGTAGCTCACATCCCCAGCTATACGATTTCCATACAAGGCTTTGGAGAACTTCCAACAATTCAACACAAACTCATGTCATTTGTAAAACACGTACCCCGATCGCCAAGATTGCAATCTCCACCTGTTGTAGGTAAGGATTTTCCCCTTTTTTACTATTTAGTTGAAATGTTCTATTTAATGATTGTATGTTTACTATAGTATTTTTTTAAGCACTTTACCAAATGATGTTCATGAAGGTATGCCCTGTGGCTCTCTAAATATCTTAATATTTTTAAACATCTCTCTGACACATCACATGTGACAAGTTAGTGTTTCTGTACAGAGGATTGACTTGTGCTTTATTATCAATTAATTTCAGAGGATGTTGGGCAAAGAGATATTGTGTTCTTGATCGATGCCTCAGATGCCTCCGAACAGTTTCCAATGTTGAGGGACTTTGCACTGAGAGTGGTGGAGAAACTGGAATTTGGACCAAATAAATGTCAGGCTGCAGTTGTCCAATACAGTAACCAGGCAGCAGCTTCCTTTTTACTGAATACGCATGCCAAAAAGGACGACATTGTTAACAATCTAAGACAACTGACACAGAGAGGTGGAAGCCCTGCAAACATTGGGGCGGCTCTTCAGTATGTGAAGAACCAAGTATTTGCTGAACAGTTTGGCAGCAGGCGTCTTGAGGGTGTTCCTCAGTTGTTGGTGATCTTGAGTGATGGGAGTTCTAGTGATGATGTCACTGGCCCTGCTAACTCCCTGAAAGCCATGGGAGTAGTACCAGTGAGTATTGGCACAGCAGGCGCAGACACACTTCAGCTGCAAAAGATATCGTATGACCCAAACTACTACTTAATGATGAATGACATCAGTGACATGCCACCTGTACAAGAGCAGCTCTTGTCTTTGGTGAGGCACACTGCTCCTCAAATGAGGCCAACTGTGGCACCATCTTCGTTTGGTAAGATTTTCTTTTTCTCCTATGATAGGGTAATGTCAGGCTTGATCACAGATTTTTGAAGTTGTTGGCATCATGATATTGTGTTTACGTATGATTAATTCCCCACAGAATCTTCCCAAAAAGACATAGTGTTTCTTCTTGATGGGTCTGAGGACACTAGGACTGGTTTTGAGTGGATCCGTGGCCTTGTTCAAAAGATAATCGAAAGCCTCAACATAGACGAAAATGGTGACAGAGTTGCTCTTGTTCAGTACAGTCGGGACGCAAGAGCCAATTTCTACTTAAACTCCTACTTCTCAAAAAGTGACATAATCAGTGCAATCCAGTCTCTGAGGCACAAACGAGGAAGGCCACTTAATACTGGAGCTGCTCTACAGTTTTTGAAAGATAATGTCTTCATCCCTGCCGCTGGAAGTAGAGGCTTGGAGGGTATACAACAGATACTTTACATATTTAGTGGTGGGCGGTCTAACGATGATGTACGAGCAAGCTCGCAGGCTTTAAGAGACAGCAACATCAAAACAATCGCTGTCGGGACACGAAATGCAGATACTCTTGAATTGCAAACAGTGGCTTACACACCTGCCCATGCATTTTCCGTGTCTGACTTCAGCAGAATTGAAAATATGCATGGGAAATTAACATCCACAGTGTCATACACACCAGAACTTGCGGAACCCACACACACCATTTTGGGTAAGAGTCTGTTAAAGTACAATTCAGTTCCATAGTAAGAAATCAGTTTGCCAAGTAGATTTGTGTTCTTTTTGATTGTATTGTATATACTGTGTAATACAATAAGCCTTTGACGTTGCATGGTGTTATCCATTTTGTTGATGAAGTGGTGGTTCTTGTTTTTCCATAACAGAAACAACCACAGGTATGAAAAGAGACATAGTGTTTCTAATCGATGGCTCAGATGACGTGAGAAATAAATTCTCTGGCATTAGAGCATTTGTTGGCAGTCTTGTGGAGAGGTTTGAAGTCGACCAAAATAAGGATCAAGTTGCCGTCGTTCAATTTAGCAATGAACCAGCAATCGAATTTCCCCTGATCGCCCATAGATCAACAGAAAGTGCCGTAAACGCAGTGCTCAACATGAGACCAAAGGGGGGAAGGCCCCACTATACTGGAAAAGCCCTTCAGTTTGTGAAAGACAATGTTTTTACACCAAGTGGAGGGAGTCGTCTCCTGGAAGGTGTCCCTCAGATACTTGTAGTGCTCTCTGGCAGTAGGTCTAGAGATTCCCCTCATGGGCCCGCAAGGGCATTGAAACGAATGGGAGTGAGGACCTTTGCAATAGGCTCACAGCCCAGTGATCGGGCAGAGATGCAAGTCATTTCCTCACAGTCCGATGATGCTCTCATATCACCTGGCTTCTCTGACTTCAAAAGTGCTCGACAGATTTTAATGAGTACAATTTTTACCAAGGAGGGTGAAACAATTGAAGTTGGTGGCTGTGAGTATCACCGTAAATCAATATTTATATACACATGTACTGTACATAGTTAAAAAATACATCTATGTTTGAAAACTTACATTGTACATTTACATTTCAGTTCAACATGATGTGACAAAAAGGGATGTAATCTTTCTTGTGGATAGCTCAGACTACACAAGAAGTGGATTTCAAGCTATCCGAGATTTCATAATCAATATTGTGGCAAAGCTTGACGTGGGCAGCACTGGAGACAGAGTATCAGTGGTTCAGTTTACAACCTTTGCTGTGCCAAAGTTCTATCTCAACTCTTTCTTTAAAAAGGAAGATATTTTGAATGCCATTAGAGGACTTACACATACAGGGGGCAGTGTCCTAAACACTGGACGAGCCTTGCAATTTGTGAAAGACAACATAATAAACACCCATTCTGGAAGCAGGTACGTGGACAATGTGCCACAAATATTAGTTCTGTTGACGGGTGGAAAATCAAAAGACAGTGTTGAAGGACCATCAATGGCTCTAAAGAACAGCGGGGTTCAGACATTTGTCATCGGAACAGGAAGCTCAGATAGAGGAGAAATAGAAAAGATTGCTGCCAGACCTAATCATGCGCTGTTATTGGGAGATCCATCTGGCCTCTCAAACATTCAAGAGCAGCTGCTGTCAGCAATGGGTGACTTGGAAACTGAGACCAAACCATTGTCACCAACCATGACTGGTAAGCATGTTGATGTAAAATACAGATATTACATTTAATTAATCAATTTAAGATGAGAAATTAATAATATACTATATATATTGTCGCTGTGCTGCAAAAAAGAAACACTGATGTGTATAATAGCAAAGAACTTTGGATTACCACTCTAACGAATATCATTCTTCAAACAATTTTCACATCTTTAGTTGAAAGAGAAATGCCTGGTAAAGACGTGGTGTTCATGTTGGATGGTTCTGACGGAACAAGGAGTGTGTTCCCAGCAGTGCTTGACTTTGTTCAAAGAGTGGTGGAGAAACTAAATGTGGGTGAGAGCAAAGATCGTGTTGCTGTGGTCCAGTACAGCAGAGAGCCAGTGGCTCATTTCTACCTGAATACCCACTCAAGGAAAGAAGACGTTCTTGAGAACATAAGAAATCTGAGACATAAAGGAGGAAGGCCTCTCAACACTGGAGCAGCCCTCCAATATGTGAGGGAGAACGTGTTCACACCCTCTTCTGGCTCTAGACGCTTGGAGGGTGTACCACAAATGCTGATCCTGCTCAGCGGTGGGAGGTCTTTTGACAATGTTGATGCTCCAGCCGCGGCTCTAAAGGAGCTGGGTGTACAGATCCTCCCAATTGGAAACAGGAACTCTGACAGCAGGGAACTGCAGAGGATTTCGAATAAGCCCAGTGCCACATTGTCTGTATCAGAGTTCAGTGACCTTCCAAGTGTTCAAGAGCAACTTTTGTCCATGGTGAGCACTGGGGTAAGAGAGGCCACTCATGTAAAACCGTCATTAACAGGTAAGAAGACATTTCTGCTGTATTTCATTTTGTATCATATTGGCATATACTTAATAATTAGCGGTGGGCAAAAAATAACTATGATCCCTGAGGCAAAGCACCAGCTGATACCCAATAAAATTGCCAAAAAGTGTTTTCTTGGCAGAATGATACAGTGTTATTTTAATATGTGCCATATAATGTAGACAAGGGCGAGGCTGCCAGGAGAGATGTCGTGCTCCTTCTTGATGGTTCAGACGGAACTAGGAATGGATTCCCTGCCATGCGTGACTTTGTTCAGAGGGTGGTGGAGAAACTCCATGTGGATGAAGGCAGAGACCGCATTGCTGTGGTCCAGTACAGCCGAGAGCCAGAGGCTCAATTCTACCTGAACACCTACACCACAAAGGATGAGGTTCTGCAAAATGTCCGTAGTCTGAGGCACAAAGGAGGCAGGCCCCTCAACACAGGGTCTGCCCTCCAGTATGTCAAAGACCGTGTGCTCACTGAGTCCTCTGGCAGTAGACAACTGAAAGGTGTCCCTCAGATACTAATTTTACTGAGTGGTGGAAAGTCATATGACAGTGTGGATGCACCTGCTTCTGCTCTAAGAGACCTTGGGGTAAAAATGTACACCATTGGCACCAGATATTCAGACAATAGAGAATTGCAGAGGATTTCAGATGAGCCTGGCAATGCCCTCACTGTTTCGGACTTCAGTGACCTTCCCAGTATTCAGGAGAAGCTTCTTGATTCAGTAGACTCTCATGTTGTCCATGCCAGTCCAACCACACCACCCATCATAGGTATGTGCACGTTTGACTGTCGATCATTTTAACTTTTGGCTGTAATTCCTTCATCAATGGCTCTGAACATCTACTATAAGGATGATTAAAACATGATTTTAGGTACACTTGAGAGAGACTGAGGTAGATATATTGATATATATTTATTTCAGCATAGCCAACAGGGGCTTTTGTCCTAAAAGTAACTGTGCTAAAAATACTGTATATTCTAGTGCTTCATTTTTATCCAAGATCTAAATCGTAAGATTCTCATGTGCCTTTACGTTTTACGTTACCCTTAGTTGACAGAACAACTCCCAGAAAAGACGTGGTGTTCATGTTGGATGGCTCTGATGGAACAAGGAGTGTGTTCCCAGCAGTGCTTGACTTTGTTCAAAGAGTGGTGGAGAAACTAAATGTGGGTGAGAGCAAAGATCGTGTTGCTGTGATCCAGTACAGCAGAGAGCCAGAGGCAGAATTTTATCTGAACGCTCACTCAAGGAAAGAGGATGTTCTTGAGAACGTTAGGAATCTGAGACATAAAGGAGGAAGGCCTCTCAACACTGGAGCAGCCCTCCAATATGTGAGGGAGAACGTGTTCACACCCTCTTCTGGCTCTAGACGCTTGGAGGGTGTACCACAAATGCTGATCCTGCTCAGCGGTGGGAGGTCTTTTGACAATGTTGATGCTCCAGCCGCGGCTCTAAAGGAGCTGGGTGTACAGATCCTCCCAATTGGAAACAGGAACTCTGACAGCAGGGAACTGCAGAGGATTTCAAATGACCCAAGTACTGCATTGTCAGTGTCTGAGTTCACTGATCTTCCAAGTATTCCAGAGGAACTTTTATTTGTGGTGGGAAATGTTGTAGTACAGCCTACTCCTGTTATCCCAAGAGGCACAGGTAAGAGTGCATAGATCTGCTGACTTGTTTTCTATACTGTAATTTGATTTTTATTAGTGTAGCTTCTTGGCAACAAAAAGTATATTCTTTAGGTTGGACACTACATCTATTTCTTGATTAAAATCTGAAACATTTGCTGCAATGTGCTTTCTCATTCTGACATGTGTCATATGCTATAGCTGAGGGCCGCACTGCTAGGAGAGACGTGGTGCTCCTACTTGACGGTTCAGACGGAACTAGGAGTGGATTCCCCGCCATGCGCGACTTTGTTCAGAGGGTGGTGGAGAAACTTGGTTTGGATGAAGGCAGAGACCGCGTTGCCGTGGTCCAGTACAGCCGAGAGCCAGAGGCTCAGTTCTATCTGAACACCTACACCACAAAGGACGAGGTTCTGCAAAACGTCCGCGGTCTGAGGCACAAAGGAGGCAGACCCCTCAACACCGGGTCCGCCCTCCAGTATGTCAAGGACCGTGTGTTCACCGAGTCCTCAGGCAGTAGACGCTTGGAGGGTGTCCCTCAGATACTGATTTTGCTGAGTGGTGGAAGGTCGTATGACAGCGTGGATGCCCCAGCCTCTGCGCTGAGGGAGCAGGGAGTCAAAATTTATACCATTGGCACCAGAAATTCAGACGCCAGGGAACTGCAGAGGATCGCAGATGAGCCTGCCAACGCGGCCTCTGTGTCTGACTTTAGTGATCTCCCCAGTGTTCAGGAAACCATTGTCGATTCCATAGAAACCGTTGTTGTCCAGGTCACACCTACCACGCCAACCGTCATAGGTACGTGTACTGTACGTCTGCATGGCCGCCTCTCAATTGTCTAGTCCTTTGTCTCAGGGCCCTTTTTGCCCTTTAGAGTAATGGCAAGTGGAGAGACTGGGCTCACACAAAGTTTTCTACCTGCTAAATCATGTCGTTTTTCTTCTAGTTGACCATGCCGCTCCTAAAAAGGATGTTGTGATCCTGCTGGATGGCTCCGATTACACTAGGAATGCATTCCCAGCTATGAAGGACTTTGTTCAGAGGGTAGTGGAGAAGCTAAATGTGATGGAGGACAGAGATCGTGTGTCTGTGGTCCAATACAGCAGAGAGCCAGAGGCCCACTTCTATCTGAATACATACACAGGAAAGGAGGAAACTCTTGATGCTGTAAGAGCTCTGAGGCACAAAGGAGGCAGGCCGCTAAACACCGGGGCCGCTCTCCAGTACGTGAAAGACAGTGCCTTCACTCCTTCCTCTGGCAGCAGACGGCAAGAGGGCGTCCCTCAAATTCTAATTCTGCTGAGCGGAGCTAAGTCTAGCGATAACGTTGACACACCAGCCAGCTCTCTGAAAGAGAGCGGTGTCTTGGTCTTTGCTATTGGCACCAGAAATTCCAGCCGAGACACTGAGAGGATCTCATCCTCTCCCGAATATACCCAGACTGTCTCTGACTTCTCGCAGCTGCCAAATGTACAAGAGAATGTCCTTGCCTCTGTTAACTCTGCTGTCTTGGAGGTAACAAAGATATCACCAACAGTTACGGGTAAGACTAATTTCACCATATTGCTTTGTCATCTCTCTACAAAGACTTGCGTGTTGTGTCTGCGTTTGCCTGCTTACCCACAAAAATGAACTCTGTCAGGCCCAGGTGTTACATTGCCCACACATACGTGAAGCTGTAGTTTCCATAATGGCATTTCATCAGCATTCAGTCAGATTTTGTGAAAGATTTTCATGTAGGCTTTGGCCACTCGGCAATGTTGTTTAGAGTCACCTGAAAGGACGCCGCTGTTATGTTGGCGAGGCGGGAGTAGAAAATAGAGAGCTTTTTTCACTCAGTTCGGCACTAGGTCTAAAACAGCGGCCGATCCCTTAGGAATTAACTGCAACGTGTGCTTTGGCAGAGTAATAGATATGCCTTTTAACATGCATCATCTGCTATAGCAGAGGGCCGCGCTGCCAGGAGAGACGTGGTGCTCCTACTTGACGGTTCAGACGGAACTAGGAGTGGATTCCCCGCCATGCGCGACTTTGTTCAGAGGGTGGTGGAGAAACTTGGTTTGGATGAAGGCAGAGACCGCGTTGCTGTGGTCCAGTACAGCCGAGAGCCAGAGGCTCAGTTCTATCTGAACACCTACACCACAAAGGACGAGGTTCTGCAAAACGTCCGCGGTCTGAGGCACAAAGGAGGCAGACCCCTCAACACCGGGTCCGCCCTCCAGTATGTCAAGGACCGTGTGTTCACCGAGTCCTCAGGCAGTAGACGCTTGGAGGGTGTCCCTCAGATACTGATTTTGCTGAGTGGTGGAAGGTCGTATGACAGCGTGGATGCCCCAGCCTCTGCGCTGAGGGAGCAGGGAGTCAAAATTTATACCATTGGCACCAGAAATTCAGACGCCAGGGAACTGCAGAGGATCGCAGATGAGCCTGCCAACGCGGCCTCTGTGTCTGACTTTAGTGATCTCCCCAGTGTTCAGGAAACCATTGTCGATTCCATAGAAACCGTTGTTGTCCAGGTCACACCTACCACGCCAACCGTCATAGGTACGTGTACTGTACGTCTGCATGGCCGCCTCTCAATTGTCTAGTCCTTTGTCTCAGGGCCCTTTTTGCCCTTTAGAGTAATGGCAAGTGGAGAGACTGGGCTCACACAAAGTTTTCTACCTGCTAAATCATGTCGTTTTTCTTCTAGTTGACCATGCCGCTCCTAAAAAGGATGTTGTGATCCTGCTGGATGGCTCCGATTACACTAGGAATGCATTCCCAGCTATGAAGGACTTTGTTCAGAGGGTAGTGGAGAAGCTAAATGTGATGGAGGACAGAGATCGTGTGTCTGTGGTCCAATACAGCAGAGAGCCAGAGGCCCACTTCTATCTGAATACATACACAGGAAAGGAGGAAACGCTTGATGCTGTAAGAGCTCTGAGGCACAAAGGAGGCAGGCCGCTAAACACCGGGGCCGCTCTCCAGTACGTGAAAGACAGTGCCTTCACTCCTTCCTCTGGCAGCAGACGGCAAGAGGGCGTCCCTCAAATTCTAATTCTGCTGAGCGGAGCTAAGTCTAGCGATAACGTTGACACACCAGCCAGCTCTCTGAAAGAGAGCGGTGTCTTGGTCTTTGCTATTGGCACCAGAAATTCCAGCCGAGACACTGAGAGGATCTCATCCTCTCCCGAATATACCCAGACTGTCTCTGACTTCTCGCAGCTGCCAAATGTACAAGAGAATGTCCTTGCCTCTGTTAACTCTGCTGTCTTGGAGGTAACAAAGATATCACCAACAGTTACGGGTAAGACTAATTTCACCATATTGCTTTGTCATCTCTCTACAAAGACTTGCGTGTTGTGTCTGCGTTTGCCTGCTTACCCACAAAAATGAACTCTGTCAGGCCCAGGTGTTACATTGCCCACACATACGTGAAGCTGTAGTTTCCATAATGGCATTTCATCAGCATTCAGTCAGATTTTGTGAAAGATTTTCATGTAGGCTTTGGCCACTCGGCAATGTTGTTTAGAGTCACCTGAAAGGACGCCGCTGTTATGTTGGCGAGGCGGGAGTAGAAAATAGAGAGCTTTTTTCACTCAGTTCGGCACTAGGTCTAAAACAGCGGCCGATCCCTTAGGAATTAACTGCAACGTGTGCTTTGGCAGAGTAATAGATATGCCTTTTAACATGCATCATCTGCTATAGCAGAGGGCCGCGCTGCCAGGAGAGACGTGGTGCTCCTACTTGACGGTTCAGACGGAACTAGGAGTGGATTCCCCGCCATGCGCGACTTTGTTCAGAGGGTGGTGGAGAAACTTGGTTTGGATGAAGGCAGAGACCGCGTTGCTGTGGTCCAGTACAGCCGAGAGCCAGAGGCTCAGTTCTATCTGAACACCTACACCACAAAGGACGAGGTTCTGCAAAACGTCCGCGGTCTGAGGCACAAAGGAGGCAGACCCCTCAACACCGGGTCCGCCCTCCAGTATGTCAAGGACCGTGTGTTCACCGAGTCCTCAGGCAGTAGACGCTTGGAGGGTGTCCCTCAGATACTGATTTTGCTGAGTGGTGGAAGGTCGTATGACAGCGTGGATGCCCCAGCCTCTGCGCTGAGGGAGCAGGGAGTCAAAATTTATACCATTGGCACCAGAAATTCAGACGCCAGGGAACTGCAGAGGATCGCAGATGAGCCTGCCAACGCGGCCTCTGTGTCTGACTTTAGTGATCTCCCCAGTGTTCAGGAAACCATTGTCGATTCCATAGAAACCGTTGTTGTCCAGGTCACACCTACCACGCCAACCGTCATAGGTACGTGTACTGTACGTCTGCATGGCCGCCTCTCAATTGTCTAGTCCTTTGTCTCAGGGCCCTTTTTGCCCTTTAGAGTAATGGCAAGTGGAGAGACTGGGCTCACACAAAGTTTTCTACCTGCTAAATCATGTCGTTTTTCTTCTAGTTGACCATGCCGCTCCTAAAAAGGATGTTGTGATCCTGCTGGATGGCTCCGATTACACTAGGAATGCATTCCCAGCTATGAAGGACTTTGTTCAGAGGGTAGTGGAGAAGCTAAATGTGATGGAGGACAGAGATCGTGTGTCTGTGGTCCAATACAGCAGAGAGCCAGAGGCCCACTTCTATCTGAATACATACACAGGAAAGGAGGAAACGCTTGATGCTGTAAGAGCTCTGAGGCACAAAGGAGGCAGGCCGCTAAACACCGGGGCCGCTCTCCAGTACGTGAAAGACAGTGCCTTCACTCCTTCCTCTGGCAGCAGACGGCAAGAGGGCGTCCCTCAAATTCTAATTCTGCTGAGCGGAGCTAAGTCTAGCGATAACGTTGACACACCAGCCAGCTCTCTGAAAGAGAGCGGTGTCTTGGTCTTTGCTATTGGCACCAGAAATTCCAGCCGAGACACTGAGAGGATCTCATCCTCTCCCGAATATACCCAGACTGTCTCTGACTTCTCGCAGCTGCCAAATGTACAAGAGAATGTCCTTGCCTCTGTTAACTCTGCTGTCTTGGAGGTAACAAAGATATCACCAACAGTTACGGGTAAGACTAATTTCACCATATTGCTTTGTCATCTCTCTACAAAGACTTGCGTGTTGTGTCTGCGTTTGCCTGCTTACCCACAAAAATGAACTCTGTCAGGCCCAGGTGTTACATTGCCCACACATACGTGAAGCTGTAGTTTCCATAATGGCATTTCATCAGCATTCAGTCAGATTTTGTGAAAGATTTTCATGTAGGCTTTGGCCACTCGGCAATGTTGTTTAGAGTCACCTGAAAGGACGCCGCTGTTATGTTGGCGAGGCGGGAGTAGAAAATAGAGAGCTTTTTTCACTCAGTTCGGCACTAGGTCTAAAACAGCGGCCGATCCCTTAGGAATTAACTGCAACGTGTGCTTTGGCAGAGTAATAGATATGCCTTTTAACATGCATCATCTGCTATAGCAGAGGGCCGCGCTGCCAGGAGAGACGTGGTGCTCCTACTTGACGGTTCAGACGGAACTAGGAGTGGATTCCCCGCCATGCGCGACTTTGTTCAGAGGGTGGTGGAGAAACTTGGTTTGGATGAAGGCAGAGACCGCGTTGCTGTGGTCCAGTACAGCCGAGAGCCAGAGGCTCAGTTCTATCTGAACACCTACACCACAAAGGACGAGGTTCTGCAAAACGTCCGCGGTCTGAGGCACAAAGGAGGCAGACCCCTCAACACCGGGTCCGCCCTCCAGTATGTCAAGGACCGTGTGTTCACCGAGTCCTCAGGCAGTAGACGCTTGGAGGGTGTCCCTCAGATACTGATTTTGCTGAGTGGTGGAAGGTCGTATGACAGCGTGGATGCCCCAGCCTCTGCGCTGAGGGAGCAGGGAGTCAAAATTTATACCATTGGCACCAGAAATTCAGACGCCAGGGAACTGCAGAGGATCGCAGATGAGCCTGCCAACGCGGCCTCTGTGTCTGACTTTAGTGATCTCCCCAGTGTTCAGGAAACCATTGTCGATTCCATAGAAACCGTTGTTGTCCAGGTCACACCTACCACGCCAACCGTCATAGGTACGTGTACTGTACGTCTGCATGGCCGCCTCTCAATTGTCTAGTCCTTTGTCTCAGGGCCCTTTTTGCCCTTTAGAGTAATGGCAAGTGGAGAGACTGGGCTCACACAAAGTTTTCTACCTGCTAAATCATGTCGTTTTTCTTCTAGTTGACCATGCCGCTCCTAAAAAGGATGTTGTGATCCTGCTGGATGGCTCCGATTACACTAGGAATGCATTCCCAGCTATGAAGGACTTTGTTCAGAGGGTAGTGGAGAAGCTAAATGTGATGGAGGACAGAGATCGTGTGTCTGTGGTCCAATACAGCAGAGAGCCAGAGGCCCACTTCTATCTGAATACATACACAGGAAAGGAGGAAACGCTTGATGCTGTAAGAGCTCTGAGGCACAAAGGAGGCAGGCCGCTAAACACCGGGGCCGCTCTCCAGTACGTGAAAGACAGTGCCTTCACTCCTTCCTCTGGCAGCAGACGGCAAGAGGGCGTCCCTCAAATTCTAATTCTGCTGAGCGGAGCTAAGTCTAGCGATAACGTTGACACACCAGCCAGCTCTCTGAAAGAGAGCGGTGTCTTGGTCTTTGCTATTGGCACCAGAAATTCCAGCCGAGACACTGAGAGGATCTCATCCTCTCCCGAATATACCCAGACTGTCTCTGACTTCTCGCAGCTGCCAAATGTACAAGAGAATGTCCTTGCCTCTGTTAACTCTGCTGTCTTGGAGGTAACAAAGATATCACCAACAGTTACGGGTAAGACTAATTTCACCATATTGCTTTGTCATCTCTCTACAAAGACTTGCGTGTTGTGTCTGCGTTTGCCTGCTTACCCACAAAAATGAACTCTGTCAGGCCCAGGTGTTACATTGCCCACACATACGTGAAGCTGTAGTTTCCATAATGGCATTTCATCAGCATTCAGTCAGATTTTGTGAAAGATTTTCATGTAGGCTTTGGCCACTCGGCAATGTTGTTTAGAGTCACCTGAAAGGACGCCGCTGTTATGTTGGCGAGGCGGGAGTAGAAAATAGAGAGCTTTTTTCACTCAGTTCGGCACTAGGTCTAAAACAGCGGCCGATCCCTTAGGAATTAACTGCAACGTGTGCTTTGGCAGAGTAATAGATATGCCTTTTAACATGCATCATCTGCTATAGCAGAGGGCCGCGCTGCCAGGAGAGACGTGGTGCTCCTACTTGACGGTTCAGACGGAACTAGGAGTGGATTCCCCGCCATGCGCGACTTTGTTCAGAGGGTGGTGGAGAAACTTGGTTTGGATGAAGGCAGAGACCGCGTTGCTGTGGTCCAGTACAGCCGAGAGCCAGAGGCTCAGTTCTATCTGAACACCTACACCACAAAGGACGAGGTTCTGCAAAACGTCCGCGGTCTGAGGCACAAAGGAGGCAGACCCCTCAACACCGGGTCCGCCCTCCAGTATGTCAAGGACCGTGTGTTCACCGAGTCCTCAGGCAGTAGACGCTTGGAGGGTGTCCCTCAGATACTGATTTTGCTGAGTGGTGGAAGGTCGTATGACAGCGTGGATGCCCCAGCCTCTGCGCTGAGGGAGCAGGGAGTCAAAATTTATACCATTGGCACCAGAAATTCAGACGCCAGGGAACTGCAGAGGATCGCAGATGAGCCTGCCAACGCGGCCTCTGTGTCTGACTTTAGTGATCTCCCCAGTGTTCAGGAAACCATTGTCGATTCCATAGAAACCGTTGTTGTCCAGGTCACACCTACCACGCCAACCGTCATAGGTACGTGTACTGTACGTCTGCATGGCCGCCTCTCAATTGTCTAGTCCTTTGTCTCAGGGCCCTTTTTGCCCTTTAGAGTAATGGCAAGTGGAGAGACTGGGCTCACACAAAGTTTTCTACCTGCTAAATCATGTCGTTTTTCTTCTAGTTGACCATGCCGCTCCTAAAAAGGATGTTGTGATCCTGCTGGATGGCTCCGATTACACTAGGAATGCATTCCCAGCTATGAAGGACTTTGTTCAGAGGGTAGTGGAGAAGCTAAATGTGATGGAGGACAGAGATCGTGTGTCTGTGGTCCAATACAGCAGAGAGCCAGAGGCCCACTTCTATCTGAATACATACACAGGAAAGGAGGAAACGCTTGATGCTGTAAGAGCTCTGAGGCACAAAGGAGGCAGGCCGCTAAACACCGGGGCCGCTCTCCAGTACGTGAAAGACAGTGCCTTCACTCCTTCCTCTGGCAGCAGACGGCAAGAGGGCGTCCCTCAAATTCTAATTCTGCTGAGCGGAGCTAAGTCTAGCGATAACGTTGACACACCAGCCAGCTCTCTGAAAGAGAGCGGTGTCTTGGTCTTTGCTATTGGCACCAGAAATTCCAGCCGAGACACTGAGAGGATCTCATCCTCTCCCGAATATACCCAGACTGTCTCTGACTTCTCGCAGCTGCCAAATGTACAAGAGAATGTCCTTGCCTCTGTTAACTCTGCTGTCTTGGAGGTAACAAAGATATCACCAACAGTTACGGGTAAGACTAATTTCACCATATTGCTTTGTCATCTCTCTACAAAGACTTGCGTGTTGTGTCTGCGTTTGCCTGCTTACCCACAAAAATGAACTCTGTCAGGCCCAGGTGTTACATTGCCCACACATACGTGAAGCTGTAGTTTCCATAATGGCATTTCATCAGCATTCAGTCAGATTTTGTGAAAGATTTTCATGTAGGCTTTGGCCACTCGGCAATGTTGTTTAGAGTCACCTGAAAGGACGCCGCTGTTATGTTGGCGAGGCGGGAGTAGAAAATAGAGAGCTTTTTTCACTCAGTTCGGCACTAGGTCTAAAACAGCGGCCGATCCCTTAGGAATTAACTGCAACGTGTGCTTTGGCAGAGTAATAGATATGCCTTTTAACATGCATCATCTGCTATAGCAGAGGGCCGCGCTGCCAGGAGAGACGTGGTGCTCCTACTTGACGGTTCAGACGGAACTAGGAGTGGATTCCCCGCCATGCGCGACTTTGTTCAGAGGGTGGTGGAGAAACTTGGTTTGGATGAAGGCAGAGACCGCGTTGCTGTGGTCCAGTACAGCCGAGAGCCAGAGGCTCAGTTCTATCTGAACACCTACACCACAAAGGACGAGGTTCTGCAAAACGTCCGCGGTCTGAGGCACAAAGGAGGCAGACCCCTCAACACCGGGTCCGCCCTCCAGTATGTCAAAGAACGTGTGTTCACCGATTCCTCAGGCGGTAGACGCATGGAGGGTGTACCTCAGGTCCTCATTTTGCTGACTGGTGAAAGGTCGTATGACAGCGTGGATGCCCCAGCCTCTGAGCTAAGGGGGCTTGGGGTCAAGGTTTATACTATTGGCACCCGAAATTCTGATACCAGAGAATTGCAGAGGATTTCAGATCAGCCTGGCAATGTGGCCTCTGTGTCTGACTTTAGTGACCTCCCCAGTGTGCAGGAGACTATTGTCAATTCCATAGAAACAGTTGTTGATGTTACATCAGCCACACCCACCGTTATAGGTATGTGTCCGTCTGCATGACCTTTTAATTCTAGTCCTCTGTCTTCATGACTTTTAGAGTAATGTGATGCTTGGTTCACAGCGAGTTACATTGTCCTCATTACATTGCTATATTGCCAACATATGAAATATAATAAATTAAAGTGTTCCTGCCTACATTCCATCAGCAATCAGATTTTTTAAAAGTGTAAGTAACACAGTGGGTACTAAAACATTTGCCTTAAATATAGATATTGACAAGGTTTTCCAAGACCTTTTCCCGCTTGCACAATGGATGACTGTGAATTAATTTCATGTTCCCAACATTAAGTGCTGAAGCATGACCATGTGATTGAAACATGATTGAAACAGACAGCTTATGTCTGACTTTGACTAGGGATATTGTATTTTTACCTAAAAACAATTTACGTAGGATAATGGGAGTTGAATCTTTGTTTTTTTTTAAATCCATGTTTGCCATCTTAAGATTTTCATACTCCTGTACGTTTCAATTTCCTTAGTTGATCAACGGAATGCCAGAAAGGACATGGTCTTCCTTTTGGATGGTTCTGATGGAACAAGAAGTATGTTCCCAGCAATGCTTGACTTTGTTTTAAGAGTAGTGGAGAAATTAAATGTGGGTGAGAGCAATGACCATGTTGCTGTGGTCCAGTACAGCAGGGACCCATCGGCTCACTTCTACCTGAACACCCACTCAAGGAAGGAGGACATTCTTGAGAATGTTAGAAATCTGAGACATAAAGGAGGAAGGCCTCTCAACACTGGAGCAGCCCTCCAATATGTGAGGGAGAACGTGTTCACACCCTCTTCTGGCTCTAGACGCTTGGAGGGTGTCCCACAAATGCTGATCCTGCTCAGCGGTGGGAGGTCTTTTGACAATGTTGATGCTCCAGCCGTGGCTCTAAAGGAGCTGGGTGTACAGATCCTCCCAATTGGAAACAGGAACTCTGACAGCAGGGAACTGCAGAGGATTTCAAATGACCCTTCTGAAGTCTTATCAGTATCTCAATTTAATGACCTCCCAAATGTTCATGAGCGACTCCTCTCTGTTGTAAGAACTGTGGTAGCAGGGGCCTCTCCAATCACACCAAGTACCACAGGTAAAAATTGTTTCTTTGTTTATTTGTGTTGTTTTCTTTCATGCTGAGTAAATATGTGAGTTTGTGCATATTAAAGACTAGGACAAAATGATGTGTTTTTCAGTCAGTTGAAGACATTTTCTTATACATCTTGTCCAGAGCACAGGAATTAGCTAGGGCATTTTATTTGCAAGACTCATAGATAATTATTTTGATACAATCTATCTGGTACAGCTACAGTTGATGATGCCAGGAAAGACATAGTGCTCCTACTTGATGGTTCAGACGGAACTAGGAGTGGATTCCCGGCCATTCGGGACTTTGTTCAGAGGGTGGTGGAACAACTTGGTTTGGATGAAGGCAGAGACCGCGTTGCTGTGGTCCAGTACAGCCGAGAGCCCAAGGCTAATTTCTATCTGAACACCTACACCACAAAGGATGAGGTTCTGCAAAATGTCCTCGGTCTGAGGCACAAAGGAGGCAGACCCCTAAACATTGGGTCCGCCCTCCAATATGTGAAGGAGCGTGTGTTCACTGAATCTTCTGGCAGTAGACGCCAGGAGGGTGTTCCACAGATACTGGTTTTACTGAGTGGTGGAAGATCGAATGACGGTGTGGATGAACCTGCCTCTGCTATAAGACTGCTTGGTGTGAAAATTTTCACCATTGGCACCAAATACTCCGACAATAGAGAATTGCAGAGGATTTCAGATGAGCCTGGCAATGCACTCACTGTTTCAGACTTCAGTGACCTCCCCAGTGTTCTGGAGAAGCTTGTTGATTCAGACTCCTATGTTGTCCTTGTTACACCAACTACGCCAACTGTCATAGGTATGTTTAGACCTTTGTGACTGTTCAGCATTCCCCTCTCTTTCAGTTGATCTTTAAGGAAGCCACATCAATTCTTTGTCCAACTAAACAATAGCGAAGAACAGTCATCCTTTAGTAGAGGGGTTTGGTTGTGGTTTCATTTTAGGATACTCGTGATCTTAAGTGATGTCAGGTGCATTTACAGAGTCAAAAGACTGTGTTTCTATATAAACATGTATTTTTTCCCCTAGTTGACGATGCTGCTTCTAAGAAGGATGTTGTGCTCCTACTGGACGGCTCTGATTACACTCGAAATTCATTCCCGTCTATGAAGGACTTTGTACGGAGAGTAGTGGAGAAGCTAAACTTGATGGAGAACGGAGATCGTGTGTCTGTAGTCCAATACAGCAGAGAGCCAGAGGCCCACTTCTATCTGAATACATACACAGGAAAGGAGGAAACTCTTGATGCTGTAAGAGCTCTGAGGCACAAAGGAGGCAGACCGCTAAACACCGGGGCCGCTCTCCAGTATGTTAGGAATATTGCCTTCTCAACTTCATCTGGTGGTAGACAGATTGAGGGTGTCCCTCAGATTCTTGTTCTATTGACTGGTGGAAGGTCTTCAGACAGTGTGGATCTACCAGCTTCCACTCTTAGGAACACAGGGGTGAAAACCTATTCCATTGGAAGCAGATCCTCAGACAGCAGGGAGTTACAGAAGATTTCATACGACCCCAACTTCACTCTGTCAGTGTCTGACTTTAAAGACCTTCCTAGATATGAGGACCAGCTTCTTTCTGTTATTACCACTGTCAGAGAGATGGCCACACCATTACCATTACCATTACCTACACCAACACAACAGGGTAAGGTCACTTTATATACTAATTTATTTTCTTGTCTTCCCTTTCCAGTATTTTTACCTGACTGACTGGTTACTGATTATACTAACTTCTTGCCATTCTCAACTATTAAAGGTACCTATCAATACAGTGAATAAAAAAACAAACTATATAAAATTGTAAAATTACAAAAAAGAAAGTGTTGAGCAGGTTCGCTTGGTGCTCAGCAACTACATGCCTTGACAAAATGTGGACACCTCTGCTACGCTCATTGTTTTCTATTATTTTCACAAACTTTTGTAATGTTGCCATTTTCCAGTGGGTCAGCATCTTAAGCATCTTGTCTAGAATGTGTAACAAGATGGCTTCTGTAAAAAAAAAAGAACAGACAACAAGAAAAGCTTTGCCGTCTCTATATTCAAACTGTAGCAATTACATTAAATGGGAGAATGTGAGCTGTGTGAGAATGTGAGAATGTCACGTGTCACTTTATAATCGGTCCAACAATTCTGAGAGATTGTTGTGCATTAAGCTTTGCTTTCAATCAAGGCAGCCCAGTGCTACACAATTATACAAGGTTTAAATCTCAGCTATTCACTTTTCTTGTCTTATAAAGTGGCATGACTACTAAACATCTTCTCAAGACAAGTACTTGAGGATTTCTTCATCTTTTCATCACTTCTTTCATCTTTAAACTTCCAAGTTTAAAGATGTCATCTTTTCTTCACCAAGACTCATACTGTTACTTACTGTACCACCTACATTGTGCTCTTCCCAGTACCATTGCCTACGAGTGGACGAGATGTTGTGTTTCTCATTGATGGTTCTGATGGTAGTCGGCGTGCCTTTGCTCCCATTCGAGACTTTGTGCGCCGAGTCACAGAAAACCTCCAAATTGCTGAAAACCAAGACAGAGTCGCTGTCGTTCAGTTTAGCAATGACGCTTTGGTCCACTCCTCGCTGAAGTCCTCCTCGACCATGGGTAGCATCGTCAAGAAGATCCGAAACCTGAGTCACAAGGGAGGAAGTCCTCGGAACACCGGTGCTGCTCTCCAGTTTGTGCAGGACAATGTCTTTACCACCTCGGGTGGAAGCAGAGCACAAGAGGGCGTTCCACAAATTCTTCTCCTGTTCACGGGAGGACCATCTGGCGACAGTGCAACTGGCCCTGCTGCCGCATTGTACCAGAAAGGGGTTGTAGGTTTAGGCATTGGAACAGACCTCACTAGCATTAACCTTGTTGCGTCGGATGCAAGCCATTCTTTTGCCCTCGGTGACTTTGGGGAGCTCCCAGACAACCTGCAAGATGTGATTTCTACATTAGATGAGTTCTCAATTGAAAGACACAGTAAGTATAAAAAGTCCTGTAAAGATAAAGAGGTCTTACCTCAGACTGATGGTAAACACTAATGATGCATGCACTAGAGGTCTGCGCGGGACAGATTTTCCAGTCCCGCGCCCGCCCGCTCCCGCAGTGTTCAGTCCCGCTCCCGCAAAGAATTATGATTTTCAGTCCCGCTCCCGCCCGCACCTGTAATAGTTTGTCCCGCGGGTGCGGGACTGGAAAATCTGTCCCGCGCAGGCCTCTAGCCTACTGCTCAAGGCAATTCGTGTCATTAGTTTGAGAAATTAAACACGCTGTGCTTAGCTGAGCACATTACTGGCCGATTCTTAACCGTATAGTGCATGACGCACGTTAGGTGGCACGAGCTGCAATAGGCTACAGCTCCATCACAGCAATACCCAACTAACCTACCAAAATCTACTGAGGATATTAAGAATAATACATTGTGCATAATCTTATATGCCACTCATCATCACGTTCACATATGAAATAAAAATATAATAGGCTAAAATTAATCATTTTAAGCACTGTATGATGGAGCCCCACCCCATTTGACCATAATAGCAATCGACAGCTCACGTTACAATTGATTTAAATGCAAACAAGTGAAATGGAAAAAATATTAGCCTGCCTTTTCTGAATCCAGAATATTGAAAATGTAACATGTAATCCTAATAAGTATTATTACTGGTCTCTGCCTGAGGTTTCTTCCTGACTATAGGGTTTTTTTTCTCAGACCTCACTGAGCTTTTTTTTCCCCTTACAAACTATGATTCAAGCGAAAGGGAGTTTTTCCTCACCCCTGATGCCACCAGGGGCCGCACCTGAGCGCCCAATCTCTGTGTGACTATCTATGACTCATGATAGGCCCAGCCACTATGGACCTTATGCATCTAAGAATCCTACTCCTAACCTACGTTGACCTTATGACTCTACAATCTCTGTCTATCTCTTCTTCCTCTGCCTTCCTGCTATTTCTGCCTCTCCTCTATACCTCTCCTTTTAAATCCATCTCTAACAATGATGTTTTTTCCCATTTGTTAAGCACTTTGAGTTACATGCCTTGTATGACACAGTGTTATACAAATACAATTATTATTATTATTATTATTATTATTATTATTATTATTATTATTATTATTATTTAAGTGGGCTAGCCATGGCCTGTCCCCCGAGGGGGAATCTCCTGAATAAAAGGAGCGATGGATTGCGCTACTGAACCTTTTCCGTCGTTTTAAGCAGTAGGAGAAAGTGGTTGTTGCCTTTGCCAATGTTTATAATAATAACAATATGATATAGTCTAATAATTGAATAATAATAGTAGTAGCAGTAGTAGTACTAGCCTACTAGTATAGGTAGGTAGGTAAGTATAATGATGAGATAACCATTTGAAGGAGAAAACAGTAGACAAGCATTTAAGTCCAAGTGGAAATTTTATATTTATTTTTCAGCAAAACATTTGGCTAACCCAGCATTATGTTATAACAAAACACGGTCCTGAATGCCGTTGACGGACGCTCCTCATATATCAAAAAAATCAACAGTTGGCTACATAGCCATCACTATTTGACATCTGCATATTTTGAAACTAGTTGGGCTTGAGTCCCCAGCGCGCGCGGCTTTGTATGAAGAAAAAGAGAACATTGCCTAAAACGTGGGCAGCCTTGCATGTCAAATAGAAAACTAGAATTTTATAATATAAAAAAATATATATTTGTTTTTCAGCAAAACATTTGGCTAACCCAGCATTATGTTACAACAAAACACAGTCCCTGAATGGCGTTGACGGATGCTCATCATATAACAACAACAAAAATCAACAGTGTCACTATTTAAAACATCTGCATGTTCGAAACTAGTTGGGCGTGAGTCTCCAGCGTGCAGGGTTTTGTATTAAAAAGAAAAAACGGAAATTGACCTTTTTAGGTGGTCCGCGCTTTCAGCAGTTTGGACATCAAACCCCAAGTCTTCGCTCATCTCTTTGACAGCTTCCATCACATGCTATCGATCCATCACATGCTATTTCACTTGCATCGATCATCCTTAGATGACGCAGCTTTGGAGTAAGGAAAGTCGCTACTTTATAGAGCATGTCAATTCCGTTTGGGACAAGGTGACTTGGAGACAGCAGTGCATCTAAGCGTTGCGCACACGGAGATGCGATGGCACTGAGTAGGGCGTCAGCCTTGGACACTTCACAGTGGTCCCTTAACTTCACGGACCATGGCAGAACAAGCGCACTTAATGCCGTATTGTCAGACTCCAGGTCGTTCGTTGCGTCTTTGAATGGTTTGAGAAATGCCACCAGGGATGTAAGGGTCTGTTGATTAACGCAGCTTATTTTGTCGTATTGGTTATTTTCGAGTAGAACTGCTGTGACCTCGTCATACTGCTGTGAGATAGAATCCAGCATATCCACAGTTGAATTCAATGGCTATGTCTCAAATGACACACTTTTGTCAGTGCACAGTGCACACAGTGCACTGAGGTCTTTAGTGCATAGTGTTGTGGAAAAATTTGAGCACTATGCACTGTGCCCTCGCTGGAAGTGACGGATGAGCATGGCATTAGCTCGCCAAAATATGAGTTGGCTACTGTTTACAATGCACAGCGTCTGGTGCTTGTATTTCCATGTCCTTCACCCCAAAGGACAACAATCACACATACAATACTTTGGTTGGCATGAAAAGGTTGGTGTCCCATCAACATTACTTACAGAATTAGGAAACTGTTGACCAAACTCTTCTACTGAACTGAATGCCACATTTCCTCTGTGTCATTGTCAACATGGCCGCCGTTTAGTGCATGCAGTGTCCATCATTCAAGCACTGCATTTTTCCGCCATTGTTAGGGGATCATCCTGGCACTTTCAGTGCACTGGCTCAACTGAAATTTTCAGCGGGAGCGCCCTAGGCACTGAAAAACAGTGCCCGAAGTGCACAAGTGCGGCATTTGAGACACAGCCCATCTCTTATCCACTGACTGTTTGAGCGACTTTGTCAGCTAGACTTGCAACCCCGAGTGTTTAAAATAGCTGACGAGCTTCTTCGCATTGCTGATCAGCTGACTTGCATCAGCTCACCTCATCACAGCAGGGGACAGTGCATGCGAGAGGACTGAATTCCGTACATGGGCACTGCAGTTTAGCCTTTTGAATCCTCGTAAGGAGGACACCATATTTGCACCTCTGTCTGTCACGAACACAATCTTTCCTCCCAAGACTGTGCAGTCGATTCCGAAGGCTCTTAAATTCAGGAATAAAAGAGAACGGATATTTTCTCCCGTCTTGGAGGTTCCCACATCAAACGGAGCAGAAAATAACACCCTGGACTGTAGTTTGTAGTCTGAATTGATGTAATGCAGAGTGGCCGAGAGGAAAGATGTTTTTCTATAGGCCTACGTTTCAGTCCAAACATCAGTTGTAACAGCACACCCGTATTTCCCAATGGTCTCTTTATGTCAGCTACGACAGCTCTCCTAAATTTGAGTGCACTTTCTTCAACATGGCGTGACACAGTGGTTGGATGGGGCAATATGTCTCGCACGTCAAATTTGCCTATGCTGGCTGCTGTGTCAACTAAGTGTTGCGCTAACTGAACTAGTCCACGACCAGCGATGCTGTCATATGGACGGAGGTCCGCGGCAACGAAATCAACGCATTTCTCCACCGTTGTGAAAAGGTGACCTCGCCACTTTTCACTGATTTTAAACCACTCTTTATTTTGGTTAACTTTATTTGTGAACTTGTGTATTTACTGTGCACTGCGAGGAGCTTGACAGTTGGACACGCGCGCGCGCACACACACACACAGCGCTCAGTATCACATTCTCCTCTCCAAGTGCGCACGGCACTGCTACACGGGAGACATGTGTTGTATGATCGGGCTCTAAATGTTTCATGTTTTGTAGGCCTATAATGTTTGTGAATTATGTCTGTTTGGTGTGGGGTTTATGTGGGCAACAATGGGCAATGTTTGTCTGTTTGATTTTGTAACTGGCGTTTTGTTTTGGAAAGGTCCTGGAGAAATGGTACGGGCCAATTGTGATTTTGTGTCTGCATTGGTTAATTGAATAATTGCCTGCGTAGTGAAGGGTATGTAAAACCCAGGTCATTGTTGAGAGGGAGGGAGATAAGCGAAGCAGCTGTTTACCGGAAATTGTGTAAAAAGTAGCTGCTGTTGAGCGCAGTAATTAAGTGTCAGAAGTTTGGATTTGACTTTGATTTTGTATTGAGTATTTTTGAGTTGCCAGTCCAATTTGGGTTTATGTCTGAAGTTGCCCAGGAGGACATTTTGTTTTGAGAAAAATAAAAACACTTCGAAGTTTAATCACGGTTTCCTGATCATCCATCCTCCGACACTCCTATTGCAACGTCATCCTGACAGGAGAAGAACGAGCTTTTCCACAACCGTCTTTTCCTTCAAAGCCTCTGACACTTTTGCTTTGTTCCCTCTGAATTCCAACAATTGTTGTCCTTTTAAAACAGTATAGACATGACGATTCAGGCCCGATGTATCTGATTTGTGCCCGCTGTATGTGAGAACCAAATTTTGGCACTTGTCACAACAGGCAAAGGGCAGCTGATTTCCTTCTGCGTCATACACGAGTGAGAATGACTTCCAAATCTGATTTCAAAACTTTCGATTTTTTTCACGGTGAATGTTTCTCTCTTTAGACCAGCACTTACTTCTGAAGCATTATGTGTTGTTTCACTAGAGGAGCTCTGCTCTTCTGCCATCACCGCTCCTGCCCGCAACCCGCACTGTGCGCTCTCCCTCCCGCCCACACCCGCAATGAGCTTTCAATATTTGTCCTGCACCGCACTGCTTTGCTTTGGGTCCCGCAGGTCTCTAGCATGCAATGCAAACCTATTTTTCACTTAACCACATGTGACACCTGTTTCATTTGTTGTTTCAGCTGAAGGAGTTCAGATCAGAGCGGCTGACATTGTCTTTTTGGTGGATGGATCCATCAACCTGGGCAAGGATAACTTCAAGGAGGTCATGCAGTTCATCGTCAACCTCATTGACGCCTTCTACAACGACAAAGACAGCTTGCAGATTGGTCTGGCCCACTTTAACACTGATGTGACGGACGTCTTCTACCTGAACACCCATACCAACAAGGACGACATCCTGAGTGCAATTGAATCGACAGAGTACAAGGGCGGCAATCGCATCCACACGGGAGCTGCGATTCGCCACGTGCAGCAGAACTTCTTTGTGAAGGAGAGAGGCAGCCGGAAGGACATCGGCGTCCCGCAAATCTTGATGGTGGTGACAGGTGGCAAGTCAGCGGACGATGGGAAGTCGGCGGCCCTGGCAATAAAGGGCACAGGAGTGCGTGTCTACGCCATTGGTGTGGGAGACATCCAGGCTGAGCTTACCAACTTGGCAAGCGAAGTGGGCACAGTGGCTCGGGCCAGCAGATACGTGGAGCTCTCGGAGCTGAATGAACAGATCATGGCGACCTTGGATGACGACTTGAAGGGAATCAATGCTGCTTCTAAGAAGGATGTTGTGTTCCTACTGGACGGCTCTGATTACACTCGAAATTCATTCCCGTCTATGAAGGACTTTGTTCGGAGAGTAGTGGAGAAGCTAAACTGTGTCTCGTGTGGAGATCGTGTGTCTGTAGTCCAATACAGCAGAGAGCCAGAGGCCCACTTCTATCTGAATACATACACAGAAATGGAGGAAATTCTTAATGCTGTAAGAGCTCTGAAGCACAAAGGAGGCAGACCGCTAAACACCGGGGCCGCTCTCCAGTATGTTAGGAATATTGCCTTCTCAACTTCATCTGGTGGTAGACAGATTGAGGGTGTCCCTCAGATTCTTGTTCTATTGACTGGTGGAAGGTCTTCAGACAGTGTGGATCTACCAGCTTCCACTCTTAGGAACACAGGGGTGAAAACCTATTCCATTGGAAGCAGATCCTCAGACAGCAGGGAGTTACAGAAGATTTCATACGACCCCAACTTCACTCTGTCAGTGTCTGACTTTAAAGACCTTCCTAGATATGAGGACCAGCTTCTTTCTGTTATTACCACTGTCAGAGAGATGGCCACACCATTACCATTACCGTTACCTACACCAACACAACAGGGTAAGGTCACTTTATATACTCAATTTATTTTCTTGTCTTCCCTTTCCAGTATTTTTACCTGACTGACTGGTTACTGAAGAACGAGCTTTTCCACAACCGTCTTTTCCTTCAAAGCCTCTGACACTTTTGCTTTGTTCCCTCTGAATTCCAACAATTGTTGTCCTTTTAAAACAGTACAGACATGACGATTCAGGCCCGATGTACCTGATTTGTGCCCGCTGTATGTGAGAACCAAATTTTGGCACTTGTCACAACAGGCAAAGGGCAGCTGATTTCCTTCTGCGTCATACACGAGTGAGAATGACTTCCAAATATCTGATTTCAAAACTTTCGATTTTTTTCAAGGTGAATGTTCCTCTCCTTAGACCAGCACTTCTGAAGCATTATGTGTTGTTTCACTAGAGGAGCTCTGCTCTTCTGCCATCACCTCTCCCGCCCGCAACCCGCACTGTGCGCTCTCCCTCCCCCCCGCACCCGCTATGAGCTTTCAATATTTGTCCCGCGCCGCACTGCTTTGCATTGGGTCTCGCAGGTCTCTAGCATGCACTGCAAACCTATTTTTCACTTAACCACATGTGACACCTGTTTCATTTGTTGTTTCAGCTGAAGGAGTTCAGATCAGAGCGGCTGACATTGTCTTTTTGGTGGATGGATCCATCAACCTGGGCAAGGATAACTTCAAGGAGGTCATGCAGTTCATCGTCAACCTCATTGACGCCTTCTACAACGACAAAGACAGCTTGCAGATTGGTCTGGCCCACTTTAACACTGATGTGACGGACGTCTTCTACCTGAACACCCATACCAACAAGGACGACATCCTGAGTGCAATTGAGTCGACAGAGTACAAGGGCGGCAATCGCATCCACACGGGAGCTGCGATTCGCCACGTGCAGCAGAACTTCTTTGTGAAGGAGAGAGGCAGCCGGAAGGACATCGGCGTCCCGCAAATCTTGATGGTGGTGACAGGTGGCAAGTCAGCGGACGATGGGAAGTCGGCGGCCCTGGCAATAAAGGGCACAGGAGTGCGTGTCTACGCCATTGGTGTGGGAGACATCCAGGCTGAGCTTACCAACTTGGCGAGCAAAGTGGGCACAGTGGCTCGGGCCAGCAGATACGTGGAGCTCTCGGAGCTGAATGAACAGATCATGGCGACCTTGGATGACGACTTGAAGGGAATCAATGCTGCTTCTAAGAAGGATGTTGTGTTCCTACTGGACGGCTCTGATTACACTCGAAATTCATTCCCGTCTATGAAGGACTTTGTTCGGAGAGTAGTGGAGAAGCTAAACTGTGTCTCGTGTGGAGATCGTGTGTCTGTAGTCCAATACAGCAGAGAGCCAGAGGCCCACTTCTATCTGAATTCATACACAGAAAAGGAGGAAACTCTTGATGCTGTAAGAGCTCTGAGGCACAAAGGAGGCAGACCGCTAAACACCGGGGCCGCTCTCCAGTATGTTAGGAATATTGCCTTCTCAACTTCATCTGGTGGTAGACAGATTGAGGGTGTCCCTCAGATTCTTGTTCTATTGACTGGTGGAAGGTCTTCAGACAGTGTGGATCTACCAGCTTCCACTCTTAGGAACACAGGGGTGAAAACCTATTCCATTGGAAGCAGATCCTCAGACAGCAGGGAGTTACAGAAGATTTCATACGACCCCAACTTCACTCTGTCAGTGTCTGACTTTAAAGACCTTCCTAGATATGAGGACCAGCTTCTTTCTGTTATTACCACTGTCAGAGAGATGGCCACACCATTACCATTACCGTTACCTACACCAACACAACAGGGTAAGGTCACTTTATATACTCAATTTATTTTCTTGTCTTCCCTTTCCAGTATTTTTACCTGACTGACTGGTTACTGATTATACTAACTTCTTGCCATTCTCAACTATTAAAGGTACCTATCAATACAGTGAATAAAAAAACAAACTATATAAAATTGTAAAATTACAAAAAAGAAAGTGTTGAGCAGGTTCGCTTTGTGCTCAGCAACTACATGCCTTGACACCTCTGCTACGCTCATTGTTTTCTATTATTTTCACAAACTTTTGTAATGTTGCCATTTTCCAGTGGGTCAGCATCTTAAGCATCTTGTCTAGAATGTGTAACAAGATGGCTTCTGTAAAAAAAAAAGAACAGACAACAAGAAAAGCTTTGCCGTCTCTATATTCAAACTGTAGCAATTACATTAAATGGGAGAATGTGAGCTGTGTGAGAATGTGAGAATGTCACGTGTCACTTTATAATCGGTCCAACAATTCTGAGAGATTGTTGTGCATTAAGCTTTGCTTTCAATCAAGGCAGCCCAGTGCTACACAATTATACAAGGTTTAAATCTCAGCTATTCACTTTTCTTGTCTTATAAAGTGGCATGACTACTAAACATCTTCTCAAGACAAGTACTTGAGGATTTCTTCATCTTTTCATCACTTCTTTCATCTTTAAACTTCCAAGTTTAAAGATGTCATCTTTTCTTCACCAAGACTCATACTGTTACTTACTGTACCACCTACATTGTGCTCTTCCCAGTACCATTGCCTACGAGTGGACGAGATGTTGTGTTTCTCATTGATGGTTCTGATGGTAGTCGGCGTGCCTTTGCTCCCATTCGAGACTTTGTGCGCCGAGTCACAGAAAACCTCCAAATTGCTGAAAACCAAGACAGAGTCGCTGTCGTTCAGTTTAGCAATGACGCTTTGGTCCACTCCTCGCTGAAGTCCTCCTCGACCATGGGTAGCATCGTCAAGAAGATCCGAAACCTGAGTCACAAGGGAGGAAGTCCTCGGAACACCGGTGCTGCTCTCCAGTTTGTGCAGGACAATGTCTTTACCACCTCGGGTGGAAGCAGAGCACAAGAGGGCGTTCCACAAATTCTTCTCCTGTTCACGGGAGGACCATCTGGCGACAGTGCAACTGGCCCTGCTGCCGCATTGTACCAGAAAGGGGTTGTAGGTTTAGGCATTGGAACAGACCTCACTAGCATTAACCTTGTTGCGTCGGATGCAAGCCATTCTTTTGCCCTCGGTGACTTTGGGGAGCTCCCAGACAACCTGCAAGATGTGATTTCTACATTAGATGAGTTCTCAATTGAAAGACACAGTAAGTATAAAAAGTCCTGTAAAGATAAAGAGGTCTTACCTCAGATTCCGACTTTCACTTTCATGGAAATGTCACCATTTCCATGTTTTAAGAACTGCAACTGATAATGTCATGCCACTTCATGTTTTAGTACTTACATCGGAGTAAGTACGCAAGGTTGAAAAAATATATATCCTTGGAAAGAGTAGATTATCTGCTTTTGTCTTTCAATTTACACCATCCTGTTCTTTTGATTTGTTGCACTTTTGGAACAGACCCTTGGCTGCTTTGATACATAGGTGTAGATGAAGTTACAGTGATATACTCTATTAGTTAAGTCTGTGTTCAAAATGTTAAAAGTTCCCACAGATGCACGTATTTAGTCTGGCTCTGGACTTCAAAAGATTGTTTAAACTGTTCAGGACTTCCATTGTTTAAGTCCCTATGCACAGTGAAAACACATCTTGCTCTCAGCATTCTTCTGCTGGGTGGTGCTATTATGAGACGCTGCAATTGCTTATGTTGGTTGCACGTCCACCGTAACATACGTAAGTTTCAATAATAAGACAAAACTGGTATTAGAAAATGTATGGAAAATCTATTTACTTCAACTGTACATTTTGCTTGAAAAAGTAAAATAATTCAACTGACATTTCAGCATGGATGCTCAAATCCCAGCTTCTGGGCTCCTGTTAAAGCTCAGTGGTTCACAATAAGATGAAGTGAAAGCTATAGGAAATGATATGTGGTTCAGCCTCAATGTGCAATTGTTTTCATCCAATTTACAGTGAAGGAATAGAACAAGCAGTTTTTGAATACGCAGCATATCTGTTGTTTGTGTGTTAACACTATTCAACCTTACAAGTCTGAAGAATACACATGCCAGAGAGAGGACCTGTATTACTAAAACTCTCTCATTTCTTTAATGAAATACATCAATACCATTCCAGCCATTTTAAAATTTTTTCTTCTGGTACTAATCAAAGGTGATGTAAACTAATACAGGTGTCATCATGCAGTAGGCCTTACAATTCGATTGTGTGTCAGTTTTACCAATTACTTTTTATCTTGAAGCTTAAAGGGACAGTTTGGTCAATTTCAACATGCAGTTGTAATGCTCACACTACCTTGGACTTGTCAGTGCCTGAGATTTTTTTTTCTTCTTCTTCAGCCGTTTCCGAGATCCTGGTCATTGTAATGGGGGCAGCTCTTTGTTTATATTTCAAAAAAACATTTTTATTTATTCCCAAAAACATCCAAAAGGTTATAAAACATCAGCAGACAACTAGCAAACAGCAGTACCTTTTGGGAAAATATTTGGAGTTGGCCTATGTTTCATTTTTTAAAAATGTAAACAAACGCTGCCCCCATTAGAATTGCTCATATCTCGGAAAGGGCTGAGCCGAAAAATGTGGCATCACCCGGTACTGACAAGTCAAGGGTAGCGTGAGCAATACAACTGCATGTTGAAATTGACCAAACTGTCAATTTAACGCTTTGTACTGACCAGGTAGAATAAGAAACCAATATGTTTCAATAATTATGTAAGAATCATGTCCTTGCATCCTAATAGACCTTACATCCTAAAAGACCTTGGGTCTTGGGTAGACATTGTGAGACCCTTTCTGAAGGTAAGAAAGTGAAGCTCATATCGCGAGTGGTTGGTTGGTCTGTTCTAACTTGAATGCATTTTTTTTTAAATTCAGTACTCCAATCAGGTATTCCATGATATTCTGAATTCCGCATTTGCTTCAATCATGCTGGTGATGGTGAACTTTGTTGATTACAAATAAATAGATGCCGTTTGTTGTTGTTGTTTTTGATCATACTATCTTGCAACTTACTGCATATCAACAACTCATTAAGAGCAAAGTGTTACATTTGTTTAACACCTAATCTTCAACAACAGTTGCTATTAGTTTCTCACTTCTGGTTCTGATTCTTTGTCCATTTTCAGCTGCCCAAGGTCCCAAGAGGGATATCGTATTCCTAATCGACGGCTCAGACGGAGTTGGCCGAGAGTTCCCGATCATCCTGGAGTTCGTGCAGAAGGTGGTGGCTAGACTCAGCGTGGGTGAGAACGAGGCCAGAGTGGGCGTGGTGCAGTTTGGCGACAACCCCTCTGCCGACATCTACCTGAACTCACACACCACCAAAGATGGACTGCTGAATGCCATCCGGGGCCTGAGGCAGCGCGGAGGCAGACAGCGTAACCTGGGCAGAGCGGTGGAGTTTGTCGGCCGCGACGTTCTGGTGAGACAGCGTGGAGGCCGTCGGGAAGAGGGCGTCCCGCAGTTTGTGATCGTGGTGTCGGGAGGCAGGTCCAGTGATGACATCCAGACATCAGCCACGGGCCTCAAGAGATCCGGAGTGTACACGATCGGCATCGGAACCAGAGATGTAAACCGCGGGGAGCTGGAGGTCATTTCCTATGTTCCTGAATACGCACACGCGGTGGACGATTTCCCAGGCCTCTACATTGTTGAAGACAATCTGTTCAACACTGTTACCAAGGTCTCTGAGGAGGAATTGAGACGTCTGCAGCCTATTTATCCTGATATTCAAGGTAATGGATATTAAATGCTTAAGTACAGCAATGTTAAAATTACTTTTCTTGCAATTGGCCATATTATGCATGTCAGGCATAATTAATTAATTGCTGCTTGTAAGTTTTTTTAAAGCCCATCATTAACCATATAAGCTTGACTCTTCAATTAATGTAATATGACAAATACTATTTTACCATCCTAAAATGCTATGCTGAACACAGTCTTGTTTTTAATCATCATGTCTTGTTGGCATATAAATGTTAACAATTACAGGTCCTGTGATACCATCACTCCCTGGAGATAAGAGAGATGTTGTTTTCCTGGTTGATGGGTCAAATGCTGTTCCTAACATTCGGGACATGATTTTGAGAGTTGTCGATAAGCTCGATGTAGGACTGGACAACGTTCGTGTCTCTGTGGTGCAATACTCTGACGACACCAAGCTGGAGTTCCTTCTCAATGAGCATTCCACCAAAGATGAGGTCAAGGCTGCTGTACAGAGGATGCGGAACAAGGGAGGCAATCAGCTCAACACAGGATTCGCCCTCGACTGGGTCACAAAGAACATCTACCGAAGATCAGCCGGCAGTCGTATTGAAGAAGGCGTTCCACAGTTCCTGATTTTGGTCACAGGCGGCAAATCCTCAGACGATGTGTATGGTCCTGCCACCCAGCTCAAGAGGAACATGGTTGCACCGTTGGCTGTTGGAGGCAAGAATGCTGATGCAGATGAGTTGAGAGCCATCTCATTGAAGCCAGAGCTCACATACACTGTGCGTGACTTCAGGCAATTGCCAACTGTGGAGCAGCAGATGCTGACCTCTGTGACGACCATGACAACTAAGGACATCACAGATATCACCAGTGTCATCCCCCCACCAGTTGTTACCACGGGTATGTTTAACAAGATACTGCCATAACTGTAATGCACTTTTGAACTGAAGCATGATTACAATTCTATACAATACAATATTACAATAGGAAAACTTACCAGTGAGATTTAGAATTGAGTTTAAAACTCTTCTAGTCTGAGGCCCTAAATATATTGTAGATATGCTAGAGCAATATCATCCTAATAGATGTCTTCAGAGTCTCCTCTACTGGTTGTGCCTAGAGTCAAATCCAGCCAAGGTGAAATGGCATTTAATCATTATGCTGACAATTGCTGGAACCAGCTTCCTGTCCAAATTAGAACTGCCCCAAGTATTTAGTTTTAAAAATAAATTACATCAGCTTTATTTTCGGTAACACTTTATTTTAGGGATACATCTATTAGCACTAATACATACAATATTAATGCCTGTGTAAGTAACTTGTAAGGCATGTACTAAGCAAAATAAGACAGTTGTTAAGCATGTATTCACAACTGTCTTGTTCATGCCCAATTAGGGATTTATTACTAATATAACCTTAGTAAGGACCAGTAAGCCTATATTTCTATTTATTAGAAAGTAGTAAGTGGCAGAATACAATGTGTATAAGCTCCCGACACACTGTGTGAACAAACCCTGAACAGTGTGAAAACAGATGCGGAATAAGGGTCCCTATTCTAAAGTGATGTATTGGTCAGCCCAGATGGCTCAGGGCCTCCGCACTACCAAAGTCCCCCTCGTTACCTAGGGCCACCACACCACCCAGGCCCACACTATTTAGCCCCCCAATATACTAAGAGTAAGGATATGTTAAATATTTAATACTTACCCAGTGGAATCATCTAGTTTTCTCTTGCTTATGGCAATATAAGCAAGGTAACAGGAGCTTATATATAGCAAGGATTGAACGTACACTTGTCAATGGCGGTGGGTTGGTGAGATGTCATTTTTTTCATGTACCACTGAGTTTTAATTGTAAAAAAAAAACCCACAATAAATGCAGAACATTAGAATAATAGTTTTGAAGCAAAACTAAACTATTCTTTTGTGATAATTAAGTTAATGTTTGAGAACATTAGCTTCAAGAAGTGCAGTGCATGATGGGTACGCAATCTAGGCCAACAGACAACCTACCCAGCTCTGAGCCTACGTCCTTAGCTCCTCCCCTCACTCGTGGCCATGCATTGCATTTCTGACTAAGGGCGTACCCATCATGCACTGCACTTCTTGGAGCGAAGTTTCTCAAACATTAACTCATTTATCACAAAGGAATAGCTTAGTTTCGCTTCCAAACTATTACTCATCGTTATATTCTGCATTTATTGTAGGGTTTTTACAAATAAAACGAATTGGTGTATGAAAAAATGACATCTCACCATCCACCGTCATTGAGAACGTTACGTCCAATCCTTGCTATATAATGCTTCCAATTACACTATGATATATTGAGTAGAACAAGTGAGATCTACATATTTCATGAGGCTAATGCAAAAGTAATAATGTTCTTACACTTTGCTTCCCGGGGGCGGGGAGTTAGAGTAGGGGCCCTAGGTAGTGCGGGGGCCCTAAGCCATCTGGGCTGAGCAATGCATCACTTTAGAATAGGGACCCTTATTCCACATCTGTTTTCACACTGTTCAGGGTTTGTTCACACAGTGTACCAGGAGCTTATACACATTGTATTCTGACCCTTACTGCTTACTCATAAATAGAAATCTAGGTCTACTAGGTCCTTACTAAGGTTATATTGGTAATAAATCCCTTATTGTGCATGAACAAGACATTTGCGAATAAATGTCTAACAACCGTCTGATTTTGCTTAGTACATGCCTTACAAGTTACTTACTAAGGCATTAATATTGTATGTATTAGTGCTAATAGATGTATCCCTAAAATAAAGTGTTACCTTATTTTCATCTGTATTTGGAGATAGTTAGTTGTCTACTGTCTATAATAGTATAGTTTTTCTACACTCTTCACTCTCTCTACTCTAGCACATTGAATGACGTTTATGTATGATAATGTGCTATATCATATGTCGTTTATATTATTTATATTTATATTATTATATTTCTCGATGTTTCAAATGGCATTATTGATTAATGGCCATTGTTATCAATTTCTCATGCTGTACGTACAGTATATCAGTGACTTAAAAATGTTTTTGTGGGGTTTTTTTCAGAGGTGTTCGATCTTGGAAGAAAAGATATCATCTTCCTTGTTGACGGATCGGATAGCATTGGTCCAGACGGCCTTGCCCATGTACGTGACTTCATCGTGAAAGTAGCCCAGCAGCTAGAGCTGCATCCCGACAGAGTGCGCATTGGTTTAGTGCAGTACTCAGACAGGACCAAGACGGAGTTCTCTCTCAATACTCACCCTAGCAAGGACTCGGTCATCTCATCCGTCAGGAGGCTCCGCAAAATCGGTGGCCGTGCCGGCGATTTGGCTTCAGCCATTGACTACGTCATGAGGAACGAATTAACTACCAGTGCTGGCGTTCGTCCTGCCGTGGCCTCTCAGCACCTCGTTGTGCTGACGGGTGGAAGATCAGTCTCGGATGTTTCCAGCAAAGGTGCCATCCTGAAGGGAGCAGGTGTGAACTGCATCGGTGTTGGTGCTGGTGCAGCCGATACGAGACAACTCACCCAGATCGCCACTACAGCTGATGACGTGCTCAAGGTGCAGGCCTTCCCCAACCTTCCCTCCATTGAGCCACAGCTCTTTGCCAGGCTTCGAGGGGGCATCAGTTTAGAGCCACCAACACCTGATGAAGAGCCAAGTAAGTAACTAAGAATATCTTTTGTAATTTTGTTGTATTTTGTTGATGAACTTGATGTGCATGTGGTAATTAGTAAACACTAATGATGCATGCACTGCAAACCTATTTTTCACTTAACCACATGTGACATCTGTTTCATTTGTTGTTTCAGCTGAAGGAGTTCAGATCAGAGCGGCTGACATTGTCTTTTTGGTGGATGGATCCATCAACCTGGGCAAGGATAACTTCAAGGAGGTCATGCAGTTCATCGTCAACCTCATTGACGCCTTCTACAACGACAAAGACAGCTTGCAGATTGGTCTGGCCCACTTTAACACTGATGTGACGGACGTCTTCTACCTGAACACCCATACCAACAAGGACGACATCCTGAGTGCAATTGAATCGACAGAGTACAAGGGCGGCAATCGCATCCACACGGGAGCTGCGATTCGCCACGTGCAGCAGAACTTCTTTGTGAAGGAGAGAGGCAGCCGGAAGGACATCGGCGTCCCGCAAATCTTGATGGTGGTGACGGGCGGCAAGTCAGCGGACGATGGGAAGTCGGCGGCCCTGGCAATAAAGGGCACAGGAGTGCGTGTCTACGCCATTGGTGTGGGAGACATCCAGGCTGAGCTTACCAACTTGGCGAGCGAAGCGGCCACAGTGGCTCGGGCCAGCAAATACGTGGAGCTCTCGGAGCTGAATGAACAGATCCTGGTGACCTTGGATGACGACTTGAAGGGAATCAAACTGTGCACTGGAGTGCAAGATGCCACCAGATGTAAGAAACCGAATGAAGCAATTCCAAATAAGTACATTTCCTGACACTGAGTAAACATATCGTTGTGTTGCTTTTTACCGTGTGTCAATGCCATTGTATGCCTTAATCCTGTGATATCTATTGCTATTCTATCCAACAGCGTGCAGCCTAGATGTCCTATTGGGATTCGACGTGGCCTCCCAGAACATATTTACTGCCCAAAGGAACCTGGAATCAAAGATGTCGGCCATCCTCCAGCGCATCCTGAAACTCCAAGCCATCAGCTGCACGTCTGGCCAGGCTCCAACCATCCGGGTGGGAATGATGGGCATGGATTCGGCCAACGAACCTCAGTATCTGGAATTCACAGACAACTACAATGAACTCCTGGAGGGCTTCCGAAACCTGCGCAGCCGTGGACCATTTGTCCTGAATGGGAAGGCCATAGATGCTTACACCACTAAAATGCAAACGCAGCCTGCTGATTCTGTGAAGGTAGGCAACTCCTGTCTGTTGCCTTTTCCCCAGTGTTTTTGTCTTAATATGTTGAAAGTTGGGGGAGCGGAGGCAGATCACACCTCCATACTTTCATAGTTTGGCCTGGGTCATTTCCCAACCGTACCCCATCTCCCACTCGTTTTGTGTTTATTTTCAACCTCTGTCTTTTGTCTCGTCTTGCCTGGTCGCCGGTGATACCCATCTTTACACATGTTCTACTGTATTGTACTGTACTGTATTTGTATTTTATATTTCATATACAATCACAGATAGGCCTGCGGTTAAATGTAAACCATGTGCTTGGATTTCCCAAGGTTGTGATCCACCTGACAGATGGCCTGGATGGACAGTATGCACAAATGAAGGCACGAGTTGAGAACATGAGACTGTCTGGTGAGACAAAACTCCTTCTTTCTATCCCTAGAGCGAGATCTATTACCACTAGAGTGGTAGCGCTTAAAATGTCAAGACATGAACAGATGCTGCTATGGGTAAAAAATAACTGGAACTTATTTTCTTTTTTAACTCCCATTTTGCTATGCATTACACAGATGGTTCGTAAACTTTAGATTTTTGACTGACCCTGCTAAAACTGAGATAAATGTATATAAAACCAGTGCATGGATGTCCCCACCCAGGCTTGCGCGCAGTTTGGCAGCAGCTGAATAGCACATTAAGAACATACAGTACCAAATGATGTCAAACAGGAGTGTTTGTCATATTTACCACAAAGACAAGTGTTTAAAATAGAATAGAATAGAAAGTCTTTATTGTCATTACACACAGTAGACAATGAGGTTAGGTAAACATAGGCACATCAGGGCTGTGTAGTGTGACATGGCTGTTGCTGTTCTTTCCCAGGTGTCAACAGCTTCATCCTGGTGGGCCTGGAGAGGGTGCAGCAGTTTGAGGAGGCAGGTCTGCTGGAGTATGGCCGCGGGTTCAGGTACACCCGCCCACTCCGCGTCAACCTGATGGACCTGGACTACGAGATCGTAGAGGAGTTGGTACGTGTAATGTGAGGGCTGACATACGGGGCCACTGACACTGCCACTGTGCTACTTTTTCCAGGACCACTATAACACAAATTCCATTGTATCGTCTCCCCTTTTAATTGCACATGTAACAGTATTTGTCTCTGTCCCTCCAAGGACAACATCGCTGAGAGGGAGTGCTGTGCCGTGCCCTGCAAATGTACTGGCCAGCGAGGAGATCGCGGTGCCGTTGGACAAGGAGGACTCAAGGTTTAGTCATCCTTACATGTTGTTATTAAACACACTAATTATTATTATTATTATTGTTGTTATTATTATTATATTATTATATTATTATTATTATTATTATTATATTGTTATATTGTTGTTGTTATTGTTATTATTATTATTATCTTTATTCTATGTGTAAACCTTGATGTAAATAAAGACTAAGAGCTTTCTACCCAGTATGATCATGAATACTTTGCAGCAGAGTGGCCATACTAGAGCACAGTGTGAGTGAGGCCACCGTCTTTGCTCTGCATCTGTGTAAGCAGCACAGTCAGCAGCATCCCCCTGCCCACCGGCCCAGTTACTGCAAATAGCTCCCATTCAGACGTCTGGAGTGCAGTCATCTCCTTTTCATTGTCTGCCAAACGGCAGACATGCCAGAGGACCGCTTTACCTGCTCCCAATTAGATCAAGATGAGTCTCCTCCATTCATGTGGCTGACAGATGCGTGTCTCGTGTCGTGTGTTGTTTCAGGGCGAACCAGGAGCACAGGGATACAGGGGACACCCAGGAGATGAGGGCGGCCCGGTGAGTATAAGAGAGTACAAATCTTTGTGGTTTTTTAAAATAAAATATTGCTTCAGTATTTGTTTTCTCATCCTGTCCTGCTTGCCATATTTTACAGGGAGAGAGGGGTCCACCTGGTGTCAACGGAACTCAAGGTTTCCAAGGCTGTCCCGGACCAAGAGGTGTTAAGGTGAGTTATACCGCAAAAGGGTTGTCATCGAATACACAAATAACAAACGAATGAAGGAGTAAATTCATCTATATCTGTGAAATGTGGATTCATTTATTCTGTTGTGTGTTCATTTGGCCACTGTACTGAGTCTACCTAATCTCGACTAGGTTTGCACAGTCAACATGTGTTGCATGTATCATCACCAATAGCTCCAGATGAAACCATGTTTTTTTTCTCAGTGTGTACTATGCATGTGGCTGAAATTGCAATACACCGGCTTAAGCTGATGTGACTTGATGTGCAAAGGATCAAGCATGTTGTTGCTCGAATCAATTGATAAGCGGTGCACCCTTAGATCTGACAGTCTTTGTGTTTGTCTCTTCCAGGGATCTCGTGGATACTCGGGAGAAAAGGTCAGTGTACTTCCTGTCAAACTGAATTTTCACCAGCATTTGATCGATCCGCAGGTGTTAATGTAGAGTGGATCGTAGGGTATTGGTAATGTTCATGGAGATGGCAGTAGTACTATGATAAGGTTAGCCAAGTTAACATATCTCTACTTAACCCATTGTGTCCTGGAGACAAAATCCTGACATTTAAAACCCGTATACAGTATGTGAGATTTTAACTGTTTTATTAACTATGTGGGTATGTTAGATCTGAATGAACACATTACAATGCAAGGGGAGGGTCTTGGCTTTTCAATGTAACTCATTTCATGTTTGTATGTGCTTCAGAGGCTGAGATATTTAGGATTTAACAGGAAGAGGGCACCCTTTCCCAAAAAGGGCTTAGGACAACATGGGTTAACTTGTGACAATCCTAGTTCAGTTACCTGTGCTGTGATTATTGGACTTGACAAGTGGTTGATGAGCTGCTCTTCTCCACGCAGGGAGAGATGGGAGACATTGGCTTGGATGGGATCAACGGCGAGGAGGTAAGGAAAGACTCCCACTCTCTGTCTTCGTAGACTAATTTATGGAGCTTCCAGACAATGCAGCAAAGCCCACACAAACACCAAACAAACATGCCAAGAGTTTCTACAGAGGCTTCTCACATAAAAGTTGGCCAGCGGACAATCCAGAATATGTCCGACAGACTTGATTATTGTTCATTTGAACAGTATAACTTTCACAACTAAATTGCATCCATTCACTCAGTAGTCTGTGAAAAGGCTGCTGGCCATCTCACTGAGTTGACTTGCTCATTGTGGTGCCAGCATTTGGTCTTCATTTTAATGTGTGTGTGTGTGTGTGTGTGTGTGTGTGTGTGTGTGTGTGTGTGTGTGTGTGTGTGTGTGTGTGTGTGTGTGTGTGTGTGTGTGTGTGTGTGTGTGTGTGTGTGTGTGTGTGTGTGTGTGTGTGTGTGTGTGTGTGTGTGTGTTTTCAGGGCAAGAGCGGGGTGGCAGGGCCGCCAGGGGAACGTGGTAACCCAGGAAGAAGGGTGAGTGGCATTATCATTTACTGACAAAATCAGTAACGTAAAGGAGGATCTTGCCTGACAAAAAAAAGTTTGTTGCGTCACGTCTACTACTCTGTTGAATGCAACTGGACTTCTTTTTAGAGGTCCCGGTGACACTAATTTCCAAAAAGAAGTCCAGTTCCTTAAAACCTGGATCAACGAGAATCTCCACAGATATGCATGTTAAAGTGATAAAACCGCGTCTGTGTTTGCGTATCCTCACAGACAGGTGTATGTTTGACTGTTGAAACTGTGCATGTGTATGTTACAGGGTGCTAAGGGTGGAAAGGGACAGGCTGGTGACCAAGGACAGACTGGCATCGCAGGGGACCCCGTGAGTACTGTCCAATGCATCTCAACCTACAGGGTTTGCCCACAGGGTTTGCCCCTTGCCACCAGGGCTTGACACAAACTTTTTCGCTTGCCTGCCATTGTGGCTAGTGGTTTTCCCAAGTCACTAGCTATCTAGTTATTCTACTAGCCACAAATTAGTTTTTTTTGTTGCTGTTATCATGACGCTGTACAACTAGCTCAGAAGATGAGATGCTTAAATGAGTGCATGGGTTTCTACATGTAAATAAAATAAACAAAACTGAGTAACTGAGACTTTTCTTGAACTTGAATACAAACAATTGATACACAGAATATACGCTATTCTGATATCATAGATAAGCTACCTGCCAAATTGGCTAGAGACATTGAAATTGTTACCATCCACAGCCAAGTTTTACCAGCATTTGGCTGGTTGGCAGGTGCCAGTGTCAAGCCCTGCTTGCCACTTTGACTGCAACGCCTCCCACCTTGACTAGGTCCCCTCAACAGATGAGGATTAGTTAGTCGCATGCATGTCATTTGAAGCTGCTCCACATAGCCTTTCCAATCCTTGCAGTCATGTCTCTGATACACCACCTCGGCTCTTTTCTTTTTTTGTGTGAGATCTGACGGGAGCAGCTATTTGACAGGGAAGTATAACATCATACCCTATGTATCCCTTGAATTAATCATTTCCCTGCGTGTGTACTGTAATGTGCCATGATTCCAAGCAGTTTGGCTGTCTCCGCATCGTCGATGCATGACCACTACAGACACTGATCAAATACATGGAAATGCTTCATTACTGGGAATGTGCTCTGTAGAACTAAGGAATCCCTTGATGCTTGAAGTTGTGTTTGAAGTCAAGGGAGGAAGGAACACATATGCACGTCAACCTTATGATAACTCAACCAATATGTCTGTTGCCTGTTGTGTTTCATTCTTTGGCACTGCAACATGCTGTTAGTGATTTGCAAAAAAATGCTATTTCAGGGCACGTCTGGTAAGGACAACGCTGCGCGAGGACCGAAGGGAGACGCAGGCGATGCTGGACCTCCTGTATGTTCATCTTTTTTCTCTTCTGTAAAGCAAATGCGTATCAATGCATTTTTTTTAAATGTTTTTTTATATATTATATATGTATTTATATATTATGTACTGCAAGTTCAATATGCAATGCTTCCATAACAGATGACGCAGTCATGATGACATAATAGTCTCAGAAAGCATCAACGCATTCTTGACTAACCCATCCATTGATTTGTTTCAGGGAGATGCGGGAGAGGATGGCAAACCAGGAACTGCGGGAGAAGCAGGAAGAAGGGTATGAGATACAGCACATAAAAATGTACAGATTAAAATGCAGTAACCTCGAGTTCTGGTGTGTTTTTGGTTATCTATTTTGACCAAAACTCACTGATCACTAATCTGTAATTTTTCTCAGCTGAGTTTTTGTTTTTTCTGAGCTCAGTTTTTGATATATAAAGTTGCAGTCATCTTGTAGGTCATGACTGATATTCAATTGATTCCTCGCAGCACCTGAAAGTGCATCCAGGTCTTGTTCAGCTGTTGAAATAGCTGACACAATACATGTATGTGTAAATCAGTCTGATCCATTCTGACATGGCATAACATATTTACATGCATGGGAATGATGTCACCTTTTGCATCACCAACAGGGTCCCAATGGAAGAAGAGGAGCACCAGGAACCCCTGTGAGTCAGACAAACCATCCATCTGCTCTGCAAAACTCAATCTGTATTATATTACATTAGAGTTATCAGACATTTTTATACAAAGACACTTTTAAAAAAGAGGATGTACAGCAACATCTGGAGGGTGGGAGAGTACAGCACTATACAGGTAGTACAGAAGATTAAAAGTGTGGTAATATAAAAACTGTGGAGTCAGCAGGACCTGTGGAATGACTAGTTAGTGCACAGTGTAGATTTGTGGATGAGTACAGTTAGAGTGACTGTGGGGGCTCAGAGATTAAGCTAATTTGCAACATTATTTACCACTAAAGCACAGGATATTAGTACTTGTTTGGACACGTTTTGCTGTCAGTTTGTTTTTTTCGTTCATAATGCTCACGCGACTACATACAGTATTAATATTCTGCGCTCTCTATTATTCTGCATCTTTATTTGAACATCAGCCTGATCGAGCAGGCATTACTTAAGATAATAATTAACAGTTCAGTTGTAACTGGATGAAAGTTGTAAGTATTCATTATGACTGGGAAAATTGCACTTTTTATACATGAAAAGGTGGATGTTCTCCATGGTCGCCATTTTGAATTTCCAGAAATAGATATTTTTATCTTCAAAACTTACTGTACTTTGGTCATACTAGTAAATATTTAATTAATTATGCAGCAAATATTAATGAAAAGATCATATTTGGCAATAGGCATCACAGTTTAATAATAATAATAAATAAAAAAATAAAATAATAATAATAATTGTATTTGTATAGCACTGCATCATACAAGGCATGCAACTCAAAGTGCTTAACAAATGGGAAAAAAAACATTGTTAGAGATAGATTTAAAAGCAGAGGAAGAGAGGAGAGGCAGAAATAGCTGGAAGGCAGAGGAAGAAGAGATAGAAAGAGATTGTAGAGTCATAAGGTCAACGTGGGTTAGGACCAGAATTCTTAGAGGCGTAAGGTCCATAGTGGCTGGTCTAGCGTAAGTCATAGATAGTCACACTGAAATTGGGCGCTCAGATGCGGCCCCTGGTGGCATCAGGGGTGAGGAAAAACTCCCTTTCGCTTGATTCATAGTTTGTAGGGGGTAAAGCTCAATGAGAGCTGAGAAAAAAACCAGCGGCCACCTAGGGGAGCCCCCTGCCAGGGCTGGTTGTGAACAGTAGGGACGCTGCGGCAGCTGGGACACTGTGACGCCTTGGCAGCTAGGAGTGGGCAAGGATGAAAAGGTGGGTCTTCAGCTGCTTCTTGAAGGAGTCGACGGAGCTGGCTGATCGGATCTCGATGGGGAGGGCGTTCCATCTCTTGGGCGCATAGCAAACGAACACAGCGTCACCAATCTTCTTTTGCGAGGCGGGAGGGGGGGGGAGTCCTTAGCAACTTCGCATCAGTGGACCTGAGAGCTCAAGCAGGCATGTCAGAGATATAACTAGGGGCAAGTCCATTTAATGCTTGAAATACTGTCAGCAGAATTTTAAAGTCAATTCTGTATGAGACTGTTTCAATGAGCATAGTTGCAATGATGGCCATCATCCTAAAAAGTGATCCTTTAATATGCACCTTTACGCTTGGGTCAATATGGCGCTGGTTGTTCATGGATGCCATGAATGTGTGTAGTGAATGGGAGTACACAGTAGTGTAGTCTACGTAGAACACGGGTATACGGAGTATACCCACTTTTAAATTTCAGGGATTTCAGTATACCCACTTAAAATTGATTGATCCATTGCTTTGAATAGCACAAATATATACAGTATACCCACTTCAAAAAATGCTCAAATATACAGTATACCCACCATAAAAAAGTAGACCACACTACTGGGAGTATAGTTTCCCTGGCAGGACTTGAACTAAACTAGGGCTCTGACCTCTAAACCCGATGGCCAGGCTCAACAGGATGACAGAGCAACCAACCAACAACTAGTGGTCCCACTAGCTCACTGACCTTTTCTTGACAGGGTCGCCCTGGGCCGCCTGGAGAAGACGGACTGAGGGGCGAGCCTGGAATCGCTGGATCAAGAGTAAGATTTATAGATCTTACGTCGCACAAATAATGGGATCCATTTTGTGTTGCTACTGCCAAAACGGCAACCAACTTTTTATCATCACCCATTTTTAATCACATACTTGCTTGACATTCATATGAATATATTTACTTGACTGACCTGGTGATGTCGTTTTGTGATTGGTGTCTCCGTTCTGCAGGGGACGATTGCACCTATTGGACCACCAGGACTACCAGGAGAGGCAGGAAACCCTGGACCAAGGGTAAATTCACAATACGTGCATACGTGCACAGTCACACACACGCATACATATAGACACACACACACACACATACATATAGACACACACACACACACACACACACACACACACACACACACACACACACACACACACACACACACACACACACACACACACACACACACACACACACACACACACACACACACACACACACACAGTTATACATAAATGTTTGCATTTTGAAATGATATAAATGGTTAGATATAAACATACAGAAAATGTCCCAAGATAAAAGATTAAGAACTCATATGCTCATGGTCTCTCCCTATCTCTCTTTCCTGCTCTCTCTGTGACATTCACACACACACACACACACACACACACACACACACACACACACACACACACACACACACACACACACACACACACACACGACACACACGACACACACGACACACACACTCTATTCACTGAGCCCATGATTACTCAATAGCTTTAATATCCTGTCTCACCACCAAATTGCTACTATGAAAAAGGGAGGCAACAGATAGGTGGTTTGGAAAACATCTAACTAACTTTCCCTTAAGTTCCTCTGACAGTCAATGATGGAGTCTTTTTTTATTATTTGTTCCTGAAATCCTGTGGACCATATTGTTTCTGTAAAGCTCCACCTGAACATGAATTATGATGAGAACAGCTTGTTAGTAGAGCGGGTCCACTAAAGTTTCTAAAAAAAAGTGTAGTCTGGAAATAGACCACATGAAACATAAGACAACAGAGATTTGAAAGATTTTTTTTTTTTTAAAAGAATACAATTGTGTGCGAAAGTAAATGCATAACATATGCCACATGGTGGTCAGCTGTATGCCGTTCGTTCATTTCGCCTTTGGTTCTCCATGGCTAGAAGACCCTTCTCTGAAGAGCTGTTTGCACTGTTTTTTCCCCCTTTCCCTCTAAACGAAATCAGATGCAAACAAATAGATTTAAACCATGTGTCTCCCCAAATGACAGAATGTTACAGCCAAAATGGGGGTGAGACTGACTGACTTTTTTCATGTTTCCCTGCACTGCAGGAAATTCTCAGCTCTTCCTCAGTGTCTTATAGTCCGACACAGCACACAAAGCCCACAAGAGCAGGGAGGGCTAATGACTTCTGAGTAGGAGGAATGCACAAGTATCACATTGATGTGGCCGGCTGGCTGGCCGGGTTGGCCGGCTGGCCTATGGAGTCATCCCCTCGGCTAACCCAGGCTATCTTGCTTTCCTGTGCATGGTGGTGATTGTCTTGTCTTGATCTGTAGGGTCCTGGAGGAGCCAGCGGACCTCCGGGAGACAAAGGTCGTAGAGGAGCTGTGGGACGCAAGGTGCCGTTACAACACACATCCCATCTGACACAACAGCACTTGCAACACACCAATGCTTTAAGTGGCTAAAATAATGGAAAATAAAATAAAGTACTAATATTCCACTAAGAAAGTACTGTTTATATATGTAGCACTGTATAAAGTTAATACTTAAAAAAGGCTTGATTCTGTAAAAGCCAAATTGACAAGTGCCAGTACTCTGTACCAGTGAGTACCTGGCCAACGTAGCCTCTTACCGCAGCAGGGGTCGCCGGCGACCCTAATCAGTTGCTGAAAATGCTTAACTACATCATAACAACATTGCTGTGACATTACAGAGAGCCATAGTGCTGCGCTAAGGGGTTAAAGCACTGCTTAACACGTGTCTCCCATTTATGTCCTGTTGGCCTCATGTCACCACGTTTGATGAGTTGTTTGGTACTCGCTCTATGTGCTGTACACTACATCCTGGCCCACAACCCATAGTCTCATATTGGACATGGTTCCTCCAGTGGAATGATTATTATTCATTGAAAATGCTTCACTACCAAAGTAAGCTTTACTACCACAGTACATACCATTCCACAACCTGTAGTCTCATGATGCGCACCGATCCGCCAATGGAATGCCTTGCTATTCATTGAAATAAGGTTCCTACCATACTACACCCCTACAACATTACCCAGAGTGTTTATAGATTTATACATTACAAATTGGTCACTACCTTTCTGATAACAACAAACAACAAACTCATCACAGGGGCCGTGTCTTAACTAGAGATGCACCGGATCCTGATTTTTTGGATCCTGCCGGATACCGGATCCACTGCTTAAGATCCTGCCGGATCCGGAACCGGATACTGGATCCTACAAAAGGGTTGAAACATATAGTCTACTCGCACACGTGGGCCCTTTTTATTACATTGGCTCAAACTATTTTTTAGACTCATTGGCTTATTGCCACACTGCCTGCAACGGCCGCTTCCAAAGGGCTTTCACTCCATGCAGTGATTGGGGTTCTGAAAGACTGACTGAAAAGCCTAGGCTAGAGATTCACCAGACCCTGATTTTTAGGTAACATGCCGGATACCGGATCCACTGCTTAAGAACTGTGAAAAACCCTATTATCCTGCCGGAACCGGAACCGGATCCAGTGCATCTCTAGTCTTAACACGTGACTCCAATCATGTCGCGTTGCCATGGTGTACTCGAGGAATTTCGCTCCAGTTTAGTTCCTACCGCGGTGTCTAGACTGAGGACGATGACTCAAGCTGTTTATTGGCTAATTACAGTGGATAACGATGCAGTTCATTCCATTCACAAATTAGCTGATCTACCAAAGGGATCGGCTGCTTCTGTGGGATGAAAGTTGTTGCCGTGCATCCTCAAAATTCATGTGTTATCCTCATCCTCAAAAAACATGCGCCCCCAATGGCAAAAGAGGAGTGGACTTCTTTGTAAGAGGTTTTAGTCAAGTTTTAAAAATAAATCCATTTGCTTACAACCAAAGCCATTTAACCAACATCACCTGTATGAATTAGAATATTTGCAGACACACGTCTCCAATAATGTCCAATTATCAACAACCTCATACCTCTTGTAATCATTTCTGGATGTTCAGACAGACGATGATGACTTAAGATGTTTACTGACTGATTATGGTGATGGATGATGGTGTAGTGTGAGAAATCTTACGAATGAACTCATTTAGAGCACCAAGAGATCAGCTGGTCCTGGGAGATGCAAGATGTATCCCATCCGACACGCTTGAACATCTGTCTTCAATATTGTGAAACCAGTGCCGTTGTAAGCAACTAACATTACTTTTGATAAACGTGAAGCTCCTTGAGAGCTATTTTGACGGATCAAGCTCCAAAAACAGTAAGACTGTTGACCAACATGACCTGGGTGAATGAGACATGTGTCCCCAATCATGTCCCGTTGTCATTGTTATGCTTGACATCTGTTTACGTGATCCTGTCTGCATGTCCAGACAGTGGGTGATGACTTCAGCTGCTTAATGACAAATTATGATAGATGATGATGATAATGATTCAGCCCCACTGCTTTCACATGACAAGTGTATTTGGCATGCAACAATATTCTCACGAGTCAAAAGAGTTTAGCTGTAGACATCTGGACTTCTGGCTAAAAAAAGCCAGGATGCGATTTGTAGGGTGGGGGGGGGGTGTGTGATTGTCTTTCTTCTGGTTTCCATAATTCCACTTCTTCTATATGATTTTATTCTCTATTTAATGTAGCTCCATTTATATTAAAATCTGACACACATCCGCCATTCCGTTTCTTTTTCCTTAACAAATCACACCCTGCCTACATCTAAAATCTATTGGCTAAGAAGACCAGGATGAATGAGAATCTTCATGTCTTATGACCACTTGAGCAATTTGGGTTTTGTTTTTTATTATCTTCATCTGATCTGCTTGTCTCTCTTCCTTCCTGTGCACAGGGTGAGCCTGGAGAGCCAGGACCGAAGGGAGAGGGTGGACCCATGGGACCACGCGGAGAACCTGTGAGTCACGCCGTTTTAAAAGTTCTAAGTTCCAGTTCTAAATTCTAAGATCCAGATCTACTGTAACACAGCTGTTGATACAACAGTATTGCACAGGAGCACTGTGTCCAGGAAGACACAATTCTGCAGGAGGGGAGGATTGAGGTGTAGAAGACAAAGGTTCTCATTGCGGTCTGTTAAAAAAAACAAGGCAATAGAGTATTGGCTAAAGACGTCAATAATTTCCTCAACGAAGACCTTATCTTATCTCTCTCAAGCTGAGCAATATCCTACCATGATTGATTTTGGCACTTTTCCTGAAGATGAATCGAAGTGATGTAAGAAGCACTGGCTCACTTTCTCAGATCTTATCTCCAGTGTATTCCTTGTTAGCCCTCCATCAACACAGGCCACATGTGGTATGACTTTGGCGCCGACGGATTGGAGATTCTTTGGAAAAAGCCATCCGCTGCTCTCCCTCTGTATCAGACACACACAATTTCAAATGAAAAATTGTCCATTAAAGCCATTAACTCTTAATTATGGTCCGCTCACGCTGGCCAAAACAAATTAAACAAACTTGCGTTGCCATGGCAGCATATGGTATCACTCTGGGCTTTGCTGAGTAACATGACAAGGCTGTCCAAACAGGCTGCTGCACATTTCAGAAGGCAGCTTGTGTGTAGTCAGGTTATTACAAAAATACAATATACATTTAAATAGTTAATATATATTCAGAGTAATACTTCCAACTTTTTTCTGTTTTAAAATTCAAAATTGGCTCTCTGTGTCATGACCGGGAAGCTTACAGGTTGGGACAAAGGGGTGAGTTACCCCTTGGCCCAGACAGATAGGGGGGCCAAGAATTTGGTCCTCATTTCATTGAATGTATGGGATGGGGGCCCTTTCAGATGACTTTATCCCTTGCCCAGTCACTGCTGTCAGTGGACCTTGGTCATGACTCATGGTCTCGTGAATGGTCTTAGTCACTGAGCCAAATTCCGAGCTCACATAAACACATCCTACTCCAGTTGCAAATGGGCCAAAGTAAATGGATCATACAGCATGTGCCTGTGTTATACGCACCCACTTTTTTGTTGCTTTCTTTTCATTATCCAAAATTCACATGCTGTTTTCGCGGCTGTTAGTTAGAAGCCAGTAGCTTGCATGCGACCAGGTTTGGTGGTGAGGTCGTATAGTCGTGTATTTGAGTGCACACAATCTCGTTCTGCTGTTAATGCAAACGCCTAGAGCTGCTTTAGTGTTCATTGTTTTTGCAATGCTGCTTTGATGCTGACAGGTATACGTAATGTATATCCCTTTTGACTCAGCCACAGCAAATCACTGCCCCGCATATCCCCTCTTGTCAACGCTGAGGATTATCTGAGTTAACCTCTAACATCTGATGTTGATAGTCAGGCTCTGGTGTTTGTTAGACGTTCCGAGAAAGCATTTTAGGATTGTTTTTTGTCGTTGTTGCATTTTGTTTGTTTACTGATCACAAGTGCTAATGGGCTAAAATCTTTTGAAGATGAAGATCTGGGAATATGTTTGGTTTGTGATGGTCTCACTGTGCCAATGTCCATAAAGTTCACTATATAAACTTGCATTCGTTTTTATACCTTCCAGCAGTGGTCTTGGCAAAAAAAAAAAAACATGCACGCACAGACACACACACACACACACACACACACACACACACACACACACACACACACACACACACACACACACACACACACACACACACACACACACACGTTATGTTCTCTTGGCATGTCTTTTTTCTGCCTGTAGTCACAGTCACTGAATTGCCACATCCTTCATCCGTTAACAGTCTCAGTCTCATACTGTTAAATCTCACTGGGTCATTTTAGCATACATTGAGACATTCACAAAGGTATCTCAGTCAGTGAGAATAATGTTCTCACTAGTCACCTTTTTCCACTCAAAAACGTCTCATTAATTTTATTAGCCATGATTAATTCCTCAGAGGCATGATTTCTATTGCATTGGATCTGTGGAAAACACATTAACTCTACTTTAGTTTTAAGTGTTCCTTTCTCCAGCATTGTATTCCTTGAGCCACACAGAGAATTGCCATTGCAGTAACCAGTAAGCAGTACTATCACCATTTTCAGAAGCCATATTAAATGTGTTGTTTCATATCTTTGACAAATGACGCGCTGTAGGTAACTAATGATTGTTATTACTGTACATTGCTGCTGATATCTCACCCAGGAGACTGTGAGTTTAATACCAAACTCGGTGAAACTGACAGAGAATGTGTTGCATTTACCTGCACTCTGCAAGTCACTTTAAGAGAAAGACCGCATCTGAAAGAAAATAAAGCAAGGAAAATTGACATATTATGTTTTGCTTATTCTTGATCAAAGGGCGAGGATGGACGTGATGGCTTTGGCACGCCCGGACCTAAAGGCAAAAAGGTACGTTATATTTTGTTAATGCTGCTCCTCATCTAGAGGAATACTTCTGTGTATTGTGTGTTTCTTTGTACTAGACTCACCTGAGGAAACGGAAGCGTTTTCAGTGACAAGTGCATGCATGTGGAATGGACGGTGTACTGGATTTTGTTGACCTCTTACGCCAGACCATAAAATGTTAAATGTGTGAACGTTCCATGTTGGCTTTTGTCTCTTTAGGGCGACTCTGGTTTCCCTGGATTCCCCGGACCCAAGGTGAGCATAACAGCCATTTTCTATCTGCTCATCAATCATAAAATAATCTAGCATGGGCACCCCCTGTGTCGATGAATCTCTTTATTTGTCAACCAAAATTCCTTAAGTCTTTGTCTTAAGCTAGATTTATGCTTCGGTCGCATAGCCTTTGCGTCCGTCCGTTTTCTGTCTATGCGAGTCCACGCCCCCCTCTCAGAGGCTCTGCGCCCGTCGTCGAGCGCCTCGAAAAAATTCTAACTATCCGTCGGACGGACGCGGAGTACGCAGACAGAAAGGTGCTATGATTGGTCGTCTCGCTACTTCCTTGTTCTGTTCTTGTGGCAGCGCAATGCCAGTAGTTTGCGAGAGCAGAGCTGTATTCTGTTAAAAACTTTATTAATGCCTTGTGTGTAAATGTTTGTAAATACACGAAGCTACAAGCTAAGTAACAAACAATGCATCAGTTGAATACTCGTGGCACAATGCCTGCGGTTTTACTACCGTTCCTCCACCGAATGTAAACACACATCGACAGAATCAACTGTCTTTACATGCTTGCATTTTCTGCTCGTGAAAACAGACTGGGTATGTCAAATAATGATACCAGTGCATTGCAATTTGTGTGAAAATACCTAGATAACCGGGATAGAAAGCAACATTGCTTAATAATGACCGCAGTGCTTACAATGTAGTGAAAGTAGCCTAATCGCGCAATTTCAAATGTGGCTGGCGACGAGACCTCGGACCTCGCAGAACTCGCAGATGCATGAATACAATGTTGGTTCGTGGCCACTCCCATGCGAGTTTTGACGAGCGCAGTTGCAGAAGTCTAATCTGACCTACACAACACGCACCATGCAGAGGTAGAACCCTTCATCTGTATGGCTGCCATGCACAGTGCTTTCATCTGCTTAAGAATCAGCAAATGATGTGTCATGGTTGCCCACCTTACCAAGTGTAGTGCAGGACCATGCGATAAATGTACAGCAGAGATGAACTTACGGTATCTGAGTTATCTGTAGACCTGTGTACAGTCCTTGTCTTACGATCAGCTGACTCTGTGCTGGTTGGATCACATTTGTGGTGGGTTCTTGTTGTTAAGTTTTCTTAGGTGTTTTGACCTCATTAGGTACAATGGAGTAACTGCTGTGACAGCTATGTAATATAATGCGCTAGTGTTTTACTTACACCAGGAATTAACTAATTTACTTTTACTTTGGACACCTCTTATGTACAGCATGGTTGTTGATGCCTGACCTTTGACATGTTCCTATGCCCCCTCACAGGGAGATGCAGGTCCTGCTGGAACGGCTGGTGGACCAGGACCCAGAGGAAACCGAGGCCAGCGCGTACGGCTGCTTTATATTTTCATGTCATCTGTGTACTGTACATGGATAGGTGGTAGCCTAGCCTACCTCGACCCAGATTCCTGAAAGCATGCTAACCACAAAGGCCTAGTAACTTGCTACTTAGTTGCCAAGGGTTACATTGCAACCAAAGTAAGTTGCTAACTTAGTTAGCAATGATGTGGTCGAGAAAGCAAGAAATGCACCCGATTTTTTTTTTCTTTCTTTGCTGCTCCCAATGTTGAGTTCAGTGATGAGTTTCAGGTGTTTGACTGGACTGTACCCATGATAATACTGGAAGAAGATGTAAAATATGTTTGACTGCACTGTGTGTTTGGGCTCTTCCAGGGTGTCTCAGGTCTTCCTGGTGAGGAGGGCCAGAAGGGAGACGTCGGCTTCCCCGGACCTTACGTAAGCATTACATTATCCTCTGTAGATTCATGTTGGTCTGTATAGATATTTCCACAAAACCTCTTAACCCATTGATGCCTGATGTTGCATTGTGCAACGGTGGCCCTGGCGCCTGGAGCTGCATTACGCACCATTCAGGCTCATGAGATTTGAGACAACTTAATTAAAAATCTTTGTTGCTTTGAGATTAATGAACACATTCTAATGAAAGATGAGGGTCTTAGCGTTTAAATGCCTTCTTATTGCATGCTTTCATGTGCTTCAGAGGCTGAGATATTTAGGTTTTTATAGGCTGAGGGCAGCTTTTCTTTAAAAAGGGCTCAGGCATTCAGCACCCTTTTTTGCAGGTGCCTTAGGCATCAATGGGTTAATAGAGATGGGATCATCAGATATCTGTTTTTGGGGAAAAATATACTACATCAAAACAATGCTACAGTATGACATTATCAAGAGCTTTAAGCAATTCAGATTTGGTTGTTACACGCTTATAAAAGAGGCTCTGCATTAACCCCTTAGCACAGAGCCTATGCTAACCCTTATTGTCACCAAAATTGTAGTTATGTTTTAATCTGTTACTTAAGGCTCTCTGTAATGTCATAGCAATGTTGTTATAATGTAGTTTAGTTTTTTCAGCGAAGAGTTAATACGCCTGTCGACTGGCTCATCTGCAGTAAGAGGCTCCAAGGGTTAAACTTCACCCATAACCAAACAATTACTCTACTAAGCCACCAGATTGTATTGCTTGAATTGCAGCTGTTTCCCTGAAGCTAAGAGTCTTGTCTTTTTTTTCTTTTCTTACAGGGCCAGAAGGGACCCAGAGGACAGAGCGTTGTGGTATGGTTGATGTTTGTCACACACACGTGTTTGTCTGCCTGCACGTTTTACATCCAGTGCACACTGAACTGTATTACAGGACACAATGGAAATGTTCTAAATATGGGAATGATCCACATGTGACCCTCTTGTAATCATTTCTGTCTTCTTTTCTATCTAGCAATGTGACCTGGTCAGGAAGATCCGCGACAACTGCCGTGAGTATAATATTTGTGATTTAGCTTGATGATATGTATGTTATACCATACAGTACAACACTGTCTTTAGTAACCTTTTATTCTGAAATACTTTGTGATGTTGGATACTTTGATGGAGTACCTCTTCATTTTACTCGTGATAATAATACAACAATGCATTCCTTCTTTTTTATTTACAGCTTGCTGCTATGGTAAGTGTACAGTGCACACAATAAATCTACTATTCAGACATTTTTGATCACAACATGACCATGCAATACAATTAACAAAAATAGTGTAAAAGTTTACTGTATGGTCAGTGTTACATTGTCAGAGTCAATTCGACTCAGTATTGTGTGAATAGCAACACTGGAATGTAATGAAACCGTCTCACTGTGGAGTTGCAATGATACTGGCCACCTGCAGAATTTTACACTGACTTTTTGACTCCGACGCTGTTGGGGTGATTTCACTCTCCACAGTGTTGTAACTACTCTATCTGGAGTTCCAAAACTTTACTGTTGGCACTCTGCTGTTTCCCCCCAGGCTCCCTGGAGTGCCCGCTGTACCCCACCGAGCTGGCGTTTGCCCTGGACAACTCGGGCGGCGTGGACAAGTCTGTCTTCAGGGCCATGGCCGACACCGCCAGCAGCCTCATCGGCAATCTCACCATCGCCCAGGGCAACTGTCCCCGTGGCGCCCGCGTGGCCCTGACGCTCTACAACGAGGAGGTGACGACGGAGGTGCGCTTCGCCGACGGCCAGAAGAAGAAGGAGTTACTGGACACGTTGGCGGGCTTGCAGTTGCAGTCCACGAGCAAGCAGCGCAGCCTGGAGACCGCCATGAACTTCCTGGCCCAGAACACCTTCAAGCGCGTGCGCAGCGGATTCCTTGTCCGCAAGGTGGGTAACGTTAGGAACGGAATTCAAAGAGTTGGATTTCAAATGTGCAGCCCTCGTACTGAAAAAAAAACAGCACAAGGTGTTACAATATGTCTCTTGAACCGGGCAAGATTTCATTACATTACATTGCATTACAACTTCCAAAGTGACTTAGTACTGGAGTTACAATATTGGAGTATTGGGACAGTCCCTTGAGCAATGTAGGAAGGCAATGGTGCCTATTTGTTTATGCGTTGTATGCTGACCTTTTATGTTATACACAGTATCATTTGATGCTGTTATGCAACATGTGTTCACATACTGCAACCCCACCAGTGATTGGGGGTTGCAAATTACCTGTCTTTTGTGTATTCACATCTACAGCGCATATCATCAATGCAGTGATTATCAGAGATGGGGACTTGGACTTGATGGCACAAATTGATGACTTGAGAGTCCTTGACTTGGCAGTGATTATGATGCCACTGCGCTGCATTGACAAATAAACCACTCCAGGAGGAGAGAAGTGCCGCACACTCTCGAGTTAAATAAACAAGTTTTTAATGTGACAACGTTTCGGGCTCTCGGCCTTCCTCGGGTCACGAGGCCGAAACTCTTGAGTGGCCGAAACTCTCCTCCTGCAAGTGTTTTACTAGTTGCCAGCACCTCTGTTTCTGGTGTGCGTTTTGCACCTCCACTCATCAAATAACCCGCTCCATTCATTTCCCAGGTGGCGGTGTTCTTCGTGGGTGACAAGGTGAAGCCTACCAAGGCCTTCAGTGACGCTGCCCTGCGCCTCTACGATGCCGGCATTGCCTCCGTCTTCCTGCTGAATAAGGATGACCGTCCCCTCGCCAGAGCACTGCAGGTAATAACACCCTAGTAATAACTTCATTTGTATAGCAATTCATACAAGTCAATTGTTCAGCAGGCTTCACGCTTAAATACTTCGACTGTGTGGGTGCTGGCCCAAATGTTCAACTTGTTTTTTTTTTTTTTAAGAAAAGCGTCCGCACCTTGCATATTGTATAATGTGTATTTTTTATTGCACAAACCGGTTGAAAAAGACACACTCCAAAGCATGGTTGTACAATAAAAACACACGTTATGCAAGGTGCGGTCTCTTCTCTGAAAAACTGTAGCACAATTAATTCAATATGCAACTCACTGTGCTTTAACCTGTTAACACATGGCCCCTGTTGTAAACGTACTGTTGCCAGAATGGCGAGGACCAAGTCATAATGTGTTACTAAAGGCCCGGGGTAACGTTATAGTGGTGTAGTACTATGGTTATAAATGGTACTATTATCTTGTCAATGACTAATACATTCCACTAATACATTCCACTGGCAGAATTGCATGCATTATGGGGATACCACATTGACATAAACTCAGTGATGGCATATCAGTTGGACATTCCAGTTGGTTCCATCTTGATTCCTACAACTTGAGTGATCACACAATCTCTAGGCATCTCATGAGCCTGAATCCAATAAAACGCTCTCTGTACTCAGAATTAGGACAGTGAGAGCATGGGGTTGTAACCAAGTTTTCAAGTTTTCAAAATGAACTGGCAACAGACAAATAACATCCTTTTCAAATACATTTAACAAAGACACATAGGGTGATAGATGTTATGCTGTCACTATGTTGTGTGCTTTTTTTCTCTACTCAGTATTTTAGTGCCTGAACTGTTTGACCCCAAAGTTAAGCAGCCTTGTGCAATTGATTTGTGGTACCATGGAATCTGCAGAGTTATATCATAGCAACCCTTGGCGTGTGCGTCAACTTGTGATACTTACCAATTCTCTTGTCCCTTTTTCAATCCCTCTCAGTCCAACAACACAGTCCTGGGCCAAGTGATCGTCCTCCCCTCCCCCGGATCACGGGAATACGCCTCAGTCATCAGCAAGATCATGAGCTGCCACCTCTGCTATGGTATGCTGACTGGCGCTGTTTATTTTATTTTATTGTATTACTTTTTTATTTTATTTTATTCTACTCTTTTTTAATTAAAACATCACCATTAGCTTGTACTCTAGCAATTTGTCTAGTCTAGTCTTCCTGGGTTCCTCAATTTAAAACATATCACACCACTTCAAAAGCTAAGAAACCTAGAGATACAGTATACAGTACATGCATTGCAAAATGCTACGTGCAAGCTAAGCACTGTTCAGTGTCCATCTATACATCTGCACAGTTCATATCTGCCAAAGCTTAACTGTTTTTTATCGCCTTTTTCCACGTTTTGGTGCTTTGGAACGTCCATCTACATGGCCATCTCATTACAGTGCATTCCTGTCACAGCTCTTCTGTTTTGTACCAAAGTATTACACTCTATTGCAGGGAGCTGAGAGGGCACAGTTTTGCAATATTACACAGCTGTTGTTTTGATGACACTGTCATGACATTATGCACTGTGTGCTGTTGTGCACATTACAAAATGACAATGTGTCATTTATACAATAGTAGTAATAATAGTAATTAATAGTAATAATAAATAGTAAGATAAGTCATTAATTTGTTTGAGTAGTTAAGATGAAATGTGTGCATTGCTGAAGTTTCATATCATGGATTATCATCATCTTAATCCTCATTAAATCATTCTTCCTCTTCTTCCTCTTCATCATCATTTTCTTCTTCTTTGACTTAATCTTTTTCTACTTCATCATCATCATCATCTTCATCTTGTTCCTCTTCTTCATCCTCATCTTCTTCTACTTTATCGTCATCGCCGCCATCATCCTCTTCTCCTGCTTCTCCCCCTCTTCTCCCCCCCTTTAGATTTCTGCGCCCCCGACGCCGTGTGCGACTACACGCCGCCGCGCAGCTCTCGCGACAAGCGGCACTTCACGTCCGACCTGGACATCGACATGGCCTTCGTGATGGACAGCTCCGACAGCACCTGGCCCGCCGTCTTCTCCGAGATGAAGCACTACGTGGCCCACATGGTGGAGCAGCTGGTGATCTCGCCGCAGCCCGCCACCGCCGACCACCACGCGCGCGTCGCCGTGGTCCAGCAGAGCCCTTACGAGTTCCTCCGCAACCAGTCCGGCATGCCAATCAGCGTGGCGTTCGGCCTGACCGAGCACACCTCGGCCGCGGGTGTGAGGGCTTTCCTGCTGGGCAAGACGCCGCAGCTGGAGGTATGGTATCACGCTTTTTCATAGCAATGTTTTTTTAAAGGGACACTGTGCAAGAAATGGTCAAAAAAGGTACTGCAACTATGCTGCTCATTGAAACTGCCGCCTATTGCCAAATTTGATCTTTTCGTGAAAGTTTACTAACTAATAAACTAATATTTTGTAGTATGGCCCAAGTACAGTAATTTTTGCAGCTATAATACTTATATTTCTGGAAATCCAAAATGGCGGACCATGGAGAAGATCCCCCTTTTCATGTTTGAAAAGTGCAATTTTCCAGTCATAATGAATATTAATAATTTGATGGTGGTGGTAAGTATTCATGAAAAAGGTAATATTAGTGAATGTGTAACATGAATTCTAGAAATAAACAACTAAAAATCTTACACAGTGTACCTTTAAGAAGGGTTTCAGTGTGCAAACATTTTTTTTTCAATTTTCAGTTATTTTGTTTAGTTTTGTTTGTTTGTTTCTTTGTTTAATCGTGAGTGTGGTGTAACCGTCCGAATGCCTTAGAGCATGTTTTCTTTCAATTCAAGGACCACAATAGAAAGAAGATAAATCAAGTTTTTTTGCCTCATCCTTTTTTGATATGTGTACAAGGACATGGGCAACATTTTGCTTTCAAAGCCGATGAAAGTACTTGTGCACAGCAAGCCTTCAGTGATACAGGTACAGGTGCAGCTGTGAGGCAGGAAAACTTGATCATTGATGGAAGTCCAGAAAGCATAGCACACTGAATACTGCTCTTTTTTATTTCTTGGAGCAAACTTTGGGGGGGGGAGGGAGAACCATACTCCGTGAGCAGTGCTTTCTGAAATAGTTTTCTGATATTTTATTTTATTCTAACCTTGTGCTATGTCAATTACCGTCATCAGGGAGGCCGGGACCTGGCGTCGGCACTGGAGGGCACGGTGGAGCACGTGTTTGAGGCCGCGCCACATGCACGCCGGCTCAGGTGCATGGTGCTGATGGTGACGGGCTCTGTAGCCGAGCAGGAGGAGAGGCTGGTGAGGGCCGCCACCGAGGCCAAGTGCAAGGTGGGTCATGTAGTATCCACTTCAGGAGGACTCGCGCACTTTATCTCCCGTCACAACAGAATTCTCTTCTCTGAGAGAGCACAGTTTTGAAATATTATACAGCTGTTGTTTTGATGACACTGTCATGACATTATGCACTGTGTGCTGTTGTGCACATTACAAAATGACAATGTGTCATTTTTACAATAGTAGTAGTAATTAAAAGTAATAATAAATAGTAAGATAAGTCATTAATTTGTTTGAGTAGTTAAGATGAAATGTGTGCATTGCTGAAGTTTCATATTGGCTGATGGGTAATTTATGAAAAATATTGCTTACAACAAACTAGTCTTTTTCCATATGGAAGACAGATGTTATACTGAATCTTACAGGACAGGGATTCAAACCCAAGTCCCTATGTACAATGTTGCTGGCCAGGTGTATTAGTGTTCTGTGCCACAGCACTCCCTGATTTAGTGAATCCTGTAAAATCCTGTAATCTTGAATCCTGTAAAATCCTGTAATCTTTTAGGGTTACTTCCTGGTGGTGTTGGGCGTCGGGGACGGCCTGACTTCTGAGGACGCCCGCGTTCTGACCCGCGTGGCTAGCGAGCCAGCTGACGTCTTCTTCAAGAGGGTGGACAAGTACGCCGGTTTCTATGAGGACTACATCCAGAACTTTGGACGCCTGCTGCCCAAATATCTAGGCCGTGAGTTGCTTTTATCTTTGTGTGTGCGTGTCTGTGTGTGTGCATGTGTGCGTGCATGTGTGTGTTTGTTGGGTCACTATTTTCCATGGCTTTGTTGATATGAAACATGTAACATCTTGCTTCCATGTGGCTTGGTGTCACTCCATTGCTTTGTTTCTTTTTTTCCCCTGTTGTGTTTTTCTTACGCTTTTTGCAGTATCGCACCACCGTTTCCAATTGCATTAGGGTCACGCCACAGCAAATAGCGTGTTGAAAGTGAGCACGCTTACCAGCTGTCGCTTTTGTTTGAGAGTAATTTGTTCCCAGATTTTTTAAAGTTCTCATAAACAGCTTCAAAAACCTGATATGTTTTTCTAATATTGGTTCAAAGCAGAACTGTGAGCCTGCTTACCACTGCACTGTCTGTGTTTCGTGGGAATCTTAGACAGTGACTCCGGCCAAAACCAGAATATAAGGAATGTATCGCTCTCTCTGCTAGAATCCAGCCAGCTGCACAATGTTATGTTGCGTTGTGTCGTGTAGGGCTCTGTTGTCTGATGAGGCTTGGGTGTGTTTCTTAACAGCTTTGACGCTAACAAAGTTCATAAATGACTTGGTTGTAAATAATGCAATTTCCCATAGACAACCTACGCTAAGTTGCTAACTGATTTGCAATGGTGCTTTTGAGAAACAGGGTCCTGGGTCTTATTTGTTTGTTAAATTTCTTTTTGTGCTTTCTTTGCAGTTGATAACGCCTTCTACATGTCTCCTGAACTTGCCCAAACCTGCAAGTGGGCGCAGAATGACCAACCCCACAAAGTGCCCGGAAAAGTACACGAAAACACACACGAGTGAGTACATTACAGGATGACTACAGTACATATGGAGAGGGGAAAAGTTGGAATTGACGCTGCAATAAACTGAACTGTATGTAGGGTATAAAAGTGTCTTCCAAATGCATGTCATCATGTCATGTCATGCCATGTCATGTAGGGAGTCACTGCAGCAACTCTGTACATAGTAGACTTTGAACTAATGAAACTATGAGAGTTGAACTGAACACTCATAGTGTTAGTTCTACCTATTCAGTGTTGAATTAACACTGTGAAGTGTACTGGCTATGCAATTCCAATGACTGTAGATGGCTTTGTTTGCATTTATGGATCTGGAGGAATGTTGCTTTTGTTGTTTAGCGACGTCCATGTTGGGAACATATCAGCATCTCATTCGTTGGGCATATTTTCTACTGACTTATAACCATCTCACTCGTTCTGATTGTAGGCCTATATAACCACATCCCATCTGTAAATACTGCTTATCTGAAAATACTGTATATAATGTACATGCTTTATCTGTAATGTATTGCACCTCTGGTATTTGCAGTTCTGATCAAAGGCTAAACTGCATTTCATTATAATGTATTTGCCGTAATTGAATATAATCTGATCTTCTTTACAGGAAGCACCATGTTCAGCATGAGCAGGCAGGCCATGAGAAACACCGTAAAGGTAAGCTATGCAATGCAATACGGCTGTTAGGGGTCTTGCATACCAGGGCGGTAAAGCGTTGCGGAACAGCCGCGTTTTTTACCGGCGTCTGTGAAAATACATTGAAACCTATCTGTCCTTACACACCAACCGGAGGTAGTCGGGCGTCAGCGGCGCGGGAGCCGGCTCCGCACCGCGCTGCATTTGGAAGATAGAACTCGAGCGTATTTTTCACGCCGGCAACCGGCGGTGTCTCATTCAAATGAATGGCAAAGTAGCACGCTAGCTTTAGCTGTGGGGTTTTTTTTTAAGAGGACTGGCCATGCACGACGACACTGTCAGTGTGAAAGGAAGAGAAAAACACGCCTGCCGAAACTAAGCAGAAAGACTGCGTTCGTCCCGCGACCGTTCCGTTCCGCCTTGGTATGTTTTGCCCCTTAGACTGGAGATCAGCCTCCTAATGCTCAAAGACTCAAATAGCATACCACAATCATGCTGCATGTGGTGTTTCATTCCTTCCGTTTTTCAGTGTTTATGTTTGTGTGATTGTGTGTGTGTGTGTGATTCATTCAAGCTTTCAGCGGTGGTATTTATGACTGTGTTGACTCTGTCGTCACCCCCTCCGCAGACCCTCACATAGGGGAATTGCACGTGTCCGACGTGACCCCTCACGGCCTGAGCCTGCACTGGGCCGACGCCGGGCACCCCCGCGTCACGCACTTCGAGGCCATCGTGGTGCGGCTGCAGGACCACGCACCGGTGTTGCGCAAGAACGTCACCCAGCCCCGCGTGCACCTGGAGGGGCTGCAGCCCGCACACACCTACCACGTGGCCGTCTCGGCACGCACCGCCAAGGGCGAGGTGGTGGCCGTACACAAGGGCATCTTCACCACAAGTGAGTGAACATTTCACAGTGTTTATTAGACACTTAGAGAATGTAATTTAAAACCCATATTTAACATGGTCATCATTTCCAATATGGCCGCCACGGCGAGGTAGTGGCCATACAAATGAGTGCCTCATAGTCCAATTTCATGTTTCGCCTGTTAATTTATTGGAGAGATTAAGACCATACATCTTCACCATAAGTATGTTTCTCAACAAGTACAGTAAATAGTAGGGCAGGTACCGTAAGAACACATTATACAAATTTAACATGGTCATTTCCAAGATGGCCGTCACGGCCTGCACCACCAAGGGCGAGTCGGTGGCATCTACAATAAAAATGAGTGTCTCAGTGTTACTTCTACACTTAGAGAGTCAAATGTAATGTTCATAGTGTTGATCCACTTTATTAGAGAGATGGTGGCCATACACATGGGCATCTTCACGTCCACTGATTTGACCAATGCAATTTTTAATGCAATTCAAGATTTTTTCAATGCCCCATTTACTTAACCTGGTTCTCACGCGATGGTTGTTGGAACATTGTTAATCACTTAGCTCCAGAGAGGCGTAGGTGTGTTCAAAACAGCTCGAATCTGATTGGAGAATTCATGTGGCTTTTTTTTAATCACTTACTACTTCAACCACTGACTTGTATATACCCGCCCTGCGATCCCGCCCCGCGATTCTAATAGGACAGGCTGTGAAATATCTGATTCCGTTCGGGCTCGTCTAAGATTTCCAGACCCTCATGCGGGCTCACAAAGTTTAATGAAGATGCACGAAGGGTCTGCGTGAGAGCCAGGCTACCATTCACTACCATTCACAGTGTTTTCGCACTTTATCCTTTTAATGTTCAGCTGTTTGATTTTATATCACAGTGTCCCTTTAACATTTATAGCATTGGTCTAAAGATGATAAGCCACATGGCAACAGCACGATAAGATGTGGGTTGGACTGCACAGCTGCAGATGACTTCTAAATCATTCCATCCGAAAATTAGGAACCAATTATGTTGTTAGCCCATCAACATTGCTCAAACAATTGCCCTGTTTATCAGTGAAATTCACTGTTCAGGAAATAGGGATCGTATGGGTCGTTGTTCTCATCATGTCTCTCATCTCAGCACTTGTTCTTTGGCCTGCTGTGTGGTATAACTGATCCAGTGGGAAACTGTAGTCAGTTCCAATCCAATTTCGGGCTTTATCCTCCTGGATTAATCGTTTGTTTCCTGTGTTGGCTGGATAATGTATAATGGCTTTGTGCCATTTTGTTTTTCGATTTTTTTTCTTCTTCTTGCAGAAGGGGTAGAAGATATGCAGAAGCCCAAGATTACAGCAGGGGTGCATGTCTCTACGGGCCCTCTGAGTAAACCAGAAGTCGGTAAGTTATGTCGTGTCAGTGATGTTTATTATGACCGGTGATGTCAGGGAGTATGCGCCTGAGCCCAACCTTGGAAACTCTATATCTGCTGAAGCTGCTGATATTCTTTTGTTATTATTTGAAAGAGAACATTCTTGGGCCATTTCGACTTAACTCCTGGTGCTGATCCGATGATGACAGTGGTAATTGTTAAGGGGCTCAGGGCCAAATTTGGCTTGGGGTTTTGCTGAAACCCTAGAGGAGGCAACGGCTGTGAAAGGTTTTTTTTGTTGATAATGCTAGCACGCACACATACACACACATACAAGCATATGTGCATGCTTGTACATGTACGTGCATGCACACACATACAAACATATGCGCACGCACGCACGCACGCACGCACGCACACACACACACACACACACACACACACACACAGACACAGACACACACACACACACACACACACACACACACACACACACACACACACACACACACACACACACACACACACACACACACACACACACACACACACACAGTTACAAACAAGGTTACTATAAATGGGATGAGGCTAACTGGTCAAAAGATGACAAAAACAAAACACTTGAAATGCAAGCAGATTCTGTAGTGCTAATGCTGATTTCTTACTTTTCCCTGTTTTTATCTCTGACCTCATCCGTTTAGTATGGGGATGAAGTTACCATTTAAAAACAACGATTTATGCATCATCTCTTAACTGGGAGTCATAAAAACATACCCAATTTAACCTCCCCCTTCAAAGAGACGGCACAGTGGGAGTTACTAGTCAAAAGATCACACTCTTTTTTTTCCAGGCCTTGGAAGATCATTTCCAAACAAACGAAAAACACCAGACCCTCCTCTTTCCTCTTCCCCCATGTGCACACAGCAACCTCGTAATAAAAGGCAAAAGTTGAATGACTTTTTTTTGGAGAAGCACCACCGTCTGTTTTACACAGAAACACCCCCTCCCTACCCACCCCAACACCTCCCCGTCGCCTTGTAATTCAGCTCCATCTGATTGAACGCAGCTGTTTTGAGCCTGCCCTGTATCACATGTACGAGAGAGAGAGAGAGAGAGTGAGAGTGAGAAAGAGTGAGAAAGAGTGAGAGAGAGTGAGAGAGAGAGAGAGAGAGAGAGAGAGAGAGAGAGAGAGAGAAGAAGAAACACAAAACACGGCACCACTCAGAATCGTGAGGAGGGGAAGAAAAAAAATGAGGCACTTGTAAGACTGACGAACTGAGATTGACATCCATAACGACACAGAGTGTGCACAGCATTGTAAGAGAGCAGCTTGTGAGAACTGTGTGCCAAATGCAAGGTGTGAGAAATATTAGTGAAAATCTCGAGCTGACAGTGCAAAGAATCACGAGTAAGGCTGTTGAGATTGTCCAGACGAACATCTCCCGGACTGAACCGATCAAGTGGATTTGTGCCAGTGTGGCTTTAAGTGAGCAGCAACAGACACACAACAACAGGCACAAGCGATGCTAGTTAAAATCATTAGATGAGCACACATGGTTCTAACTTGTATTCTTGGATTTCCATAAATCATCACACCACGTTCACACCACCTTTTTCTTGCTCAGGCTACAGTGGTGCTATTGTTTTGGTCCCACTCACAGTGACACTGGGACAGGGGCCAGTTGACTTGTCAGAACGAATGAGGGTCTGTTGCACTGAGTGCAGAACAGCTGCTGTGCTAGTTGATGTCGAGTCTCCCATTAAGGGATTTTTAGGAGACATTGGCAAACCGAGATGAGATGAAAGAACAAAAACATTTAGACATTTCCTAATGTGTTTTCTGAGATGGTGACAAAGCCAGTGAGTCTGTGGGAATTGTCTCTTTGACATTTGCAGAGTCACTCCCAGAGTACATCTTCAAGAGATGCTAGTTGAAAGATCAATGGTGTTTAATGATTAATGAGTAATGGTTATAATTTCAACTAACACTACCTCTATTTGTTTGCTCTCACAGCTCCTGAGGAGGACACCAAGTCATCAGAAGAGTCTAAGGCTGCTCCAGCTCCTGGTAGGTCCTAAGCATCCTCAGTAGGCTTGCCATCTGTAAAGCTCCACTCGATTCGCATTTGACTCCATGTTATGTCAGTGGCGGGTCTCTTCTGGTAGGAGATAACATGTTTTGCCGGACAACCAACCAATCAAGGGAGTTATGAGGGAAGGGGGGAGGGGTGAACAAAGGCGCATTACATACGAGCAGATGTTGTACATGACACAACGGCTCGCTAGCGATTAGCTAAAATCAGAGGCGCCTTTCAGAGTTCACCCCTCCTCCCACCAGCATTTGCTTCTCCATTCGGCAGTAACAAACCCTCGAGTTACAGGCCTGAGATCAGCTAGTAATTCAGGGTTTGTTTCTTTGGAAAATATGAAGGACAAAAAAATAAGCAGATGCGTGTTCATGGCGATTAGCTCCATTTCCTTCCCCGCTTATGTAATGCGTCAGGCTGCTTTAGCTGCAGAGGCACTTCCACTGCAGGGCGCCACCAAGCCGAGTTACTGTAATTTTACAGGAACGCCAAACATCAGCCATCCGTTACACATAGACTGCTTGGCAGACACACTCACACACACACACACACACACACACACGGCACTAAAAAAGGAAAGAAACGCCAAACGGCAACCAACCATTACACAAACACACACACACACTCTCTCACACACACACACACACACACACACACACACACACACACACACACACACACACACACACACACACACACACACACACACACACACACACACACACACACACGGCACTGAAAGAGAAAAGAAACGGCATACACCAACCAACCATTACACACACACACACAAGCAAGCACGCACGCACATACACATGCACGCATGCCTGCATGCACGCGAACACACACATCGTGGGGTTGTGCTGTTACCATACACAGAAGAAAGAAGATTACGTTCCATGGAAAACACAGGGTTAAGGTTACATTCAGATTTAACTGTACTTGATTTGCGAACAAAGCCCTCTTTATGGTCTCCTGAAAACCATTAACGTCTGAAGAGAGAAAATGAGGAAAAAAAAGAAGAAGAAGAAAAAAAAACCTCTGGCACTTGGCAGTTATCCTCTCTGTACAACTGGCAGAAGTCTCCATCTGTGTTTATAATGTGGTGGAGAAAGGGGCTATTCTTTGTGAGACTGGCACTGATTAAGGTGGTGAAGGGGGCTAGGCCAGTTCTTCATGTGGCCAGCCCAGTGTTATGATGCAGACGATGGTAAATTTATGTGATGTGCATCATTTAAACATGCGTTACTGTACTGTCCCGTCTGCATGCAACGCTTGAACAGGGCATGGGTAAAACACTGAGGTAAATGTTGCATGCTGAGACTGGACGTGTGTGTGTGTGTGTGTGTGTGTGTGTGTGTGTGTGTGTGTGTGTGTGTGTGTGTGTGTGTGTGTGTGTGTGTGTGTGTGTGTGTGTGTGTGTGTGTGTGTGTGTGTGTGTGTGGTCTACATCTGGTGGGGGGGGGGGTCGGTTCTTTCCTGATTTCTCCCTCACATCTCCTTCCCCTCTACTCCTCCTCTCTCTCTTTCTTCCATCTCATCCTCTCTCACGTCTCTCTCTCCTCATCTCCCCCACATCTCTATCCTCTCTCCCTTCTCTATCTTCCTCTCTTTCTCCCATCTCCTCCCTTCCATTGCTTTTCTCACATGTCTCTCCTTTCTAACATGTCTCTCATCTCTCCTCTCTCCTCTCTCTCTCTCTCTCTCTCTCTCTCTCCTTCCTCCAGTGGACGTGTGTCAGCTGCCCAAGGAGGAGGGCACGTGTGTGAAGTTCGTTCTGAAGTGGTACTACGACAGCCTCACCAAGGGCTGCAGCCGCTTCTGGTACGGCGGCTGCGCCGGCAACGGCAACCGCTTCGAGACCAAGGAGGAGTGCGAGACGACGTGTGGGAAAGCAGGTACGGTATTGCGGGAAGGCACAAGCATATCTGTGTACTGTACAGGACTGGACAAGCCTGGGAAATCCCATGCTGCTTTGCACAATCGTTCCGACCTGAAAGACAACATGGAGTCTATACCCAAAGAACGGACCAGATCATGGTTCCGGCGGTCTCTTTCCAATCAGAGAGCAGAGAGGCGTAGAAAGGCGATGACTGCAGGTTTTTTTAATGGATTCAACTGACACGATTGACTATAGCTACGTATGCCAAATGATACACATTCGTAACGCCCAATAAACAGCCGTTGTCAATCGTAAACCACACACCTCCTACGGGATTTACAGTAGGCAGGTCTCCAGACCTTATCTCACTTGTGATTAGGTGTGGTGATAACCAGGCAAAGACTGGACTGGAACAAAAAAAAGGCCTAGACATCTTTGTGTGCGTGCTTGCGTGCCTGCCTGCTTGTGTGCCTGCTTGCGTGCATGCATGTGTGTCCCAAATGTGAACCAGTGACCAGTCTCTATGTAAATACAAAATACAGCTAACAGCACCAGCCCCCTGAGGACTGTCTTCCCACCGAAAAACTCCCCGAATGCCAGATTACCATTCCAGACCTGGTTGTGCAGGTTTTTGCTCTTGGCCCTTTGCACTAGTGTAGTTCTGGGTAGAACCATCCCCAGTAATCGATACATATAGAACCACAGACAGTAATCGGCACATATAGAACCACAGCTCTATGAGTTTCGGATGACTGTCATCGATGACGAGACAGGCACTCACATCTCCTCCAATGACAGTTACTAGTTACTAACAAGGTTACCTAAGTTAGTAACTAAGTCTCTCCACCTGCATACATAAGATGATATGATGAAACATCCTGTGCTGAAAGCACCGCCTGGCGGTCAGGAGAAACAGAACAGAAACAAAGTTCTCACAGCAAGCATGACACTGCCATATGTTGGTATGTCTTTGAGAAGTCACGAGTTGCCACGCTATAGTAGTAGCAAACCTGTAATCAGTGCCAACTGTGCTGCTGCTGGTGGTGGTGGTGTGTGTGTGTGAAGATGTCACGTGACGACTCTCTGGTCACGAGATTGCTGGTTTGCAACCAAAAATTCTTAGCTTGTGCTTTAAGTAATACACCAGAGTTCCTGCAACTGCAAAGCAGCTGTTTCCGCTAGCTTTGTATGTCTTGGACTTGTTCCGCTAACATTCACTATCGTGTGCTTGCACAAGCATTGTATGGAAATGATGTGGTTGGTTATATAATTAGATGTATTGTGAAATGGTTAGTATTGATATAATTTGAACTCTCTGCAGACCAACATAGTAGTCCTTAACTATTGTGAGTTGAACTGAAATGAACCGAACCGGATCGGTTTGTCTCTCTTGATATTCTTGGTATGAGGACCTTAGAGATCCCGTTGTTTTTATTTTCCTTTTTTTGATTTCTATTTTTCCCTCTCCCTTTTTCAGCACCATCGGGTCCAGGGGTGATTGCGGCGGTGAGAACTTAAAAGGGGGTTGAAAACACTCAGCTCCGAAAAAAACCTCAACCGACCGACAGCAGGAGAAGAAGGACGTGACACCAAGACGCTGTGCCAAAGTGAAGGTGCCTGCACTGGATTCTGCCAAAGGATACAATCCAAAGAAATCTTGAAGCAATGTTTTTTTTTTTTTTTTTTTTTTTAAAGAAGTTTTATCATGATGTTTTTTAAAGTTGTTATTGTTTTTGGTGCCATTTTTTTTGTATTGTTTCAGGATGAGAACAACAAATCTTAAAACACAGTGATTGTTTTGTTTGTGGGTTTTTTTTAAATAAGGGAAATTAAATGAAATGAAACAAGATATTTACCTTATATGAATGTCTTGGTTTAAGAGTAACGAAAAGAAAATTGCACAGTTCGATAGATGTCAGAGGACTTTAGTCACTAAATGCTAAGCTATCTTACTCGTAGTCAGTCTGTTGCGAGTGAGACAGATCAAACACTAGTAAATTCCCCTCCAGGAAAAAAACATTTTTACTGCCACCAAAATAGTCACTCACACCACCGCAACTGTTCTTTCTACTCTTTTGTTGTTGTTTTTGTATATCATAGCTACAATATCACTTCTTGTTGACAAGGAATTGTTTTTGTGTAACCAAGAAATGAAATGCACCTCTTGAGCCAGTGGCTCAGCGTAAAAGTCAGGTCTAAAAGTTACAAATGTTACGAAATGCCCCTCCGTCATGTTTTTGGTGCTAGTTTCCATTTCACTGTGCATTTGGGGGACAAAGGGGGAAATAAAGAAATAAATTAGACTTTATACAAAACCAAAAACAGACACTCTGTATCTTTATTGTTATGTGTTTCTCGTGGTCTCTCTGAGAGACCGGAGAAGAAAAGAAAAAGGAAGTTGTTGTATATTTTTAGTTATTTTCAGTGGCTTTTCAAAAGGCAAAGAAAAAAAAAAAGAAATAATGGAAAATGAAAAATCCTACAAGGAGTAGCTGCAGCTGCAGTGAGTCCTATGACTCACACGGAGAGGAATGTCCAAGAAAGACATCGTCTGCCCACTCGGCCTGGAGTTTAGTACCCAGAGAACGGAGGAAAGGGGAGTGAAAGTGAGAAGAGAAGAGAAGAGAAGAGAAGAGAAGAGAAGAGAAGAGAAGAGAAGAAGGAGGGGAGATTGAATTGGGAGTGTGGATGAATGTATTTAAGGGCAGGATGAGCGTGATTGAGTAGGACAGACAGTGAAAGGTCAGCATGCTTTTGGAGACTATTACAAGCTGTATGTAGCTTTAAGTTTGTGTGAGTCAGTGGGCTGTATGCCACAGTGGCGTGGGGGGGGGGGGGGTGGGGGTGTTGGGGGCATGTGGAACTTCTGACTGCCTCACTATGCCATAGAGGCTATATACTGTATTATATTCAGATATTATTGCCACATGCTTTTGAAGCATTTGTACATTATCATTTCACAATGTACCACAGTACATGTATTGCAGTGAGAGAGAAAAAACATTTAAAAGGGTATTTTTCCAGCAGGACAAAGCTGCAAATGCTTTAGCACCACCTTGTACACCTATGCAGAGAGCATACACACATACAGACAGTAAAGATGAAGTGTGCACAATAAATGTCAACAGCTTTTGCAAGGCAGCCACAAGCACAGTTGCACACCAGGTGCGCATACAGTTTTCTGGACAAAATTGCATTTATTCTGGGTTTTTTTGTTTTAGTTTTTTTTTAACCCTGCTGCGGAAAATGGGAAAATCTGTTCATTCAACAGTCATTGAGCCTAGCCACAACTACTGAGGCTGCCCAAAAAAAAGACAAAACAAATCTGTTAGTTGCTACATTTCTGTTCTGCTGTGTGTCAACTGCAGAATAAAAGGTACAGTAAAATCCTGTCCACTGAGGAAAGATTTGAAGATGAAAGATGGCCGCGGTGCTCCAGATTCAGCACACATGAATCAACAGAAGATGCAGAGGAGAGAGTCCAATCTAAACTGGGTGAAGGGGAGTTCAATTTCCTCTCTAAAGCGCTGATAGAAGTTCAGCACCAAGGCACACGAAGCACCCAACAGAAGAAACCTTAAAAGGCAAGAAAACTAAGTGAGGCGAGACATTTAAAGATATTTCTGAATGTTTGTCGAGATTTATTATATCCTTTGCAATCCCCATCTCTGACACATCTCAGATGGGCCCTGTGCAGTACTCCTTCATAAGAGGGAGTTGCCCAGCCACAGGAAGAGCTATAGGGGGGCAAGCAGGGCATTTGGTCCTGGGTCCAGGGCCCTCCCTTATTTGTGGTGAGGGACATCAGTAGGACGTTTGGGGGGCCCTATCAGTGTTTTTCCCTGGGGCCCATTGTGCAAATGTTCCGCCACTGAGCCCAGCCCCCATAAAGGAGGGAAGAGCTTGTTCACACCTCACTCAGCCTTCAAAGGGTCCCCTGTCAGTGCAGCAACCCTGAATGCACTGTGTCTCTCTCAGCGTTTCATACGCAATCAGCTTTTCTTTCTGAATTTAGAATTGTCAGCCCTGTGATGGCTCAAGCAGAGCCCTTATAGAAGAGCCTTGCCACTCGCTATTAAGCCCCTTTGTACCAGTTGTTTGTATTAGTTCTATGGTTCGGAGACCAGAATGAATGGGACCCAATGGAGCTAGATGCTAAAAATCTTAATTTTAAGCATATGCGTGGCTCAAAACATCTAAAACTCAGCCGTGGGTATTTTCTATATATAGTCTTTCGAAAGCAACATCCGAATTACACGAGAAAAAAATCATATACTGAGATAAAGGCACCATGAGGGGTTTTGCTCCATAGGACTCCATTCATTCTGGTCTCCGGGCCACCACGTGGATAAGGGTGGAACTGCCCCTTCAGTTCTAAATCTGCCATAGAACTAATACAAACCTGCCTCGTTTCGGAAACCGGAAATACACCGTGAAATCAACCAGTGGCGTATCTGGTCTCTCTTACAGAATCTGTGGCTCAAGCGGCACTGCCAGAGAAATTAGAACACAGGGAGAAGGCTCAGTCTCATTGGTTCCCATTGTAGCCAGTTAGCTTTGCATGCATACTGCAGTAACGAGCGTAGGCCAGTCCTTCATGTTGGAAAATGTATGGAAAGGGGAATGGGGTATGAATGGAAAGGGGAACCCATGCTAAATACATTGCTACTGCGATTTCCAGTCACAAATATCATCAACAAAACATTCCTGGTAAGCACTATGACTGTTGTTTAACAATAGGCTGTATTGACAAATCGTTCAGGTGTGTAGTTTTACAGCAGGTTAGAAGATTTCACCCTGTACTCGCTAGCATCGCGCTAATGTTTATGGGTTTGGCCCCATAAAAATTGAGCTTTGTGACCCAGTATATAATAATCTAGTGGCGCAAAATAATCGAAACGCTACTCAAATGGGGTCTTATTATTTCTAGCTTCGAACTGAATATTAATATTTCAGGACAGAAAATTATAAAAAATCATAAAAATTATAATGGTACAAAACTCCATTGACACCCATTCATTTTGCACTGTCCCGTGGTTAGGGTTAGCCAGTTGTGGCTAGTAGCTATTTCCATGAGTGAACACCCCCTGGCACTGCTACACCAGCGACCTGGGTTTGATTCCGGCATTGGTCTTTTGCCGACCCTTCCCCGTCTCTCTCCCCACTCACTTCCTATCTCTCGACTGTCCTATCAATGAAGGCAAAAAGCCAAAAAAAATATTTTTAAAAAAAAAGAAGAATTTAGAAAAGTCATGATCAAAGACACAAGACAGAGTTGGCACACATCGTCATGTATATATTTATTTTATAAAACCAGTTCACTTCACACTTTTCATTTAACTTTAATTGAGTAGTGTGAACAGGACTTATGAAAGGCCAACATGTGTACCTCGCCAGTGGTGGATACTTCAGTCACTGCCTGCATATTGAATGTTAGCACACCATGTGGTGGTTGCTCTGCATCTGGCTGTGGTGCTTAAAACGCCCTAGCTGATAACTGGTATCCAGTTTCCTTCTTTTAAGCTATTGCAACATAAACAGTGCCTGTGGACACTGCAGATCCATAAAACAGTATCTGGAATGGGATCCCTACCCCAGACATTTAAAAGTGCACTGTGTAATACGTTTAGCAGTTTCTTCCCATTCATGCTACCCATTGAAAATGTTACTATCTTTTTTACAAATATTTACCACCACCATCCAATTCTAAGTACAGTTGGCCTATTCATTATTACTGGGGAAAATGCACTTTTCATACATCTTTTCCATGTCCACCATTTCCAGAAATAGACATTTTTAGCCGCAAAATGTTCTGTACCTTGGTCATATTTAGTGAATATTAGTCTATTATTTAGTAAATGTTCATGATAAGATTGAATTTGGCAATAGACATGATAGTTTCAATGAGCAGAAGAGATGCAATGCCTAACCTGGCCACCATCCTACACAGTGCACCTTTAAGGTCTCCAGCTGTTTTCACTGGAGCTAGCCTGGCTATTGCCAGACTATATCACAAGTGAGATGTAGTCTGGGTACCACCTGTTCATTTTCTCATTGGGGAGGTCAATGTAAACGATTTTAAATAGGCCTAGCATCTACAGCTTGATGGAAAGCTAGTTTGGGGATCAGGTGTCAACAGGGTATCCCTGTAAACAATACAAGCTTTTGTTTTTATTATAAAAGTCTTGCGTTCCCTCCCCATTCCCAAACCGAGGGTGTCAGCAAAGGTCCCCATGCTGTCGGAGTGAACTCCCAAGGCAGCATGGGAAATCATGTGTTCTCCACGCAGGTGGGGCAGCACCGAGGCAAAAGGCGACAAGCAACAGGAAAGGACGCAAGGAACCAGTTTGACTTTCACCTCCAGCTCCCAAAACTTCAGAGCCAGGACACCGTGACCCCACTGATCAAGTCACCTCTTCCCTCAGCAGTTCTGTCCTCTGTTCAAGCACTTAACATTTGCATGAGTCACACGTGCACAACTTGAAACCTCTCACGTTGTTCAAATTACTGTTATTTATATTAAACAAATGACTGCATCTGCACTGTACAGTGTACACACACACCCTTTCCATTGCCTTCTTTGCAGCTCTGTGCACTTACCTCAGTCTGTGATATATTATACACAGTTAAGAGTTTGTATATATATTTCTCTCAACTACCGCACTGACACACTGAGCCCACTAAGTTGCAGCAGGCTGCAGTAGACTACTATTACACACATTTATAAGGCAAACTATTCCTTAAAGATGCAACGAGCGCTGCGTTTCTCTGGCTCATTTCCCTCACTAATGATGGTAAAGCCGAATCTAAATATAGACAATAGGCAATTCACAGGCAAACGTGTGGAATTCATTGTGATTGAAACTGTTCAGACCACTTTTCTGTCTTCCTTTCCAAATAATTTAATGTTTCCAGATGGCTGCTGGATAAAGCATGTGGACAGCCAGCCTGGCCAAACCATGTTCCTGCTCGCCTCTCTCTGTCTGTCTGTCTGTCTGTCTGTCTGTCTGTCTGTCTGTCTGTCTCTCTGTCTGTCTGTCTGTCTCTCTGTCTGTCTCTCTGTCTCTCTCTCTTCTCTCTCCCTTTCTCTCTCTCTCTCTCTCTCTCTCTCTCTCTCTCTCTCTCTCTCTCTCTCTCTCTCTCTCTCTCTCTCTCTCTCTCTCTCTCTCTCTGCAGCGTTGGACATACTGTACAATCAAAGCCAGGTGTGAGAAATGGTAGCCAGCCTAAATGTCAACAAAAAAATTCAACTACAGTAGATTCTGTTCAAATATGGAGTTCATATTCTGTCACTCTGAACTCATGTATTTTTTAAAAGTAGGTCTAATCTAATTTATTCACACCCGCCTCCACATTGGAAGATAACAACATTCTTCTGAAATTCTATAGGTTGTCTTGTTGTATTCTTTTGCTTCAATGTAACCATGATCTTGGACTTGGACTGGACACATGGTCTTAGCTCTGAGTAAAAAAAACAAAAACACCAAGTCCTCAACACCAAAACTCGTGGAATTTATTTCTGTTTTCTTAGTTTAGGCCTACTTTACTTAAAGTTTTTCTCAATTGGTTTTGTACATTTCTCACAACAGAATAATGATTCTCAAAAGTCTTTGTTCAATTGTGACTTCCTGGTGTTACCTGTGCACATGGTTAAATCAGTTTCTCATTGTTTTCGGCATATAGCAAATGCTCTCGTCCACCATGCCATGGCTGTGGACAATTCTCAGTGATTTCGTACATTATCAATTGCTTTTGTCATATCACTCAAAAAGCTTTGTCACTGAATGCATGAAACTATCTAAATCTTATCTGATCAATGTAATATAAAACTGAATTTACAACATTTCCCATCCAATCTAAACAGCATTTCGCTTCAGAAAAGATCCTCAAGAGTGTACTATTCAATTGACAACATGAGAAATTGATTTGACTAGCTTGTCCATACACTATGACACAATGACTAACCATTCTGCTGGCGCTGATACGTTTATTGACACAAAAAACTTGGTTTTGAAAGACAAATAAGGGTTTTGAGCAAGAGACTCGGTTTTGCAGGTTATCCACCGTGTTTTGCCATTTGTTAAAGCTGTTTTGAGAATGAATATTATGTTTTGCAAATTGCGAGAGAGATTCGAGAAATGTACAAAACCAATTGAGAAAAACTGTAATTCAGCAGCCGGTGCATTTGAAGAGTTTCGTTGCAAAATGACGTAAGCACCATTTTTGACTTTTTTCATTAAATTATTGGAAATGACTGCTTAGACGCCCTGTCATATGTGTGTGAAATCTTGTCATTCAAATGTTTGAGGATGTACTTTTTAAACCTGTATGAAATTAAATGTGCATAAAATGCAATGCAATGCAATGCAGTGCAGTGCAGTGCAGTGCAGTGCAATGCAATGCAATGTAACGCAATGTGCATCTACAAAAATATCGATTTACAGGGATGTGTGTGAGTATTTTCTTTTACTGTAGTTCTACTCTCTCAAATGAGTAACCTGTGTGCTCTTGGGACTTAGAGACACAGGGCAGCAGAGCATAATGAAGAGGAGCCGACTACACTCCTCTATGGTCGTCTAAAATGTCATTGGTGACGTGTCATGGAATTTATATTTGTTTTCCAAGCTTACTTTACTTAATCCAGCACCTAGCACATTTAGATGGATGTGAGTGTGAGTGTCTTAGTTCAACAGTCTCATATTCGTGTCATGGGTGCTCCTGGGACCTGTGTTATCAACGCAGCAAAGGAGCGAAGCATGATTCATATGGCAGGGTCAAAACCAGGGCACACTTCAAAGAGAGCAGGCCGGATCTAGGACGGGGAGGGGTATTTGGGGCTGCTGGGGAGAATAAAAAAGACATGCCTAGTGTAGCCTCTTAGTGCAGATGTGGTCGCCAGCGGTCCTATTCTTTTTTTTTTCTTTCTTTTCTTTTTTTTAGCGGTCCTATTCACTATTTGCTGGAAATACTCAACTACATCATAACAGCTTTGCTATGACATTACTGAGAGCCTTAAGTAACAGATTAAGACATAGCCATTACAATTTTGGTGACAGTAAGGTTATAACATGGGCTCTGTGGCTGAGGGTTAAATAGAATGCTTTAAAACAGGAATGGGCAAATTTCATGATAAGGAGGGCAACATTTTTTCATCGTCACGATCAGAGGGCCACATAACCACAGATCTGACAGCAACTCACAGAATTCGAGGTGCAGTTGGTTGCTCACTGACTGCCCATATGGATGGAATATGAGTGTTTTGTATCAGCCAACAGTATATTTACAACAGATTAATTCAGTAGTAAGTCTGGTCATTTTCTTTTAAATGATGTTTTATCTACGGGCCGCGCTGACTGAGGAGGCGGGCCGCATGTGGCCCCCGGTCCTCCAGCTGCCCATCCCTGCTTTAAAACATGCTTGCGCCGATTAATAACACAAGCCTTCCTTGATGAATTCTAAAAGTCACAAGTCATTGCAAACTTTACAAACTATTACAATCACTGCACTTCAACATCATCATTTTAGAGCAGGCATCCAGGTGCAGCTTGGATTGAAGTCCGGTTGTTGTGAAATCCAGTAAACTGTTGTGAGCAATTGGTGTGAGAACAATTCAGAGAGTGAAGAGAGAGAAGGAGAGAGAGAGAAGGAGAGAGAGAGAGAGAGAGAGAGAGAGAGAGAGAGAGAGAGAGAGAGAGAGAGAGGGAGAGAGAGAATGCATGTTTGTGTGTGTGTGTGTGTGTGCGTGCATGCGTGCGTGCGTGTGCGTGTGTGTGTGTGTAGGTGTGTGTGTGTGTGTGTGTGAGCACTCCTGGGCTTGTGTGTTCGTGTGTGTCTGTTCGTGTGCGCGTCTGTGCGTGCGTGCGTGCGTGCGTGCTTGCGTGCGTGCGTGCGTCCGTGTGTGCGTGCGTGGACTTGATTACTTTGGATCATTTGTGTTGACTCAGATTCTGATTACAGTTTACTCTCTTGGCTAAAGTTCACCTGCGGGGTGATACTGGATCGTGTGAGCAACTATTTACCTTCTCGCCCCTTAAAATTAATCACAGGCTAGTTTTTCAATTAGTTGTGGAAAAAGGAGCGAGCTGCTTTAGAGCGGGATTAATTAGCCAGTGGAAAGTTTTTAAATACCCCTTTTCTTCATTTTCCCACTGTTTATGTTGTGCCCTGAGTCAGTCTGAGTCTGCATGCTTTGTCATATTGGTGTGAGGTGAAACTTCACCACCACTGCTGTAAGTAGGCGACTTTATGAGCATCTGTGTAAGATATGCTGCATGGCTGGCCAGACCGTGGCCAAACGGCAGGGCACTCGTGTACTATGCGGCCGGCCTGGGTTCGCACTTCCCCGTCTCTCTCTCTGCTCGCTTCCTATCACCACCTTCACTATACTATCATAAATAAAATCAAAAAGATCAAAAAATATGTCTTTAAGACTCTGCTGGCTAGTTTTTAGTGATGTTACACTTTGTCGCATTGGGTTGAGCTTTTAAAAAAAAAATTCTATGGGACTTTTTGCCTTGACTACGGATAGGACGGTGAAGACCATGACAGGAAGAGAGTGGGAGAGAGACACAGGAAGAGATGGGAAATGACCCAGGCCGGCCTCGAACCTGGGTCCCCATGGGCATGCAAGCCCACTCATGTTACGGTGCATGCGCATTGGTGTAAGTCTTTATGGACCATAATGAGCACTCGTTATTATGAAAATACCATACGCATATGACATGGTAGTCCTTATAAGACTATCCTGGCTGTCTTTTGAAGCTACAGTGAGTCTCCGATATCTGTTCTCATGCCGAATGCCTTACAGTAGAGAGAGAGAGAGAGAGAGAGAGAGAGAGAGAGAGAGAGAGAGAGAGAGAGAGAGAGAGAGAGAGAGAGAGAGAGAGAGACCAACAGACCAACGCCGAAGTATACAAAGCCCACATTGTTTTACAGTTGTGCTTAATTGCATACACATTTCCGTGTGTGAAGGATCGGTGTTTAACTCGCTGCTCAACATTGCCTTCCGCCCCTCGCAACACCCAGCACAGCTGTGCAGCATCATGGCCAGTCTCCTGGGTCTCTCCTGGGAGGAGAGAAGTGGAGCACAGCGAGACTACAGCACTGGGCATCGGATGCAGCTTTGTCTGCAACGCTGCAAAAACTCTCTACTCATGTGTCGACAGCCAACTACAATACTGTAGTACTGTACAGGGCCGGATTAAGATGGCATGGGGCCCCTAGGCTACAGGATGCTCTGGGGCCCCCCTGAAGTCAAATATTGCTGCAAATGTACATAGACAGTGTCATAGTTACGAGCTAGGAAGTAAGGATAACATGTCTACCAACTATATTGATCACAACAGATACATTTTCAACATTGCATCTTTCAGCATCTTTCAATTCAGCAATTTTGTTCACTTTTGGCCAATCAGGGCCTCCCTGGCAGGTGGGGGTCCCTATAGGCTTCAGCCATATCTAGCGTGTGTATTAATCCGGTCCTGGTACTGTACATCGGTTGGAACTCTGTCTGAATGGCAAAACTCTCTGCTCTGTCTCTACTGTAGCTCCCACTCACGTGTCTGCAGCAGAGTCCAGTACAGTTAGGGCATCAGCACACCAGTTCTGGCAGAGTGAGGGAGCGCTGCCATGCCAACGTCGATTCCACTGTTTTCAATACCACCCCTGCACACCGGAGCCGACGTCCGCGTGTGTCGGCTGCCTATTAGGGAGCAGTTCTATTCTGAGCCACGCGTTGACTATCCATTCTCTGCTGTGGAGGAAATTGTGTGTGGGGGTAAATTGTTGGAACACACAGGGCTATGCAGAGATGTATAGCTGCGTGAATGCAGAGGATGGTGAAGCTCTCCAGTCTTGGCTCTCCGCGCATGTGTCTGCAGACAACTAGGCCTACAGCACAGTACAGTATACGTGAGAACTGAGAAAAGAAGTAAATTGAAGGGATGGCTCGAAGTCTATTCATATGTCAGCACAGTACAATATATATATATATAGTCCTATATATATATATATATATATGTGGGAGAGGATAGGGGAAGCAAGGGAAAAACAGTAAAATGCAGTAGTGTGCGTATGATGTCGGGAATGAACATGCTTTCTCCTCTAATGTGCTTGCTTTTCTGCAGACAGAGAACTACAGTACAACACATGTGTGAGAGGAAAGACTAAAAAAGAAAACGAAATAAGCACATTGCAGTTGTGTGCATGGATGATGCAGGGCAAAGGCGAATCTCTCTTCTGTAGGTTGTAGCTATTCACTGCTGTACATGAGAAGAGGAGAGGCAAAAGCCAAGTGTAGTTGAATGCATACACGACCACAATGTCAACATACTGACCGGTCACACATGCTAATTTGATTAAAATACAGTCAACAAGAATTCTTTCAGAGCATTCTTGAAATATTGTGGTCATTCCACATAAGCACAACTGACATGTGGCTTGCAAAAAGGGCCAAACTGTGGCTGAAAGGTAACATGAATTGTTACCAGAGACAGCTTGGGTTCTTTTCCCCCCTAATCTCTGCTTTTTAAAAAGGCCCTCAGTCCTAAGCTCTTAAACTAGGACGGGGTTACAGGTCATGCAAGTTACCGTGGGAGTTAGATGAGGATACAGCAGTGGTTTTCAACCTTTGGGTCGAGACCCCATATGGGGTCACGGCTGAAATTCAAATACTGATAGATATCCTAATTAATATATAATTTATTAATATTCTGATTGAAACGGCATATACGTCCTTTTCAGAGATACCTACAGGTTCAATAGCCTACAAGTTAAGTAAGTTTCAGGTGCGTTAAAATATGTGTATGGGGTCACTAGAAATTTGGGATGTCAAAATGGGGTCCCTGGCCAAAAAAGGTCAGGAATGGAATACAGGGTCATCTTCAGGACGTTCCACTACCATGAATGAAGGACCTACACTTGAGTACTTTACAAGCTGTCTGCCTGAAGTGATGGAACGTACACAGTACATTCTACACTGCTTTTTCAACAGAGTAAAAAGTGTTACATTTGACACTCTATGTGTTGAATTAACACTGCAAAATCTCCTGGGTGCTTCATGAGTACTTAAATAAGTTGTGCAGTGGTTCCTGAAGGGGATTGTTTAAAGACACTTTGACAGAAGAAAAAGAGGGAGCCATTAACATTATGAATGACTGCTGCTGCTGAAGTGAAGGGTTCAGTGTCGAGTTTCCATTACCCCAGCGCACATGTGACTTTGCTCTCCCAAACAGTGCCATGCAAGTTGCTAACAAGCCAAAGCCAAACATTATAAGGGAAGAAGATGGCAATTTTCCTCTCTCTCTCTCTAATCGTGCTGCTCTGTGCTCATCATCGCACTGCATTGCACCGCTGCCTCCACTTATACGCTCTCACTGCGGAGGAATTTTGTCTGTGCCGGTCGGTCGGTCTGTCTGTCGGGTCGCTCGCCACCATATTGTTTGAATCAAAGCATCATCGTCGTCGCCCCAACATCTGTACTGGTTAATTACGACTTCAAAAAGATCGTCTCCGAGCCCACAGCATCAATCACAGACCCGGGGACCGGGCAAGCGCGCAGTTCCCCCGTTTCTGAGGCTACAATAAAAAATCCTCTCACTGATTTATATTTAAAGCTGGGGGGAAGGCCACCCTTCTATTCTCTAACCCCCCCCCCTCTCTCTTTTCCCCTCGTTCCACAGTTCACAGCCTCTGCTCTACTCTAGTCTCAGCCACTGACTCATCAGACTGCATGGAAACATTTAGTCCTCAGCAGTGAAGAGAGAGAGAGAGAGAGAGAGAGAGAGAGAGAGAGAGAGAGAGAGAGAGAGAGAGAGAGAGAGAGAGAGAGAGAGAGAGAGAGAGAGAGAGAGAGAGAGAGAGAGAGAGAGAGAGACTTGGTCAGGGGACGTGATGAGCGCCGCTTTGTCCGCCTAATGGCTACATTTCCATATTTTTTTGTGCAGCCATTTTTAGAATGACAAACTGGATCGCATCACATGTGTGTGCATTATGCAGACGTACAAATCCCTGCACCCCCCCCCCCCACACACACACACACACACACACACTCACACACCCCAAACTCACACTGTTTCACATTTACAGCTGTGTTCTGAAGTAACCCTTTGTAAGAGTACCAGTGTCTAGTAGCTTTTTAAAAAGCCTGGAACATTTTAACACATTTTTAACATAATTTATTTCATATTAAATGGCTGCCTGTGTATTCCTTCCATTCGCACCATGCTTAACGGAGACCCATGGACAATGGAGACATCAGTGTTGAGTTCGTAAAAAAAAGAAAAAAAGCCAGACATGTCATGACAGTCAGAATCTGAAGGCCTTAGTCAGAGGAAACCCTGTTTAAAGCCAATTCGGAGGTTCCCATCTCTGCATGTTTTTGAACCGCATGGACTCCAATGTATGCAGTCTATGCAGTAACACGCATTCCACATTTGTCTCGCCGAACTACACAAAGTGACCGTGTGCACCTAACAAGCAGTGTCTGCTCTGCATCAGGCAAGGTTGTTAAGTGTACTTGGGGAGTCGTATTTTAACCTCACCTTGTTGTCGTGCATGTCAGTGTGTGTGTGTGTGTGTGTGTGTGTGTGTGTGTGTTTAGCCCCCCCCCCATTGCCTTCAGTGCGCGAGTGTGTGTGTGGTGACGAAAGGAGAGAAGATGGAGAGGCCACTAGTGGTCAGCCAGAGCCTTTGAGAGAGAGAGAGAGAGAGAGAGAGAGAGAGAGTGAGAGAGAGCGAGAGAGAGAGAGAGAGAGAGAGAGAGAGAGAGAGAGGCACACACACATGGCCAACAGATGGCTGATCCAAGCACTCTGTGCCTGTGACGGTGACCTCAGTGAGTTGGACCAGCTGGCACGGACGGCTATGTGATGTCAGTTGCCCCCCCCCCACCCCACCCCTCCCTCCCCGGAGGGTACACTCTCTCTGTCTCCATCGCCACATGAAGATGCCATGATGACAAAAAGCTGTCCAAAAAAAGCAGTCCAGCTAAGTTTCGTGATGCCCACAGGTCTTGCTGTAACGTTGTTCTGATGCTGTCTGTCATCAGGTATTCCTACAAGGATATGTATGCCAGAGGATGAAAGAGAGAGGCAGAAAGAGAGAGAGAGAGAGAGAGAGAGAGAGAGAGAGAGAGAGAGAGAGAGAGAGAGAGAGAGGGAGAGAGAGAGTGCGAGAGAGAGAGAGAGAGAGAACGAACATCTGTATACTGTATGTATACAGCACATGTACTGTACAGTCTCAGGTTGGGTTAGTAGTCGCCTGAGGGCCGGATCTGTTACACTGCAGCACATATGAGAAGCCTCATTAACTCTGTCGTGTAGATGCAGGTGTCTGGGCTCAGCAGTCCATTCATCACTTTAGGTATGTGCAGAGTAGATATGTGTAGGCCCCAAAGTTAGCTCATCTAATAATCAGCAGTGTGTAACTTTATAGCCTTACAGCACGTCCTATACCGCCACACCAAACAAGAACGCAGTAACTGCATAACCGGTCGAGATTGAGTTTAGACGGCAAATGGGCTTTCAAGTTCTTGTTTGATACGGCAGTATAGAAAGAGAAAAAAATAAATAGAGGTAACCGATGAACAAAAGACCATATAAATGTATGAAACATAATCTTACATTTTCAAAACCCTTACTTTATGGGCCTACTTTAGGCCATTCTGTTCTTTATTTCATCTCTGCATCTTTGTGGCCTTGGTTCTTTGTTTTCTTGAACAGGCAACTTAACAAGAAACGTCTTGAAGTCTACATGCTACACTATCCCTGAAACCTAAAGGCACATTTTCTTTTCCTCAGAACTGTAACTTCATTAACATGATTTAGACGTCTCTTAAACCTAAACATGCACAGTTCATTTCTTTCCCTTTGCCTCCATGCTTTGCGTGTTTACATACTCCTACAGCTGAGTGTTTACATCTGAGGCTGGTACTCTGAAATGGTCAGGCCTGACACACAATGCACACACAGCCCACAGGCATGTGTTACACAGATGACAGGCGCAAAAAAGTGGTTGGTCGCGCTTCCAGAGGCCTAGATCCTACCGTGGCTAGCCTATATTTCACCAAAAAAAACCAAACATTCCTGATTACCCACAGTCCTCCGACTCCTCTCGGACTTTGGGAAACCTCAGCCCTGTCTTTTACAAGATGAAGAGGCTCCACGGCGGAATGCTGAGGCAGGGCACGGGGACAAATATTTATCTGGAATATTCTCTGCCTGTTTTTTTGGCGGCCGGGGTGTTTTTGTTAACAGACACCTCTTTCGCAATCAGACTCTGCTGGCTTAAGTTCCATGTTGCACGAGTTCGAGACCTATGACTCTAATTAGAGGAGTCGTCTCCAATCAAAGCTGTACTGTTTTTGAAATCGGCTGTGATGATTTGGGACCAGGAGAATCAGCATAACAATCCTAGTGACAAACAACTAAATGAAAAGTCCTGAAGTGTGCTTGGGTAACCTGTGTAGGCCTAGTCTATGGTGCATTCATTTGCGTTCTAGATCATAAAGAAGTCAACAATACACATTACAAAACACAGCCATTACATGACATGGCTTGGCTACCGAATTTTAAGTAAAGGAGGTGGTACCCGCATAATCCATTATAATTACCATAGTCTATGAATACTAGAATACATAATACATAAATATTACCCTCCATATCAGATACTACCTTCTATATCAGTCCCTATCAAATTCAAATCCCAAATTCATATAATCATCACCAAGCGTACCAGTTCACTAAATCTATTAATATAGAGGTTCTACTTAGGTTGGTACTATTTTGCAGCGTTCGCAAACCACACACCTCTACCTTGGCCAGTTGGCCTGTGACCACCCTTGTAAAAATACCTCTCTCACCCACCCAGGTCATAAAGCTGCCTGGTAGACTTGGCCTGCCTGCCCTACATTTGCATGACCCTGGCTGTTCAGTTGCATCACAGCCCTCCCCCATCCGTTTCAAGGCCGTGATGCTGTTTGTTTTGTGCAGGCAACAACCTCCTCACTTTTAACAGACAGTAGCTGATGTCTGTCATCACACAATGGAGGAGGAGACTTGCAGTTTAAGCCTGATGTCTACAACTTGATGTGAAAAACTCACTCTGGGCTTACAGTCCCAAAGCTGTAGCCTGATTGGTCTTTAGCGGTGTGTAGCTGGATTCCCGTGAGCAGGGAAACCGACAGGGGGGACAAAAGGGTCAGATGTCCCGGGCACAGGGAGGGGTGGGGCAAGAATTGGGTTCCCATTACATTGTATATTGACTGTGGGGCCCGTTGAGATGACTTTTCCTGGGGCCCAGTGAAAGCAGTCAGCGGCCCTGCCAGTGACTTCAGGGGTTCCACAGGTGATATCCTGTTTTCACATGCTGCCATACAACTGGCACAGCGAAATGTTGACACGTAATGTCATACCTCCAGCTCGTTACAGTAAAACCACCCAAGGGTCCTAAAACAAGCAGCCATAAGGGCATAGAAGGTGTGAGCTGGCTGTGAACTGAGGGACCTGTGTGCCAGTGGCATGTAGGAGAGTTAACACCTTGCTATTGGCCCGAAAAAGTTTCCACAAACCCTCTTGCTTCTCTCCTTTTTTACCCCCCTTGTTTGGGACTCTATAAACGAAGTTGACTGCTGAGCTAAGCGAAATAGACACAATTATCCAAGGCAAACAATCTCTTTCCCCATGCTTGCAATGAGCCCCGTGGTTGTGGATACTGTAAATAAGGCAGTGTACACACAGACACACAGACAGACACAGACACAGACACAGACACACACACAATGTTCCTCCCACCTAAGTTTTTCCTGTTTAACCACGCTAAACTAATTTCCGATGACCCATTCTTTTCAACGTGTTGTGGTTGGAGGCGTTTAGTCTGCCTGTTTTAAAGCCAGCGTCCAGATGTTACGGTGACCAACACTCAAGAGGAAACTCAAGTGTTATTCTTTCACCCGTGATCAATTTCTCTCTCCCCCTTTTTTGATGTCTGAAGAGACCTCGTTCGTCCTCCTCTTCCATCCTCGCAGATCAAAGGGGGAGCTTAAAGTATGCTCTTCTTTTGATGGCTGGGGTATATTTCTCATGATTCAGTCATGGTCTACAACAAGCAGATGGCACACAGATAACAGTGAGGCCTCACGCGGCTTTTAGGCCCTGCCAGCTAAAACATGTCCCTTTCTAATGCTAATGTCAAAGGAGCATATTTATATCGAACCTGATTGTGCTGCAAACATCCATTAATATCCTGGTGTCTGGTGTTTGTGTTGAGGCTTCTACATAAGGCACAGAGAGACTTGTATTTTAAGCCTTCGAAACATTTTAACTCAGACTGCAGCCTAAAAATACAGAACATCAAATTTTAGATTTCTCCTCTTCAACTGTGTTTTGCCCTGGTCTGGAGTCAGATGATTTAGCATACAAGAAACTACAGAGTGGAGGTTCAACAATAACATGGTATCCCATCAGGACAGTAGGCAGAAAGAACGATAGTGAAGACAGACAAGAGACCACACACATGGACTCTGTCCCCCACACACACTCGCTCGCTCACACAACTAAAATAGTAAGAAAAGCCCACATTTGCCATGGGGTGCTGAACAATACCACAGTATGTCTACAATTACATTTCATCATTTGTCAGTGAGCCTATATTTTTCAAACACAAAGAACAAAAAAAAAGGACTTTCTGTCGATGAATTCAGAACACCTTGGGCTATTGTTTTTATCATGAAACTCATGGTTAATATCAGTTCTAAACAGCCTGGAGCAAGGCAATGCCTGGAGCATTTAACTGCACCCAGATGCATTTCAATTTTCACCTTATCAGTTGGTCTATTATTTTCCTACCCGAACAAACTATTAAAAATCACTGGATTTCTGGAAAATTTTTACGATGGTAGTTAAAGTAAATACCCATTCTGGTCAGCTTGTATCAAGAAAACACTCGGAGCATGAATGAGCATGTGGATACATTTGATCATGCAACCTATAGTTTTCCCACCCGAAGAACCATTCAAATCACTGAATTTCTGGTGACGACGTGCTTTTATGATGGCAGTCATAGTAA